>NW_026592776.1:3049133-3091750 GCF_907164565.1 Psammomys obesus | reverse complement strand
ACACACACACACACACACACACACACACACATACACACACACACACACACATATATGTTAAAGAGTGATAGAATGAGCTTCAGGATATCTGCACATTTGCCTATTATATAAATATAAAAGATGATGCGGCCTTGCCAGGCCACAGAGAAAGAGGATCTAGGCAGTCCTGATGAGACTTAACAAGCTATGGGCAGATGGCAATAGTGGAGAACTCCTCCTTTCAGTGGATTAGGGGAAGGGGGAAAGATGGGGGGAGGGTAGGATGGGGAAGCTGAGGGAGGGTCCTTCAATTGGCATATATAATTAATAAATTGTGAAAAAAATTAAAATTAAAAAAAGAATAAGGAAGATCTTTATGAACCAATAAAAAATTCTAGAATATTCTCTTAAGTGAAGAACAAGCAAATCCTCAAACAGTAGGTATCCTATGCAATTCATGTTAGAAAGGTATATGAAATACACAAATATCCATACATTTGCATGAAAGTCAATTTTGCAATCTTCAAAAACCTCCATGCCACCCACCCCTCCCTCTGCCATATCCACAATTAAAAATATAAATAAAACAGAGTTCAGAGCATAACACTCATAAACTTCTATCACAAATATGAAAAGGAAATCCACATAGTGTATGTGAGTAGGTGTGTGTGTGTGTGTGTGTGTGTGTGTGTGTGTGTTGATACTAGGGAGTGAGCTGAGGCAATCACTGAACTATATCCCAAGTCACCTGTTTACTTTTTGTTTTGAAACAGAGTGTTGGTATATTGTTCATTGTGGCCTTTAACTTAGCTCTGTAGCCCAAGATGGTCCTGAACTTGAAATCCTTTGGCCTCAGTTTCCCGAGGTGTTGTGACTATAGGACTACCCCACAAGGCCTGGCCAGGAACCATATATTAAATGGTTGGGAAATACAGAAATACTGCAGTAACCGGATACTCCATCTTCAAAAACAAAAGCCTTGAAGTTTGCTTGTGAAAAGGAGCATCACAAGGTTTGCAGTTTGTGAGTTACTGGGAAAGGAGAGAGGGAGGCTGATAAGAAATTAGAGGGAAGGCGGTAACATGATGTGTGAATAGGCTCCCAATACACAAGGTGAACGTGGTAGCTGGCGGATGTCTGAAATGTGTTTTGCATTCTTCTACAGCTCCTTCAGCTCGGTGCAATCCCTGCACTCACTCAGAGTTTTTCATGTCTGAAATCATGCATAAGCAAATACAACATTTACATTATGTTCAAATCACGCTCCCAAGATACCAATTGCTTTGGAACTAATACAAGTTTTCAAAATGAGCATAGCAGAACTGGCTGTGGAGGAAAGATAAATGAGAACAAATGAGGTGGGTTTACCTATGGGGTATGGGTGAAGATAAGAATGGAGGAACAGGAAGAAGGCAGTGAGGCTGAAGAACAGTGACATTGTGCATATGTTTTTGTTGGTGGTGTTTTGTTTTTTGCATACCTTGTAGTCTTGTCCTCTTAGAGCTCAGGAAATGTTTCATGAATCCTCTACCCATAAATAAATAATATCAATTGGAAAGCAACAAAGTATCCCATGTGGAAAGCAAATAATAACAAATCAGCCAAACTATCTCACAAATGAATGACAAACCCACCCTGGAGGGGGGGGGGAGAGAATGATAACTTTGGAAAAATTATTTTGCTTTGGTTTCATTTCATTGCAATCACACTTATTTATTTATGCATAGGCAATGGTAATTTGAAACAGAACAGTCAAGCACAGCCAGGGATTAAAATGGATTAATAGACAGCTAAAAGAGGGAAAGTCATATGCTTGGGAACTTTATGCACATTAAAGAGCCTCGGTTTACTAACACATGACTACCAGACAATCCCTTTATCTCATAGTTTCTAATCACCTTACCTGCTCATAAGATCTGAATGATACTTTATCGTGAGTTTCTCATGCATTCATACTTGTATCATCCTGCCTGCTCCCCATTTGCTACCCATTCTCTATTGTTTTGCAGTGATATTCTCAGCCATTCCTTTAAGAACTGTTCATATATATTCCTTCATAAGCAAGGGCATAAGTAAGTAAAAGGTGAGTCACAGAATGACAGCTGAAGGCAGATATATGAGTGAAGAGACTATGTGGACTGACTTTTGGATGTCAGCAGCTTTATCCAGTGAGGTTTAAACTTAACTGACTTTGTCAAAGAAGCTATTTTGGCTTGTTCAAAGGTCTGCCATTCCAACTCTGGTTGTGGCATCAATGCCAGGCTCCATGTTTCTAGGGGATTAGCAGTGGTCAACATGAGGAGCAAGAAGGCCAGTGTAACTAGGTAAATAATGCTACAATATATTTGACGCTTTGAACTTCTGTTAGGAGCTGACCACAGGAAGCATAGTCATTCGTCAAGTATAAAAACCTTAAAGCCTCTGAAAACCATCTTTAAACCTTGAGCAGGAGAAATTAAGCACCCCCTAAGTAGCGATCTTTGCATTTAGGAGCATGAAGGGAAAAACATTCTAATGAACATAACACTGAGGCATAAATGATGCAACAGAGCGATGAACTCAAGAGGGTTTGAAAGTCTCCAAGAAAATTGTCAGAACAGCTGACAATTCTAGTGCTGATGGTGCCCCCAAACTAAACTGTAGGCACAGGGCTCCTTCCTGATCAATCAACAGTGCAATATTAAGGTGTGCCATATAGATATGTGTATGGAGATTCAGAGGCCTAAGACAGAGGAACCTGGACAAGCCACCTGAACATTTGGCTCTATACCTCTCTCTTGACAAGTACAACATCTACATAAAGCAGTCCCTTGACGACAGAGAGAGGGAAGAGAGCCAAAAGACAGTCACACTCTTCCCAGAGAAGTGTTGGTTTCTGAAAAGCCTCTGGAAAGACAATATCACAGAAATCTGTTCATGGGAGAAGTTAAATAAAAACTTCTAAACTATATAAGAATTTTGCCAAGTTAGAAATATAGCAGACATAGCTTGGGGTGGCGCATAGAACAGAGGGGTTTTTAAGGACTAATAAGAATCTGAGAGACTAAAAGACCAAGGTGAAAGGTAGAGTGGATGGCACAGAAGCAGGAAGCAAAAGGTGAATGAAAAGGCTGAAGGAGGTGCTAATCACTACAGGAAAGTTCGGAGTCCCTCTTTCATTTTCTCAGACCAGATAGATATGCAGCATTCAACAGCAGAATAGATAAGATAACATTTGTAAATGAAAAGCCAGTAAATGGAGAAGGAAGAAAAAAGACCAGGAGCATCATTCAATCGTACCCTATTCACACTAGAAGTGGCTTTGTTGAACTCAAGAAGCACTTCTGCAGCTAACATAAAGCACCATAGTGTGAGGAGAAGGGGAATGGTGGTTGGACAAGACAACTCTCATGTTCTGTTTCTTAAATACTATTCCTAAAAAACATTTTGGTCTCAGACTTCTGGCCAAGAAAATAGATGTACAGGGGCTGGATAGACGGCTCAGCAGTTGGGTCCTTGCTGTTCTTCGGGAGGACACAAGTTTCTTTCCCAGCACCCAGCATATACATTGTTCATAACTAATCTGGCCACACTAGGTACTACACTAACATGTACAATTGCATACACACATGAACACATAGTTTAAAAATAAAAATACAATCTTTTTTTTCTGATTTTTTAAAATTTTTTATTAATTACACTTTATTCATTTTGTATCCCCCCATAAGCCCCTCCCTCCTCCCCTCCCAATTCCACCCTCCTCCCCCTTTCTGCATGTATGCCACTCCCCAAGTCCACTGATAGGGGAGGTTCTCCTCTCCTTTCTGATCTTAGTCTATCAGTTCTCATCAAAATTGGCTGCATTGTCCTCTACCGTGGCCTGGTAAGGCTGCTCCCCCCTCAGGGGGAGGTGATCAAAGAGCAGGCCAATCAGATTATGTCAGAGGCAGTCCCTCTTCCCATTACTATGCAACCCACTTGGACACTAAACTGCCATGGGCTACATCTGTGCAGGGGTTCTAGGTCATCTCCATGAATAGTCCTTGGTTTGGAGTATGAGTCTCTGGGAAGTTCCCTGTGTTCAAATTATCTTGTTCTGTTGCTCTGCTTGTGGAGTTCCCATCCCCTCCAGCTCTTACTATTTCCCACTTCTTACATAAAATTCCATTCACTCTGCCCATCAGTTGGCCATCAGGCTCAGCATCTGCTTTGACAGTCTATACTGCAGAAGCTTTCAGAGGCCCTCTGTGGCAGGTTCCAAGGTAGTTTCCTGTTTTCTTCTGGCTTTCAGAGGCCCTCTGTAGCAGGTTCCGAGGTTGTTTCCTATTTTCTTTTTCTTCTGATGTCCACCCTCTTTGCCTTTCAGGATGGGGATTGAACATTTTAGTTAGGGTCCTCTCTTTTGCTTAGTTTGTTTAGCTGTACAGATTTTAGTGGGTTTATTCAATGTTGTATGTTTATATGAGTGAGTATATACCGTGTGTGTCTTTTTGCTTCTGGGACAACTCACTCAGGATGATCCTTTCCAAGTCCCACCATTTACCTGCAAATTTCATGGTTTCCTTATTTTTCATTGCTGAGTAATATTCCATTGTATAGATGTACCACAGTTTCTGCATCCATTCTTCAGTTGAGGGGCATCTGGGTTGTTTCCAGCTTCTGGCTATTACAAATAAAGCTGCTACAAACATGGTTGAGCAAATGTACTCTTTGTGTACTTGAGCCTCTTTTGGGTATATGCCTAGGAGTGGTATGGCTGGATCTTGAGGTAGCGCTATTCATAGTTGTCTGAGAAAGCGCCAGATTGATTTCCAGAGTGGTTGTACAAGTTTACATTCCCACCAGCAGTGGAGAAGGGTTCCCCTTTCTCCACAACCTCTCCAGCATGTGTTGTCCCTTGAGTTTTTGATCTTGGCCATTCTGATGGGTGTAAGGTGAAATCTCAGGGTTGTTTTGATTTGCATTTCCCTAATGGCTAATGAGGTTGAGCATTTCTTTAAGTGCTTCTCTGCCATTCGATATTCCTCTACAGAGAATTCTCTCTTTAGCTCTGTTCCCCATTTTTTTAAAGTGGATTACTTGGTTTGCTGCATTTCAGCTTCTTTATTTCTTTATATATACTGGATATGAGTCCTATGTCAGATAAAGGGTTGGTGAAGATTCTTTCCCAATCTGTAGGCAGTCAGTTTGTTTTGATGACTGTGTCTGTTGCTTTACAGAAGCTTTTCAATTTCATGAGGTCACATTTATTGATTGTTGCTCTTAGAGCCTGTGCTGTTGGTGTTCTGTTCAGGATGTTTTCTCCTGTACCAATGAGTTCTAGGGTATTCCCCACTTTTTTTTCTAGCCAATTTAATGTGTCTGGTTTTATGTTGAGGTCTTTGATCCACTTGGACTTCAGTTTTGTGCAGAGTGATAAGTATGGATCTATTTTCATTTTTCTACATGTAGACATCCAGTTGGACCAGCACCATTTGTTGAAGATGCTGTCTTTTTTCCATTGTATGGTTTTGGCATCTTTGTCAAAAATCAGGTGTCCATAAGTGTGTGGGTTTATTTCTAGGTCTTCTGTTCGATTCCACTGTTCCACCATTCTGTTTCTATGCCAGTACCATGCAGTTTTTATAACTGTTGCTCTATAGTACAGCTTGAGATCAGGGATGGAGATACCTCCAGAAGATCTTTTATTGTAGAGGATTGTTTTAGCAATTCTCGGTTTCTTGTTATTCCATACGAAGTTTAGAATTTTTCTTTCCAGGTCTGTAAAGAATTGTGTTGGCAATTTGATGGGAATTGCATTAAATCTGTAGATTGCTTTTGGTAAGATGGCCATTTTTACTATGTTAATCCTGCCAAGCCATGAGCATGGGAGATCTTTCCATCTTCTCATATCTTCCTCTAATTCTTTCTTCAGAGACTTGAAATTTTTTTCATACAAGTCTTTGACTTGCTTGGTTAGGGTTACACCAAGGTACTTTATGTCATTTGTGGCTATTGTGAATGGTGTTGTTTCTCTAATTTCTTTCTCAGCCCTTTTGTCTTTTGTATACAGGAGTGCTACTGATTTTTTTGAGTTAATTTTGTATCCGGCCACTTTGCTGAAGGAGTTTATCAGCTGTAGGAGTTCCCTGGTAAAGTTTTGGGGGTCACTCATGTATACTATCATATCATCTGCAAATAGTGATAATTTGACTTCTTCCTTTCCCATCTGTATCCCCTTGATCTCCTTCGACTGTCTTATTGCTCTAGCAAGGACTTCCAGCACTATGTTGAAGAGATATGGAGACAGTGGGCAGCCTTGTCTTGTCCCTGATTTTAGTGGGATTGCTTCAGGTTTCTCTCCGTTCAGTTTGATGTTGGCTATAGGCTTGCTGTATATTGCCTTTACTATGTTTAGATATGTGCCTTGTATCCCTGATCTCTCCAGTACTTTAAACATGAATGGATGTTGGATTTTGTCAAATGCTTTTTCAGCATCTAGGGAGATTATCATGTGGTTTTTTTCTTTCAGTTTGTCAATATGGTGGATCACATTGATGGATTTCCTTATATTGAACCACCCCTGCATACCTGGGATGAAGCCTACTTGGTCATAGTGGATAATATCTTTGATGTGTTCTTGGATTCGGTTTGCAAGTATTTTGTTAAGTATTTTTGCATCAATGTTCATAAGGGAGATTGGCCTGAAATTCTCTTTCTTTGTTGAGTCTTTGTGAGGTTTAGGTACCAAGGTGACTGTGGCTTCATAGAGTGAGTTTGGTAATGTTCCTTCTGTTTCTATTTTGTGGAATAGTTTGAAGAGAATTGGAGTTAGCTCTTCTTTGAAGGTCTGGTAGAATTCTGCGCTGAAGCCATCTGGTCCTGGGCTTTTTTTGGATGGGAGACTTTTGATGACTGCTTCTATTTCTTTGGGGGATATAGGACTACTTAATTGATTTACCTGGTCCTGATTCAGCTTTGGTAAGTCAAATCGATCAAGAAAATTGTCCATTTAATTTAGATTTTCAAATTTTGTTGAGTATAGACTTTTGAAGTAAGTCCTCATGATTGTTTGGATTTCCTCAGTGTCTGTAGTTATATCCCCCTTTTCATTTCTGATTTTGTTGATTTGGGTGGTGTCTCTCTGCCTTTTAGTTAGCTTGGCTAAGGGTTTGTCGATCTTGTTGATTTTCTCAAAGAACCAGCTCTTGGTTTCATTGATTCTTTGAATTGTTTTATTTGTTTCTAATTGATTGATTTCAGCCCTGAGTTTGATTATTTCCAGCTGTCTACTCCTTTTTGGTGTGTCTGCTTCTTCTTTTTCTAGGGTTTTTAAGTGGGCCATTAAGTTGCTTGAATGAGCTGTCTCGAATTTCTTCTTGAAGGCACTTAGTGCTATGAACTTTCCTCTTAGCACTGCTTTCATTGTGTCCCACAAGTTTGGGTATGTTGTGTCTTCATTTTCATTGAGTTCTAGAAAGGCTTTAATTTCTTTCTTTATTTCTTCCCTGACCCAGCTGTCATTTAGTAACAAGTTGTTTAGTTTCCATGTGTGTGTAGGCTTTTTGCTATTTCTGTTGTTGTTGAAGTCCAGCTTTATTCCATGGTGATCAGACAGGATACAAGGGATTATTTCAGTCTTCTTGTATCTGTTGAGGCTTGCTTTGTGACCAAGTATATGTTCTATTTTGGAAAAGGTTCCATGAGGTGCTGAGAAGAAGGTAAATTCTTTTGTGTTTGGGTGTAAAGTTCTGTAAATATCTGTGAGGTCCATTTGATTCATGACCTCTGTCAGAGATATTGTTTCTTTGTTTAATTTCTGTTTTGTTGACCTGTCCTTTGTTGAGAGTGGGGTGTTGAAGTCTCCCACTATTAATGTGTGGGGATGTATATGTGGTTTAAATTTTATCATTGTTTCTTTTACAAATGTGGGTGCTCTTGTATTTGGGGCATAGATGTTCAGGATTGTGATGTCTTCCTGGTGGAATTTTCCCTTGATGAGTATGAAGTGTCCTTCCTCATCTCTTTTTATTAATTTTATTTGAAAGTCTATTTTATCAGATATTAGAATGGCTACTCCTGCTTGTTTCTTGGGTCCATTTGCTTGGAAAGTCGTCTTCCAACCTTTTACCCTCAGGTAATGTCTATCTTTGTGCCTTAGATGTGTTTCTTGTATGCAATAGATTGCTGGGTTTTGTTTACGTATCCATTCTGTTAATCTGTGTCTTTTTACTGGAGAGTTGAGTCCATTGATGTTGAGAGAGATTAATGACCAGTGGCTGTTAGATCCTTTGATTTTGATGTTGGCTGTGTTCATAAGGTTGTGTGCTTGGTTGCTTTTTGTTTTAATGTAGTAAGGTTAATTATTTCCTGTGTTTTCTTGACAGAAGCTAATTTTCTTGGGTTGTATTTTCCCTTCCAGTGTCTTCTGTAATGCTGGATTTGTGTGTAGGTATTGTTGAAATTTGTTTTTGTCGTTGAATATCTTGTTTTCTCTGTCTATGAGGACTGAGAGTTTTGCAGAGTATAGTAGCCTGGGCTGACATCTGTGTTCTCTTAGGGTCTGCATGATATCTGTCCAGGCCCTTCTGGCTTTCATAGTTTCTGTTGAAAAGTCAGGTGTGATTCTAATGGGTTTGCCGTTATATGTTACTTGGCCTTTTTCCCTTGCAGCTTTTAGTATTTTTTCTTTGTTCTGTATACTTCCTGTTTTGATTATTATGTGGCGGGAGGATTTTCTTTTCTGGTCAAATTTGTTGGGTGTTCTGTAGGCCTCATGTATCCTTATTGGCTTCTCCTTTAACTTGGGGAAATTTTCTTCAATTATTTTGTTGAAAATATTTTCTGGGCCTTGGAGAAGGGAGTCTTCTTTTTCCTCTGTACCTATTATTCTTAAGTTTTGTCTTTTCATATTGTCTTGGATTTCTTGGACTGTCTGTCAAGAATTTTTTGGATTTAACATTTTCTTTGACAGATACATCGATTTCTTCCATTGTATCTTCTACACCTGAGATTCTTTCTTCTATTTTTTGTATTCTGTTGGTTATGCTTACCTCTGTAGTTCCTGTTTTCTTCCCTAGATTCTTCCTCTCCATTATTTCCTCCATTTGTGTTTTCTTTAATTTTTCTAGTTCTATCTTCAGGTCTTGAGTTGTTTTGTTTACTTCCTTCACCTGTCTGCTTGTATTTTCCTCTTTTTCTTTTAGTTCCTTCAACTCTGTCTCTTTTATTTCTTTCAGTGATTTAATTATTTCTTCTCTGAAGGCCACAAGCTGTTTGGCTGCATCTTCCCGTATTTCTTCACGGATGGACATAATCTGCTTGTCTTTATCTTCCTCCATTTTTTTACAGATAGCCATGATCTGTTTGGTTTTATCTTCCTCTAATTTTTTACGTATTTTATTTGTTTTCTCTATTATCCTCTTCATTGACATAGATGTAAGGTCATCTTCTTGATTTTCTATTATGCTGCATTGTCCAGGGCTGTTCGCCCCTGGATGGCTGGGTTCTGGAGATGCCATATTGCTCTGTCTTTTGTTGGTTGAGCCTTTACGCTGACCTCTACCCATTGGGCTGATTTAGGTGTTGGCTGTTAGTTTCTGTGCTTCCTGGAGTCCTGAGGTTGGGGGTATCCCCTTGGCCGGAAGATGATTTTTCCTGAAGGAGTCCTTCTCTGCTTTTTGGTTATGGTCACTGTATGGCCAGTGTTTCTCAGGAGTTGCCACTGCTCACCTCAGGTTTATAGCCCTGAGTAGTAGCTGTGGCCTATGTTAGGCAGGGGGGGATCTCCTCTTACCCATAGAAGTTCTCAAGACAGCTGCCCCACTGCTAGGCTTCTTGTTATAAATTTAGTGTGCTGCTGCTCACTAAATTTCCATGTATAGTCCTCTTGAAGAACCTGCTGATTCCCTAGCTGTGGGGTTTTCTCCCAACAGGGAAACTCAGTCTGTTATCCTGGGGCGCACAGTTCTGTCCGGGAAATTGAGAGGTGCACTCAGCAAGTCTCTGGGCCAGAGGCTGATTGCTCCGCTCTGGACCTGGAGAATGTGCACCTAGGTTGCGTTGGCACCTGGGGGCTCTGCTCTAGTCTGGAGGCTGGGTGCCTCACTCTGGACCAGAAGCTGTGTGTCCCTGTCTGGGATGGCGGCTGCAGGCACTGCTCTGGTCCAGATGCTATGGGTGCAGCCTTCTTGAAGTACCAGGGATTCCCACAGTTTTGACAGTCTAGCTAGAGATAACTTGTTGATCTTCGTCACAGTATCTGAGGGCTGCTGTAATGGCTCTCTGGCTTTTGTAGGTCTGAGGATGCAGCTGTCTGTCCCAGTGCCCTAGGGGAAGTCAATAATGGCGGCAGAGCACAGCGCTCCTGCCTGCACTAGAGTCTGCGTGAGTCCAGGAAGTGTTTTGGTGCTGGGTGTCCTGAGCGTTAGAGCTGATGATCCCCTCCACTGGGGGTTTCCTCCTGCCAGAGACACCCAGTCTTTGCTTTGGGGACCGCTGTTCTGTCTGGGGTGGCGAGCAGAACCCACAGGCACAGATGCCCGCTTGTGGCTCCGCCTTTCTGGCCCTTAGGAGCCTTGGCTGCTGCTTAAACTGGGTAATTTTCCCTAGACCATTTCAGGGTGGGGGTGTCGGCTGAGAGCCCTGAGATCAGACCAGCCGTTTCCCTCCCTGTGGGTTTGCACCTGCCAGTGAAATGCAGTCTCTGGTGCCTGGTGCCCTGGTGCCCACAGTTCTATCTGAGGCGGCGAGTCAGGCGCACAGGCAGGGCTCCGTGCAGGCACCTGGGTCCTGGCTCTGGGTCCCGGCTGGCTCTTGGGGCACCCGCGGAACCCGAGTCTGTTCCAGGGGATGTCTGGGTAACCTGATGTCGGTCCCAATCGTTTCTTGCTCAGTGGGGTTATCTCTCGACTGGGAAATCCAGTCTATGGTGTTGTGGGCCCATAGTTCAGTCTGGGACCGTGACCAGATCAGGCTGGGGTGTAGCTCTGGGCTGGCGACCAAGCGCCTGGCGGAACTGGGATCTCTTCTGCGGTTTAGCCGGGTGAGTTAAAACTGATTGAATCCCCCACCGTGGGGTATCCTCTCACCTGTGAAACACAATCACTTGTGTTTTATGGCCGAGAGTTCTGATTGCTGGTCACTGTGCCAATCCTGCTGTGCTTCTCCTCAGAATGAGAGTCCTCCCGGTGCCGCCATCTTGCCCTGCCCCCAAAGGCCGAAAATCAAAAATACAATCTTAACGAAATAAATTAGATGCTCATAATCTGCCCTAGGTCCAGCTTCTTCAAAACTTTAACAAACTCTGGATCTAGCACTGTCTATCCAAGGAGCCTTCTGAGTGGTCCAGTTTGCAGTGATGCCCAGTTGCTCTTTGAGATGCTCATCTCAACATGTATAACACCTGAAATACATCACTGTGGGATATCTTGGGATCTTTAGCTACATCTTATAGTTACAATATAAAGTGGAGATTATGAATTACCTCATTAAATGGTTCTGACCCATTCATCTTTGCTCTTTTTCCTGTCATCTATAGTTCATACACCAGTCAAATCTAAAGAAATTAATCTGTTCTTATTCATCTAGAAAAAAAAAACTCTGATAAAGTGGTTTAGGTTAAGTTATAGAATTTGCAGAGCATCTTCCCAGCTAAGGGTCCCAGCCTGCTCTCCATCCAGGCTGGTGACACAACCATGAGGCAATGTGTCTGCAAACCTCTTTCTCCTTCCCCACAAGTATTTAACTCAATAGTAGCACGGAGGCCCTGAATGCCATCCCAACCCAAGAGCGCTTCCAAGAGCATCCGTTTCAGAAGCAACATGGTCAAGTTGATTTCTAAAATCCAGCTCTACTCTAAGTAGGGACTTTAGTTTTTCCACAAAAGAACGAGTTGGCAATTTTGAAGCTATTTAAATATATACCAAGATTGAACAAATCAACAGGTATATTGTAAATTAGGATAGCCAGGTGTGCTACTATGGAGAAAGGAGCTACAAGTAAGCTAAGTGGGAAGTCTAGAATGAACTCTGATGTATAGGATGGAATCTGAAGTACTAGCATACATATGCACTCATCTAGGTAGGCAGAAAATAAATGTATGCATGTATGTATGAATATATAGATATGTATTGCTTAGCTTAACTCAGAAGCCTTTAGGATTTAAAGAACTCTGTTAGCACTAAGCATATCTAGATCTTGTCTCCAAAGTACCAATATCTAATAAAAGGGCTCCTTGAAGAAAAGGTTTATCATAGACTGGTTTAAGAAAATATAAGCCTGGATTATCTTGTAGTATCAGAAAGTATGAGAGGGCTCAACAAAATCGTAAGAAAGCATGGAAGAGATCACGAAGGAGCAATCATTGGCCAAATCTGGTACACTCTGAGCACTTAAATAATGACAGGAATGATTTATTACATAAAATAAGATAAACAGAATGAGTCCTCTGTGTGTGTGTGTGTGTGTGTGTGTGTGTGTGTGTGTGTGTTTGTGTGTGTGTTCTCCTATACAAATACATTCAGAGGCTAGAGACTGACACTGGGATATATTCCTAAATTGTTTCTCCAAAGATAAAGTCTCTCTCCATGAGACACTAATCGATTTAGCTAAACTTAATGGCCAGTGAGTTCCCCTGGAATCTTTCTCTGATTATACCCCAACATGGGGATTACAGGCAAACACCGTCATGTGAGGCTTTTTAAAGTGAGCTGTGGGGCTACAAACTCGGGCGCTCGTACTTCCATAGTGGACAATTTGCCCAGTAAGCCGTTTCCCTAGAACCCCTACTGAATGAATGAAACAGATAAATAAGTGAACATACGGAGGACCGACGCTCTTTCTCACAAAAGGATTCTAACGAATGCAGAGGTAATGTTGAAAAAAAAATCACCATTAGCCAAATACTGTGGTAGTAAATCTTGCAGGCAATAATCAACAATAGATTAAAGTTAGTTGGGTGAAAACCACTAAAAAGCAGGATAATTGTGTAGTGGCAAAATTATCGTGCACATTAAAATGTTTATTACAAAGAAACAGTAACTTTAACTCAGAAACCTGATAAACACAATCTTAACCAAGTGTTGAAAGTTAACATGGCCAGTAATCACTTTATTGCTACTTCACAACTGTAATTTTGCTACTTTTGTGAATCATAATGTAAGTATCTGATATAACCCCCAAATGATCCACAAGTGGACAGCAACTGATTTGGAGAAACGGAATCGATAGAATGAATACATAGTCAAAAGAAATTTGTTAGATTGGCTTGCAGATATGGTCTGGGTAGTCCAAAAATGGCTGTATCATACTGGAGAGTCAGAGAATGCGGTAGTTGTTCAGTCCATGATGCTAAACATCTCTGCCATCCCAATCTGGCACTGAAGGCATGTAGGGTTCTTCGAGAGCTGCTGGTCTTCAGTAGTCTATGTTGCAAGTCTGGAGCAGCTGATTTTAATATTAGCAAAGAAATGGCAGCTGTGGAAGCAACGCAATAGATGAACCTGCCAATAACTGCGAAGACAAGTATGAAAAAAAAAAAAAAACCAAAACAGTGTCTTTCTCTTATGTCCTTTTATCTAGACTGTCACCACAAGACACCACCCATAGTTAGGGTGGGTCTTCTCATTTTCAACAGTCTGACCAAAAAAATCCCTCCCAAGAACGACCAACAGTTTCTGTGTTAGTTTATTTGAGATACCATCAAGATAACGAGCACTAATTGCTATCATAAGTCCACCTCTCATCAACTTGACATCCGATCGTGTCTCTTTACATCATGTTTAATCTGCAAATGAAAGCAATAACAAAGACATAATTCTGCCTGACATCACTATGCCACATACTACCACTAATGTATTCTATAGTCTTTTTAGAATGCATAGCAAAATCCCTGGAGGAATGCTTCATCTTTTAGTATCTTATAACTTAATATGATAATATAGATTTACAACACTCAGCCACTGATATCATCTGTTGATGTTACATTATATGCTAACAAAAGAGGGAAGAAAGAAAAACTCCCCTAGCCCTGTTTTCTTTTATTTTTGTAACTTTATGAGGGATGTTTGAAGACATGAGCACATTCATGTACATATTTATCTGCTTATTTTTAGCCATACCCCCTTGAAATGGAATCTTTGTCAATTTAGTTAAGACAAATTGATATTTAATGTACTTTTTATTCTTTCATTGAAACAGAACATTGTAAGAGAATCATCTTGGCTTCAGTTTTATGTCTTTGGGTCTCTTTGCCACCAGCCTCATTTCAGAGCTAGTTTGTTCTGTATCTTTGTCTTGAAGGGATGTCCTTTGGCTTTTCTTGCCCTATTCTGCTTGCTTGCTTTTATTATACAAGTGATCAGAATTGTCACAAGTGGTAGATTATAGTTAAACCCAAGGGGTCAGAGCATACTGCAAGTCTAGGTCATTTGCAGCTGACTAGAGGAACACCAAGTTATGGCCTGAACTGTCTCCAAAATATTCCCTCACAATTCAAGTAGCCTATGTTCCCTGGAGTTTCGACACAAATATATTCTTAATATATGTATCTATGTGCACAAACATGCTCTTAGCAAAACACAACAGAAATACTCATTTCAGTTAAAACCCTTGTTTCTACAACTGGTCATGTGGCCTTACCTGATATTTATAGCTACCTTCCACTACTGCCCATTCTGTATTTCTTCTACCTTCAGCAAACTCCTTAGCATGCCTTGGTTCTTTCCTGGAGGATTGACCCCCACTGTCATTTCTGAATGTCTGAGCCATTTGTCATCCTGCCTAGATTGGACTGTAGTTTCTTCTTAACCTTAATCATAGAACTTGGTAAGCACCAAGAAACACCCTAAAGAATCTCCTGCACTGCAGACATAATCTTTCCTACCTACACTGTGGAGAAGCAATCAAAATTCTCCCTGAAAGTCTGGATCAGTCACCCCCTCCTTCCTAACACTGTTATTCCTTTATTAGCTTGTTAACTTAAGGGCATCAGAAGCTCAAAGTGGCCAGGGGAATGGAAGTATTAGTTTCCAGTTTAATGAACGGGATTTTTGTTGTGTCTCCTGGAAAAATCACTGTCCTCTCTGGAATCAAAACTTCTAGGCCAGCAGAACCTAAGGTCTCAGGAATAGAAAGCAAAAATGTTCCTAGTGGGTAACTAGGAGTTACAGTGAATTAAAGCATTCCCAATTCTACCCTTTGATTCCCAGAACTGTGGCTATGGGAGAGACCATGCCACACATTGGCTATTGATTTAAAGCATATACAACATTCATCAGAACCTTGCTACAACCATTCAGGCTACTGTTTACTAATTGGCACTTTAACTGTATCTTTAAAAGGCCATTATATGGAGCTGAATGGTTCAGGATGTTCGAGAACATGATAATTATTTCATTAGTTACTTTCTTTTGGGGGTGTAATAAAGTAACATGACCAAAAGCAACATAAAGAAGAAAGGGTTTGTTTTGTCATATGACTTCAGAAAAAAAGAATCCCTAATATGACAGAAAAGACATAACAGCAGTCAAGGAAAGCATTATTGATGGCAGGAGTGGGAAGTTGATTGTTCATGCTTTCATCCACACAAAAGAAGCAAAGAAAGAACAGGAAGTAGGGTGAACCCATGAGCACTGAAAGCCCACCCACAAAGATGTGCTTTCTCCAGCAAAGTTCCAGCTCTCAAAACAGCACCACCAAAGGGGACTAAATGTTCAAAACCATGAGCCTATTATTGTTATGCCCTTCTTGCCAAGGTCCCTCATCTCGGGCTGGCAGTTGGTTTCAGCTATCATCATTTCCCACAGCCAACTTCACCACACTTCCTCAGAGATACCAGTAAAGTCCAGCCACCTAGTGCCCCACTCTCAGAGATCCTCCAGCTCTTTTCAGTCCTTCTGAGATCCTGATAGATTACTGCTTGTAAGGCAGCACCCGCTACTCTGAATTCTTGGCTCCAGCTTTACTAAGGACTTTGAGCTTTGGTGTTCTATCAGCAGCCAAGCTAAGATGGAATAAATGAGGGCAAAGGAGACTGCTCTCTATGGAAGGCGCATTCTCTCTCTCTCCTTCCTGCCATGATATAGGTTGAACATTCTACTCATGACTCTGCCATACCAACCCCACAAAGATGAAACTATGAGCCAGGTGTTTAAAAATCTTTCTTCTTTTACATTGCTCAATTAATTTTGTCGCAATAGCAAAAAGGTAATACACAGGAATAGAAGAGCTTGATATCAGTTTAATATAACATTTCAGAAGCAGCAATACCTATTACACCTCAAATCTAACTCACCTTCTCAGAAATTAGACTGATCTTGGAACCTGACTGTAAGTTGCTGGTAACTGTTGGTGACTGTTATTGTACTTTTTGTTCTAACATAGTGTATGGATTGAAAGAAATCAGCATAGTGCCTGGCATGTAGGTAGAGCTACAGATAGCTGAATCCAACTGTCAGCCTGCGGTGAGGGATGATTGCCAGGATGATGCTACAAAAGGGAGTAAAAAGTCCCTTCTTCCTCTTGTGGCCTTCTGGTCTCCTAGTAGAACTATTGGCAGAAACTAATGGGGAAGAGCTAACAAGACGGAAATGTTTGCAGAACCTCGGCATCACAGAGCAGAATGTGGGAGAATAGATTCTGAGCAAACATACAATCACTTGTTCAGCAGCACAACAGCTGATGAAAGAAAGCTTTAACCAGTGAGCCTTGTTTGCGTTAAGTATTGTGAAAAAGAAAGAAATTGCTTTGTTGCAGAATTTAGTTTGGGAATTCTTTTTTTTTAAATATTTAGCTGGCTGTGGCACTGTCAATAAAATTACTTGTCTGTATACATCATTTTTTCAGAATATTCTTGGGTTGAATTCTCTTGCATACCTGAGCTTTTAAATATTAAAAGCTATTAAAATATAGCTTTTAAAACACTATTAAAAATATAGGCAGACAATGGAATAGCCTTAACAATAAAAAAATTAAATTATTGATATACACAGCTACTTGGAAAGATCTCAAAGGTGTAATTCTGGTGAAAGAACCTAGTCTCCAAAGGTTACATACACTACAATTTCATTCAGAAAACATTCTCAATATGATAAAACCATAGCAATGGAGAACAGATTAGTGGCTTCTAGGGGTTAGTAGAGGGGGATGTTTTGACTCTAAAGTAATATCACAGGGGAGTTTGTGAAGGTCATAGAACAGATCTGTGCCCCAATTGTGGTAGTGGTTCAGTGATTATGACTCGTGATAATATCCATAGAGGAGTGGAATGAGCAAAGGCAGGAGGTGTGTGAGAGAAAGTATTCTTATGCTCTTTAAAATTTCGCTGTGGTGAGGCCAAGGGTGACCTTGTTGAGCTTTTATCACACCTGCCTTGAATTACCTGTGCAAAGCTTCAATGGGAATGGAACCCAAAAAGGGCAATGTTCTGGCTTCTTCCACTGACTCCCCTTGGTGGCCCCTCTGGTTCGGGTGAAAGAAGCTGTGGTATTGGTAGTAGTTCAAAGACTCTTTCTTCCTAGTACTTCAAAGCAGAGCCCGCCTTTGCCTCATTTGTATCATTTATTTGCTGTTAGAAACCTTTGAGGATTGGTGGAGCTGGGTGACCCTTGGCATGGGCTTCCTTCACTGGCAGAGCTGGCCTCAAGGAATGAATCCATTAACTAACTGGCACCGATCTCTCAGTCGCTATGGCCAGTGAGTCTTGTTTTGAGGTCTTCTTGACAGTACAAAGCAATTCCTGTGAATAGATGACAAAGAGTCCTCTACCCCAGTCTCCCTGAAGACCTTTATTCCAATCATGTGGAACTACTACTTTCCCACAAATGTTTCCAAATATGATTTTGTTAAGCTTTTTGTGTTTAAAATATTTCATTAATAGCACACAATTAAACAAAGTGTTCCAGAACTTTAAAAAGTTTTTTTTAATATTTTGTTACTCCAGAAATTTGTATTCCAGTTCATCTGAGGCAAAATGTTTTATGATTGGACAGTTGCTTGATTTCAGAAAGCCAAACTTTGGGTAAAATTGCAATATTGCCCTTGACATTCAAACTTTTCTCACTATGAGTAAATTGTATACCAACAGAATGTAATTAAAAACTGTGTGTGTGTGTGTGTGTGTGTGTGTGTGTGTGTGTGTGTGTGTGGTTTCTTTTGCTTCACATCTTTATTTTCTATGAAACATTGAGGGTTGAACCTAGAGTTTTGTGCATATGCAAGACAAATGCTCTGTCACTGATACGTGCCTAGCTTGTTTCACACATTTTTCTAAAATCAGTCTTTAAATTATCCATAGTGTGTTGTCATATTTTACTTATTTTGCATATACATGTATACAGGATGCACATGCCAAAGCATGCATGTGGATACTAAACCTGCAGAAGCCAGTTCTCTCTTTCTACCTCATGGTCACTGGGGACTGAACTGAAATCATCAGGAATTGAAGCAGGTGCCGTCACCTGCTGAGTCATATCTTCAGCCCAAGTATACATTTTAGATTATTGTGTGGTGTTGGTTTTATGAATGCAATACCCTATAATCTGTTTATCATTCTATTGTTGGCAGGCATTTAGGTTAGTTGTTTCTAATTGTATGGTTTCATTTGGTTATTTGGCTTTTGCAAATGAAACTTCTGTAAATATTTTTATTCAAGGCTTCTTGTGGATACACTTATTTTCTTTTTTCCATAGAACTAGCAGGGAAATAAAAATAGACATATGTTTTAACTTTATTAATTTTACCAAAAGATTCTAAAGTGGTTGTACCACTTTAAACAGCTCTCATTAATTTAGAAGCATTCCTGTTGTTGCACATTTTTGCCATCACTAGATGTCACTTACCACTCTTTTTCAGTTCAGATCCTCTATAGTTCCTTGTGGTTTACATTAAAAATATCCAGTGAATGGTAATATTGAGCACATTTGTAAACATTTGTTCATATTTTGTATGTCTTCTTTTGCCAAACATCCTTCAGGAGAATTGAGGAGGTGGTAATGACTATGTTCATCAGGGGAAAATAGTAAAGGTATGATTTGGAAAGGCAGATTTATAAATGAAAAGGCAATGTTTGTTCCCCAGGTTTGAAAAATAAAATTTTTAACACTTTAAATAAACATGAATGAATAAAATAGCTAAAGAACAACTCAGTCAGCATGTGTTCTGAAATGTCTCCCTTCCTAGATTACAACCATTGTGTTCTGAATTCATCTTCGGTGACATTCCCTTGGATTTTTGGGGGGGAGTTCTTTTTTTTATTTAATTTTATTTTTTCTTATCAGTTACATTTTATTAACTCTGTATCCTAGCCGTGTCCTGCTCCCTCATTCCCTCCCAATCCCACCCTCCCTCCCTCATCTCCACCGTGCCCCTTTCCAAGTCCACTGAAAGGGGGGGGACCTCCTCCCCATTCATCCGATCCTGTTTTATCAGGTATCTTCAGGACTGTCTGAGAAGCCCTCCTCTGTGGCCTAACAGGACTGCTCCTCCCTTGGGGGGTGGGGAGGTCAAAAAGCCAGTCATTGAGTTCCTGTTAGAAATAGTCCTTGTTCTTGGGGGGAGTTCTTAACACCTTTATAAATGTGTATTTGCTGGTTTGGTTTTATTTGGGCTTCAAAGCTGGCTGGAAGTATGAAGTGATGGGTTTGGACATTTGGGATTTAGGGTGGCAAGCTAGATGAGGATGACGCCTTTGAGGAAACTGAAAGTTGGAGATGGAACTCAGGCCAGCAATATCAGAGGTTGTTCCCTAAACCTCTTCCTCATTCATTATTTTACTTGTCATTATTTAGCTTGGTGAGTACAGGAGTTGAAGACATTGGAAGAAAGAAGCACAGGATGAATAAAAAATGGTATCATTAAACATGTTTTGATATTAAACATGTTTGGAAAGAGGTTCACAGTGCCAGAAGTGGGAGACTTTGAGATAGTCTCAAGGGAAAGACTGCTCTGTCATGGCTGCAGCAAGTGAGTGACATGTGAGGAAGGCATTGCCAAACTTCCTTAATCCTTAGAGAAAGATCAAAGTACAACAAATCCCTATGCACTCCTGCACAGAAGAATCTGAGGCAGATGAGGCTCCTCCATCTCAGAGCTGGGCCATAGTATGTATATTCATGCATGGACTGGTCTAAGGACAAAGCGAACACTGTGGCAGGGTGATAGTAAAAGCCCATGTCACCTCACTAGAAATCTGGTATGCATTGGAAAGGATATCTTCACTCCAAGATTTTATTCCTGCATTCTAATACACTGTGATGCCTCATCTCCAGTAAATACTTCTCTGTTTTAAGAAAGCATGATAGTTGTAAATCAGCTCGGAAATTCGACAGCTATAAATGCCATGTGGTATCACTTAGATCACAAACCAGAGCCAATTTTTCAAAACATTTCCTGCTGGAATACCCACATTTTAACAGATGTCTTTTGGCAAGTTTTGAAGCAAAATAATCCCCAATCCACATATGAAATAAAGCCCAACAGAAAGTAAAGCATGGAGGAAAATGACTTTTTTTCTTTTTCTTTTGGCATTAAGAGATAGACTTGGGGAAATCTTGAGCTCTTTGGAGAAACACTGTTCACAGCCACAAAAGTCAAGGCATGAACTTTTTTCTCTCACATACACCACAAAAAAAGATCGGGTTTAGAAAATATCCTTTCAGTGTTCACTATAGAAATTTCCTTGGCTACTTTTGAGTATAATATTTGTTATTTCTTCTTCTGAGCAATGATCTTAAGTATAACTCTGGGTTTGGTTGAGGCAATCTTATGAGAAGAGAGGGGAAAATGACTTGAAAATGCAGTGGGGCCCACAGAGACAGAAGGGAGGGAATCGACAAAGAAGAATCTATTGTTAGGAACAAGATGGACATGATTGATTCTGCCTTATTCAACAATGTAGTAATTTAGTCTGAGGCCTCTCAAAATCAATGGTAGAGGAGCCAAAATGAAAGCCTAAGAAAGGAGAAGGAAATAGATTTTTCATTTTTCTTCAGCATGTTTTATGAAAATATCAATAATATAGACAACTTAAAAAGAAAAGAATTATACAACAAGCACATTGTACATGAGAGATAAACTGTTTTTATTTTGAGTCTGACAGTTTGTTTGCAGTGGAACTGGTTCTCACCTTTATCTAAGAAATGCTCTTGAATGAATGAAATGGTGGTCTCCTAACACTCTTCCCACACAGTTATTCTAAAGAAACAAGTGCTGCTCACTGCCACTTCTGCAGGATGTGATATTTCCAAAAGCAGAGATCCCTATGGGTATTCTTCCATTACCTGTTGTTTTGCATGCATCTTGCTGGTGTTGTCTTATTTTCCCTTATGCTGAATCAATTTTAACTTTGTACTAAGAGCTGTACTGAAAAATGATGTGTAGGTGGGAATAATTTGATATCATTTCTTTAAGAGGAATTTTTCTTTATATTGGGCACACTGAGGTGATAATAAAACAAATATTTATAAAACACAATTAAATCGGTTGTAATGCAGTTATGAATAAATAATGGATAGCATTTCTTTAAACGAGCAATGGGGTACATTTGCATAAAGCCATTAAAGAATAATTTAGTTTAAACAAATTTTGTCAATGCCCAGCTTTTCCTCATATTATTCATCAGTACCTATTAAGGAGTGCCATGCTGGTCCAAGTAGAGATGCCCTGAGGTAGCACTGGCTTACATTCTGATTTCTTAGATAATTTAGAGAAAAATTCTATGGAGTGATTTTGATGTTCATCATTTAAAAAGTAATCCAAAGCAATCAGCACCATTTTGCTTACTTTGATTAACCCCCAGGCAAGAGGACAGTTTCAAACACAAGACCTATATACTTCATAATGCATGGCAGATATAAAACCATAGCCACTTAATAGTACATGCACAGATACTATACATCTACAGGTGGAGGACCAAAGGAGACCATCTCTCCATTCTGAAACTCAAGGCTTCAGCATTTGCATGCTGTAGGGTGGGGCTGCTACTAAATGATAGGGAGTTGATTAGCAGAGGATGAATCTGCTGGGGAGTATAATCCAAGGAGATCTTGATTTTATTATAGTGGCCTAAATGAATGGTCTGCACTGCCTGGATTCAGTCAAGGCCATCCTTAGTCATTGCAGGGTTTTGCCTCACATTTGTTTGATATATAGGTGGGCTCTGAAAACAGATGAAAAATAAAATCTACCCCTCATCTCTCATTCCTGAAAAAATACACAGCAGAAGAGCTGACTTGAGAGATTTATGATGAACTATGAAAGTTCATTTGTCAATATTAATTTCATTCATGTTTTCTGAACTATAGTCTTTTATTGCATAGTTTTTTTTTAAAAATGTCTTTTATGAGATACAAAGCCTTGAATTTATTTGAAGCAATTTTCTTTCTCATATCAACTCGACACATTGAGACTCCTTTTTACTTGCTCTATTTTGTATATTCCAGTCTCTTCTATGAAACTTTCACATCTATGGCTGACTCTCAATATAGAACCAGAGTGAAGTCTGAACTCAGGTGATACCTAATACATTTCTTTAAGTGGAGGGGCCTTAGGCTCCTTTAAACTCATTGGTGTTAAGATCTAGTTGAAACACACTAGGCATGAGGAAATATTTGCTTTACATAAAAAATAATGAACAACCTTATAAGTGAAAACTTAGAAACTTAATTAGAATTAGATCTTCAATGACTCTCATAACATAGATAGGTTTAAAAATAATGAGGTTCAGTATCCACCCATACCAATTCACTTGTGGAACCAGGACTTTCTGGGGGTTTCCTGGTATCTGCTCCTTACTGAGATCTTGGACAGGTCTCTGACTTTATTCAGTTTTCTCATAATTGTTAAAATACACAGATCTCTGGTATCATTTGCGTGAGCAAGGATTTTGGTGCGTTCATATGAGGAGGAAGAACTGGTATATTGAAAAACTAAAAAGATGAAGTTAAATGCAGGAATTCACAATCTACTTGGTGAATATGATGTGTTTGTGTGTGTTTTCAAGGATGATTTGTATTATATTAAAGCCTTACTATAAGGTAAGTAATATAATATATGCATAACTGAATCCAAAACTGGCATAGACATAGACTCATAGGCATGTCCAACCTTTAACATTGCAACAGCATTGCTATCTACAAAGCCCTTACACAGATATACAAATCAAGTTACTGAAAAAAAAATACAGTAAAAAAAAATCGCAATGTTTTTGGTAAGTTTAAATTTTTCTATTGGGCTACATTCATACCTATCTTTGGTTGTATGCAGCCTGTGTGTATTCTCACCTGGTCGAAGTTAAAGAGTTTCAGCCAGACATGGTAGTGCATGCCTATAATCCCAGTATCTGAAAGTCTGTGGGTTAGAGATCAACATGGACTGTATAGTGAATCTCTCTCTCTCTCAAAACAAGAAGAATTTCTTTTAGTAGATCTTGAAGAAAGACTATTGATTACCAAATTATTTTCCAAGCAAAATTGGGAATATAATTTGTTCTATCCAATACCAAATACAATACAGGGTCTCTTTCTCAATTTAAGTATTGTAAGATGTTGCAGCTCAGGATTAACCCATATGTGGTGGGTGTGTGAAGGAGAAACACTCATGAAACCAACGGTCTTTAAATATGCTTGATATTTGAGCAAATGTGAGCAGTCTACAGGAAGTGATACAGATTGGACATTCTCTCAGGCAATTCATGGGAAAATAAAGTCATTCTTGGGAAGGAAGATAATTTAGTCTTTCCCAAATTAGCAAACTTGGATTGAAAAAATGGGGAAGTGCTTGCCTTGCAAACACTAGGACCTAAATTTGAAAGCCTGGTGTGATGGTACACACTGATAGTCCCAGGGTTGGAGAGGCAGAAAGAGGCGGCATCCTGGAACTCACTGGCCAGATGTCCTAGACTATTTGGCAAGCTCTAGGCCAGGTAAAGACCCCCCACACACACACACACAAAGAACAAACAAACAAACACACAGGATGGATAACTCATGAGGTATGGTGCCACCTGAGGTTAGCTTCTGATTTGCACATGCACATACATGCATACATAACAACATGCACACATTCAAGCATACATATAAGCATACGCATATGGATACACACAAAAGATGGGAAAGTTATGATTTTTCAAGGACATTTCCACAGTTACAGGGTAAAGGTAAAAATAACCACAGTTGTAAATGTAGCAGACCCTTGCATATTGAGCATGTTAAGTGCCAAGATTCTTCTAAACATCCTACACGTATTTATTGACTTGATCCTCAGAATAGCCCTGGAGGGTAGATGCTGTTATTCACCTATCTTACCACAGATGTTAAAGACTTGTGCCTAACATGTAGGGAAAAGAGCCAAGTGGAAAGGATTTGAAGAATGATAGGTCCAGAGTCTGTCTGTTCTCGTAGCCAAAATAGAATCATTCAGAAGGAAATAAGTTTTCCCAGAATGATATTTGTTAGTATCATAGATTTGGCCTGACTAGGGCATACTGTTGTGTACGCTTTTTAATTTTTTTTTCTTTTTGCATTCCATTTTCATAGTTTAACAGCACCCGTTCGCCCTCCCCCACTGAATGTTGCCACATGGCCCCATGGAGTAGAAAGGTATTGGTTCTGAGAACATTTCTTTGCAGTCTTATCCTGCTCTTTTCAGACACTCTCCCTTTCTTCTCTCTTTTAACTTTATTGCAAACCCGTTTTAAACTAACAGTTTTTTTTTTCTCTTAAGTCAGTTTAAAGAATGGTGTTTTCCTAACTTGAATTAAAGACAACCCTGTCTCTGGTTTCATACGCCTTTAAAGTCCCCCATTGGAGTTGCAATTTGTAGCTCTGCCAAACATAGGCATTCTCTCTCACTGCTCCTGGATTTTGTAGTTTGGGAGAAAGAAATGACAGTTTTGCCTGTATTTATTAGAACTGTAAAAGTTCAGCTTCACAAATTTATAAAAGAAAGAAAGAAAGAAAAAGAACAAGAAAACAGGATCCTTTGGCGGCCAAGTGTCCCTGTCACCATTAAATAAAAAAGTTCTTTTGGCTGCTGGTCAGAGCCTGGAGTCAGGTCACTATCCTTTAGTCCTTTCAAGTCCATTGTTATTCAAGGAAGGGATTGGACGCGAAAGAAGGCCTCTGGTGGTGCGGGCTTTCTCTATGGTCAGCTTTTCTGTGTTCTTTCGCTCTCTCTCTCCCTCCCTCCTCTCTTCTTTTTCTCTTCTCTTCCTCCTTTCCTCTCTCCCACCCTTCCTCCAGGCCTCTTTCCCTCTCCCCCTCTCTGTCTCTCCCTCTCTGCATGCACCAAACTGTTTTTTTTTCCCCCTTTTTGAAAGTTACCTAGGAAACAAAGTCTTTTGTGCTCCAACTTTATTTGAGCTATTCGCTTTGCTGGGAATCTGCACAAAAGCTGAAGAGAAAAAGAAGGTTGCAATATTTTACTAAACCGTTCATGGTGAACACAATTTTCCCAAGGGGGGAAATCACATACCGTTGGGTGTGTTGGGGGGCTTTGCAGAAACCTCTGATAAGGTAAGTAAATACTGCGGTTTCCTTTAAACAAAGGATTCTGGAGGCTACTCTTTAAGGAGACTTGAGGACAGTTCATTTGACAATATGTACAATCCCGAGCCAATAGTATAGTTTCCAATGTGAGGACTAGGGAGGTTTTGATTTTTTTTTCTTAATGATCCAGATTTTAGGACAGAGGATTATTAAAACCTTATTGAAATAAGAGGAAATAAAATATTTATTTCCTACAGTTATCTATCTTCCTTTGAGCTGTATAAAGAAAGAAAACTGGGTTCAGTGGTAGAAATTGGGTCTTTTGCCACTCTGGTTTAGAAACCCAACCCTGAAACCAAAACCTTATAAATAATAAGGGGGTCTTATAAATAATCTGGGCCTGGAGCCCAAGCTTGAAATAAAAGTTAGATAACATTAATATTTATTAAAGTCTTGGAGAGACAATTTTTAAAAGTCATACAGAAATGAAAGCCTCGAACTTACACAGCTGGAAGTATAGTTTTACACTGCAAAGCTCAAAGAAAATAAACTAGAACTCTTCTACCCATCCAAATCCAAAAGAAAAACCCACTTGATTCTTTCCCTCCAGAAACAGAATTTGTATATTCCACTGCAGTCGGGCTCTGGGACACCTCTTTACTTTGGCTTTTCCACAGCCATCTAATGTCAGTGAAACTGACTTGTAAAGTGTCATTCACTAAAGCTTTCCTCCTGTATTGAAATTAACTCATGGTAGCTTTGATGGCCTCGTGGATTAGGCTGACGTACCCTCCAGGTGCTGTGTTCTAGACTGTCTAATGTCTTGGAGTTTCCTGCATGGCTTCTGAGTAGTTCTATAGGCAGTTAGCTCATCTGCCTCCTTTGATCATCATGGTCTAGTGCTCCCAAGATTTCTGACAGAAATTTATAATGACATAAAGATGCAGAAAGTAGACCCACCTTTTACTGGATTAGAGACAGAAGTTTTCTGCAGTTTGAAGGTACAGGATTTCTGACTAATTTATCTCTTAATTCCATTTTACCCTGAAAAGCATGTTTCGTAAGCCCATTTTTTTCTTTCTGTATCTTTTTACTGTTGAAGCAAAACTTTTAATTAGTTGTACTTACTGTTTTCTCTATCCTACCTACTTATTTCTATCCTTACTTTAAAATTTTGAACTATAAAATCACTTACGTGTGTAAGCTCTGGGAACTGAATCTGAATGTATTCTGTTTGCAGTCCCACTCTCCAGAGGATGAAGACACAGATGTCATGTTAGGGCAGAGGCCGAAAAATCCGATACACAATGTCCCCTCTACACTGGATAAGCAGACCAACTGGAGCAAAGCACTACCTCTCCCGACTCCCGAGGAGAAGATGAAACAAGATGCCCAAGTGATCTCTTCTTGCATTATTCCCATCAATGTCACTGGTATAATTTCCTTTTTTTTTCTTGAGGGGCAGCTGGGTCTGAATAGTGTATGTATTAAATGTGTTCAAAACCTGTCCTATAAGCCCCACCCCTGTCAGCTAAAAACACTATTTCTTGTGAGCAAGAAATCTTTTTTTTATTTTTTTCTTTTTCAATTATTATTATTATGTTTTTACACTTTATTCACTTTGTATCCCCCCATAAGCCCCTCCCTTCTCCCTTCTCGGTCCCACCCTCCCTCCCCCTTCTTCATGCATGCCCCTCCCCAAGTCCACTGATAGGGGAGGTCCTCCTCTCCTTCCTTCTGATCTTAGTCTATCAGTTCTCATCAGGAGTGGCTGCATTGTCATCTTCTGTGGCCTGGTAAGGCTGCTCCCCCCTCAGGGGGAGGTGATCAAAGAGCAGGCCAATCAGATTATGTCAGAGGCAGTCCCTCTTCCCATTGCTATGTAACCCACTTGGACACTGAACTGCCATGGAATCTTATGTAAGAAGTGGGAAATAGTAGGTTATGGAGAGGACAGGAACCCCACAAGGAGAGCAACAGAACCAGAAGATTTGAACACAGAGGTCTTCCCAGAGACCCATACTCCCACCAAGTACCAGGCATGGAGATAACCTAGAACCCCTGCACAGATGAGCAAGAAATCTTTAGTCAACATACTCGGA
This sequence comes from Psammomys obesus, assembly GCF_907164565.1. NCBI lineage: Eukaryota > Metazoa > Chordata > Mammalia > Rodentia > Muridae > Psammomys > Psammomys obesus. The sequence continues at coordinate 3,064,227 of NW_026592776.1, read as the reverse complement.
GATATTCAGGCTTTGAACACCAATTTGCATAAAATCTGTTGGGCTGCTTGTTATGTAAATGATGAACAGATTCTTTTTGAAAAAAAAAAAATCACCAAATAGCTCTTTGGCGGTGATTAATCACATGACAATGATATGTGGCACCACAAGAAAGAAAACAGCAAAACCCAAGTGTCTGAAACTGCAAGTAAGGTCTTATTGACCAACTAGAAAATCTGTTTTTGTGCTTCCATGGATGAAGGTAGGCTTTTCTAAAAAAATAAATAAATAAATAAACATTTAGATTTATGTATTGATTTTAGGTGTTTTTTTTTGTTTGTTTTGTTTTGTTTACCTGAAAATATATACATACAGAGATGAAGAGAGAATTGTATTTTAAAATCATCAAGTCTGGCTTCCTTTCACTTTCTGCTGTTACATGTATTGAAAGTCTACGTATTAGTCTAGATAGGCTGAAAGCCTAGCTGGACTTCTCTTTCAAGTCTGTCATCAGAGGTAGTGAATTCTGGAGCTGGGGATCAGATGATGTTTTACATTTTAAAGGAATCTATAGGTTTGCGTACAAAGTGATAGGTTTAATAATGTAAGGTGTGTATAAATGAAAGAAAGAGAAGACAGAGAGGGGCATAGGGAAAGTGAAAGAGAGAGTTACACTTTATTCTCAATCATTTCCCCCAAATTCTTCCCTTTGGTATTTTTAAAACACCTCTTCTAGTTTCATTTTACCTTATTTTTATTATGTATATGATGAAAATTAAAAAGAAAAAAAAAAACAGCCACACTATGACAGACTTTCATCTTGATTCCCTGTAACCAAAGATTGCATGTCCCCTGAAAAGCATTTTGGACATTGTTATTATCAACTCCACTCAGATTTCTCTTACTTAGAGTGGGGGAACAAATGGACCAGGTGTCTGAGACAGGTATGATTTCCCTCCTGAATAAGAGGTACTCTAATGCATTGGTCAGTTGTGTTGTGAGCTAGGACTTAATTTTCCTCCAGACCTATTCAACTTATAGGATAAATTATTCTGAAGAAGTGCACTTATCTGACCCCTATAATCTAAATGAGATGTATTAGAGGAGTTCATCTGCCAGAATGGATCATTCTGGCACCCTTTTAAACTAATTTCCCATCTGAGAACATCTGACTATTAGCAACTGCTGCTGCTTTTCTGGTGCTGTAAGTAAAAATCTTGTTTTCGAATGTAGTACTGTGATTACGGGCCATCATCTTGTGATTAGGAAGAAGAGAAGATTTTTCTTTCAGTTTTATTTAAGGAACTCTGAAGATGAAGGCCCAGATTAGATGTTGATTTCAAGAGCTTTAATGAGAACATTGTTAATGGTGTCCATATAATACACAGTGTCTGTATATCATGTATTCAATTATTATTAAGATTCAAATGAAGTATTTTAGTGTTTGATTGGAACCAAGAAAGGAAAATCTCATTTATATGAATTCTCCAATAACACTGTAATCTTTCATCATGTAATACAGATATTTCAAAGTGAGCCTAAGTGAGGACTTTTTGCACAGCGACGTTATACAGCTGACCCAAGGTTTAACATGTCATCCACCCCTATGGCCAACAGTTTAGAAAAAATGATGAGGTGATCAAATACCAAAGTGCAGCATTCCAGCATTCTGAGCCACAGCTTGCACCGAAACATCTACTGTGCACGCTCGTGCCAGAGTTTGAATTCCTTACCTTCCGCCTCACCGTTCTAATCTAATAGAACCACATATAGTGCCACTAATGTGAATACAGAGAAGAAACAATAAGCACCATAGTTGCTCCCTACATGCATACTAATAAACAATGCTTTAAAGAGTAGGGAGTCTATCTTATAGCTGATTGGTACAGAAATAGCTCCACTGAAGCACAGGACAGAGAACTCCTCTGCATGTTTATTTCCAAAAAAGCATACAATTTACTCCTAAGAAGAAAGTAGAATTGCATGATTATTGAAGAGAATAAAACCCTAAACTGTTGTGTTTACTCTCAGCAGTGTGTGTGTGTGTGTGTGTGTGTGTGTGTGTGTGTGTTTGTGTGTGTATGTCTAAATACTTGGAGCGGAAATTTGGGCATGGGAGGTTGAGAGAGGAAAACTCACAAAGACTCTTTTAATGAAGAAATGGGTCATGATACACGAGGTTCATATCTTAGGTACTGATCTACTATGCAAAGGTATCAGTTTCAGAGAGCCACGAAATAGACCAGGAAGTAATAGTGACTAAAGGTTATAGCCAGTTCAGTGTGAGAGGACTTTGCTGATGTCCCCTACGCTTCCATTTCTTTTGGTTTTCCTCTTTTACTTGTTGCTTTTGGTACTGCAAGCTACTGTGGAAGGCTGCATTTAGAAGTAAAGCTTGATGTACTGCAACATTTAAATAAGAGCTAAAAAAAGAGCTCCCTTATATTTGTTCACAAGCTTATTTCAAAGTCCAATCAGGAAAGACCACTGTGTTCCAAACAACTGAAAATTTGTCTGCCATTTCTCAAAGCTAATGAGACCTATTTCTGGGTTGCAGGAGTTGGTTTTGACAGAGAAGCAAGTATCCGCTGTTCTCTTGTTCATTCACAATCTGTACTACAGCGGAGACGAAAATTGAGGAGACGGAAAACAATCTCGGGGATTCCCAGAAGAGTTCAACAAGAAATAGGTGTGGTATAAAAATGTTCATAGTTTCTGTCTAGTGAAGGTTACAAGGAGATGAAATAGGTGCCTATTTTCAACTGCCTTCAACTATAACATTCCTTATAAATATTGAGTGTTTCAATCTTTAATAGTTTTAAAATGCTGCATATTTATTTTGTATTCAGAAAACCATGTGGAATTATTTTTTTAAGTCTGTTCTTGAACATAAAGACTTAACGTTATAGATTGAGGCATATACATTCAAGCCTTGCAGATGAAGTATAATATTTTGTCAATTTAAAAGTTTCATTAAGATCAGAAGTATGGATTCAATGCAAGAAGCTTTTTTTGAAAACTGTAATTTCATTTGAAGAGAAATTGTATATTTAAGAGTTTATTTTTAAAGTAAAATTTAAACATATTCAAATCTGGTGTCTTAAAAATATAATATTTTTAGGGACATTTAAAGCTTTTTCTGTTCAGTGTCTTTTAAATACTTATACCAATTTCAAACTATTATGGTAGCGGCACATATAAACAAGCCTTTAATTTTTATCATAAAATCTATGAATTGCATTCCATTATGTTTGTATTACAAAACATAAACAAAAAGTAGTGGTCAGGACTTTAGGTTTTATACTCCAGTTGTTTTTTTTTTTCTTTTTTTTAATTTTTAGATCATTTTTCTTTTATGAAAGCAGTTACTTCTTAGGACAAATTAATGTTAAGAGAGATGATTCATAAAAACAAAAAGCATATCTTCTCTCAATAAGTATATATGATACGTGTGTGTGCATGTGTATATGCACATATACATAAAACAAAATACATAAATACAGAAAGAAACAGAAACAAGTTCAGGGAAACAAAGCATCTTCACTTTCTCATAATTTTATATAATGATTTTTTTTTTCTGAAAGAGAAAGTTCTAATGTGGTAGCACACAGGTTTATAAACACCACCCAAGATGCCAGTTAGTTTGTCAATATGTACTATCTTACTGTCTTTTTCATGTACCCTAGATTCTGATGAATCTCCAGTGGCCAGGGAAAGGAATGTGATTGTGCACACAAACCCAGACCCCTCCAACACTGTCAATAGGAGGTCCGGAACCAGGGACTCTGAATGCCAAACTGAGGATATTCTGATTGCTGCCCCATCCAGAAGAAGAATCAGAGCTCAAAGGGGTCAAAGCATTGCGGCATCCCTTTCTCATTCTGCTGGCAACATCTCCGCGCTGTCAGACAAAGGTGATACCTTGTTTACTCCTGTAGTGAGCAGCCGCACAAGATCTCGGAGCCTTCCTCGGGAGGGAAATAGAGGTGGAGATGCTGAACCCAAAGTTGGTGCTAAACCCTCAGCATATGAAGAAGGAGAGCCTTTCGTGGGTGACCATGAAAGAACCCCTAATGATTGTAGTGAAGCTCCAAGCAGCCCAAGCGCACAGGAACACCAGCCTGCTTTGGGCCTGGCCTGTTCTCAACACCTTCACAGCCCCCAGCACAAGTTAAGTGAGAGAGGGAGGTCACGTCTGTCCCGAATGGCTGCTGACTCTGGAAGCTGTGACATCTCCTCCAACTCAGACACCTTTGGAAGCCCCATCCATTGCATTTCCACAGCTAGTGTCCTCCTGAGCAGCCACATGGACCAGAAAGATGACCACCAGTCATCCAGTGGGAATTGGAGTGGGAGCAGCTCCACATGCCCTTCACAGACCTCAGAGACAATCCCTCCTGCAGCTTCTCCTCCCCTCACTGGCTCGTCTCACTGTGACTCGGAGTTGTCACTGAACACTGCTCATAATGCTAATGAAGACACCAGCGTCTTTGTGACAGAACAGTACAATGACCACTTGGATAAAGTAAGAGGCCACCGGACGAACTCCTTTACCTCCACTGTTGCAGACCTGCTGGATGACCCCAATAACAGCAATACAAGTGACAGTGAGTGGAATTATCTGCACCACCATCATGATGCATCCTGCCGCCAAGATTTTAGTCCTGAGCGTCCAAAGGCAGATAGCCTGGGCTGCCCAAGCTTCACAAGCATGGGCACCTATGACAGCTTTCTGGAGAAGTCTCCTTCAGACAAAGCAGATACTAGCTCCCATTTCTCAGTGGACACAGAAGGATACTATACCTCGATGCACTTTGATTGTGGTCTCAAGGGTAATAAGAACTATGTCTGTCACTATGCAGGCCTGGGCCCAGAGAATGGTCAAAGTGTAGGGGTTCCTCCTGGTCTTCCGGACTGTGCCTGGCAAGAATACTTAGACCACAGGAGGCAAGGGAGACCAAGCATCTCTTTCAGGAAACCAAAGGCAAAGCCAACTCCACCTAAACGGAGCTCATCACTGAGAAAATCTGATGGAAATGCAGAAATTTCTGAGAAGAAAGAACCAAAGATAAGCAGTGGTCAGCATCTGCCCCACAGTTCCAGGGAAATGAAGCTGCCTCTTGATTTCTCCAACATGCCTTCTCGAGTGGAAAATGCCAATCTGCCTGCAAAGCAGGACTCTTCTTGGATAAACCAGAATGAACATTCTGTTAAAGAACCTCAGATGGATGACACTACAGACATTTCACCATTCAAAGATGAAGGTGCTGAATCAACTCACTATGCAGACCTCTGGCTTCTAAATGACTTGAAAACAAATGATCCTTACAGATCCTTATCCAATTCAAGCACTGCTACGGGTACCACAGTGATTGAATGCATCAAATCTCCAGAGAGTTCTGAATCCCAAACATCCCAGTCAGAATCAAGGGCAACCACTCCATCTCTTCCTTTGGTTGATAATGAATTTAAACTGGCTTCACCAGAAAAGCTGGCTGGCTTAGCATCTCCATCAAGTGGCTACTCAAGCCAGTCAGAAACACCAACCTCCTCTTTCCCTACAGCTTTCTTTTCAGGTCCGTTATCTCCTGGGGGTAGCAAAAGAAAACCTAAAGTCCCAGAAAGGAAATCCTCACTACAGCAACCATCTTTAAAAGATGGAGCCCTATCATTGAGTAAAGATTTTGAACTTCCAATTATACCTCCTACTCATCTTGACCTAAGTGCTCTTCATAATGTTTTGAATAAACCATTCCACCACCGTCACCCACTGCATGTTCTTACTCATAAGCAAAACACAGTAGGAGATATGCTGAGGTCGAATCCTCCACCGTCTCTTGCAATTACACCAACAGTCCTGAAATCTGTCAACCTGAGGTCTATCAGTAAGTCTGAAGAAGTTAAGCAAAAGGAGGGCAATAATACAGATCTCCCCTACCCAGAAGAGAGTGCAGTTCCTGTGGCTTCAGTGGCTTCCTTATCTCCAGGCAAGATAAGGCCACACACAGCAAAGAAATCAATATCACGCCAGTACTCTGCTGAAGACACCCTCCTGCCCTTTTTAGATTCCTCTGCAGTTGAGATGGGACCAGAGAAACATTTGGAGAAGAACCTTACTTCTGGTGGGAAGAGTCACTGTGATCCAGAAACTGTAACCTCAGCTAATAGCAATCTTCCTGAATCAAATGTGATGAAAGACCAAATTCAGACAGGAAGTGAGCTAAGCTCAGAAAACATACCAAGTAAGAACTGTGGATTTTCAACAGGATTTCAGAGGGTCTCAGCTGCCCACCCCAATGATTTGGGTAGTAAAATGATACAGTATGGAGCTAGTCCGGATGGAGCCCTCCAACAAGGACAAAAGATGCCCTCTGAAGTTGGGGAAGAAGGCGCAAAACCGAAATTTGTGGATGGAATCACACTTCAAGCCAACTCGCCGAGTAGAGCAACAGACATAAATGGTCAACATAAGCATCAGCGTGTCGTGAGCCGCCACCATGACAAAGTGCCTGTGACTATCCACCAGGAGTCAGGGACGTCAACTGTAAATTCATTCCCCGAAAAATGTTCTGAGCAGGAAAACATTGCTTCAGGTATTTCACCCCAAAGTGCCTCTGATAACAGCAGAGCAGAGGAGACCCAAGGATGGATGGATGAGACTTCATTGAAAGGTCAGTTAATGATACTTTTGTTAGCATGGAAATGTGCCCTTTGTTGTTTCCTGCATTCCCATAGTTCTCTATAGCCCTGGGTATTGGTTTCCTTCTGCCATTTCTTTTTCACTTATTAAAACAATTGAGAAAAAAAAATGTTATTTGGAACCAATATTTGACCTTTGTCTCTCTTGTTTCAAAAATTGTGGTAAGGTACCTTGAGTTTGTTTGATCCCTGAGTCAGGGAAATGGGATAGTGAGATGTGTAGCTACAAGATGCTTGTCTTCTTGTTTTTAGAATCATCACCAAGTGATGACTCCATCACTTCACCACTCAGTGAAGACTCTCAAGCTGAAGCTGAGGGTGTGTTTGTGTCTCCAAACAAACCTCGAACAACTGAGGATCTATTTGCTGTCATTCACAGGTGAGAGAGTATGACCAAGTCCTCAGAAGCAAAAGGCACAGAATTGTATTTGAAGTGTCTCTTATTGAATGCAAATTTGGGGAAGCATTTTGTACCTGTAATACACTCAACAAAACAAAAACAACCAAGCAAGAATTATCTTTCCAAATAAAATTCATGTACTTGTATGCATGTTTGAAAAAAATGAGTATAGAGAGTAGCTGCAGATGGACAGACAGTTCAATTGAGAGTTTATTAAGAATCATTGAAGGGAAAATATTGGATGATTTCCCAAGGAAGGCATTCTGGAACACGTTTACAGGAGAAAACAATTTATAATTTATAGTTAAAGTACTTAAGTGTAATTTCTGATGTACATACTGTATTTTGCATTTATCTTTGCAGTACTAGAGAGCAAACCCAGGACCTCATACATGCTATGTAAGCACTCTACCACTGACTCATACCCTTAACCCCTGACTTTTAAGTAATCCCTTGAGTTTACAAAATAGTCTCAAAGCTATAATCTCACACTAGCTGACACAAACATACATTGATTTGTCAAAACAACCTGAGCCCATCTCAGCTTGGAACAACTAAGAAGTAGACGGTTTTTATTCTTTCTTTTTAGCTATTTTTTTTGTCACGGTGCTGACTTGTATCTCTAAAATGAAAGGTCATATCTGATGAGCAGGGGATGTTCCCACTACATGGTTGTGTCTTTGCCTCCCATGCACATTTTCTCTTTCATACCTTGATAACCTGTTATCAATAGCCCACATATGCCACAGTTCATTATAGCTGAAGACCAGAAAAGCACAGCCAAAACTCATCCTTGAAAGCAAACGCATACCTGCTGAGCTAAAGGATGCTTGCTATGGGTGCTCCCCTGCCCCCATGAGGTTAACTTTCTTCTTATGCCTGACCTTGGGGACCGAGATGGAACTCCCAAAGGAAAGAACCTGAGGATTATCTCCTTTTTCACAGACTTAGCAATTTGGAAGGAAGTTCTTTGCAAGCAGTTTATAATCTCTCCTCAGACCCTTTGGACTTCTGCTTTTTAAAGGATTTCTATTGGTGCTATTTTTCTTTCTTTCTTTCTTACTTTCTTTCTTTCTTTCTTTCTTTCTTTCTTTCTTTCTTTCTTCCTTCCTTCCTTCCTTCCTTCCTTTCTTTCTTTTTTTAAGAAGGAACACTGTTCTTTAGCAGTTGCGTTTTCCTAAGGGTTCCATTAGTAGTATCCTCTGTGTTTACCTTAGCAGGCAAGCTTCCTCATAATCAGGGTAAGAGTTTCTAGTTTGTGTTCTTTACCACAGTTGTCTAAACTCCAATTATATTCCTCTAAACCCTCACACTTTATCTCTAAACTGAACACAAATTATTAATTTGCTATATAAGTTAATGAACCCTCAAAGAACCCTCTGGCGTATCTGGCATAGTGGGCAGGACATAAGTTGTAAAATCAAAAAAAGATAATTGGATTGGAATCCTGACAATGCCATTTCCTATGCTGTCAAGAATAAGTCAAGTATCTGAACTTCTCCTCTTACTATAAGAATGCTTATACTGAAGAGATTTGATTCTGGTGACAAAAGAGTATTTTGTGTCTAAACTACTGTAGATGCTAAGAATACCTGCTATTTGAAAACTCTAGGTGGTACCAAGCTCTGATGTGCAAAGATACCAACCAGAGAGGTTTGTTTCTCTGTGCAAAATCAGGCTCTTCTGGAATCTGGAAAGACAAAGCTCATGCTTTCTTTACCACACAAGTTTTTAAATTGATGAGAGAGCATGCCACTATCATCAGGAATGACTGAGTTATGCTATGGATTTATTGAGCTTATGCCTACTTAATTTTCAAAATAAGATCACAATTTCATTATGGATATAGAGGTTATGTAGATTGAAGGAGTTGGATAATTTTAGATTTGTATTTGTGTAGGATTTGCCTATTTATTTACATCCCAGTGGCAAGAGTTATTTTGCTGTCTTGAGAGCTTAGATTTTATATTTTAAGAGCCCCAGAGATGGTTTAAGTTTTCAGTTCCTCACAAAGTGTTGACATGCCGTTGGTGTCCCTGAGTAGCTAAAGGGTCATGGTACTTGTATTAAAAAACAGAATAATTTATTTTGGAATCCACTCAGCTGACTTTCATGAGCAGTAAATTAAAATGTAGGTTAAGTCTGGAGTGTATCTCCCAAAGTTCATCACCAAGGTCCATCAAGTATCAGGTTAAGGTCAGTTTTGTCCTACCAATGCCATTATCCACTTGCTGCACTTAGTAGTATTTGGAAGCGGGATCTTAATATGAGAGTATTTCTTCTGTATTGGATAGACACTTTTAATGAGAAAAAGAAATAGTGTTTTACCACACTGTAAACAGAAATTAGCAGGGTTTTTTTTTTTCCCCTTAAAGTCTAGGAGGGCAAGTAATGAATCTTAACCTTCCTTAATATGGTCCTAATACATAATAGTATATTATATAGGATGGTTTTTAAACATGATTAGATATGGGAAAGAGACAGAACACTTCTTGGTTCATAAAATTGTATGTTGACTCAGAATTTTACCCCATTTTCTCTTTTCTTAAAAGATCCAAGAGGAAAGTACTTGGACGAAAAGATTCTGGAGACATGTCTGTTAGAAGCAAATCAAGAATTCCCCTCGGCAGCAGCAGCAGCAGTGCCAATTCTGTCACTTCCCCCAGCAGCAGCAATGTGACAGCTGGGACTAGCCAGAGGTCTCCTGGTCTCATCTACCGAAATGCCAAAAAGTCCAACACATCCAACGAAGAGTTTAAGCTACTGCTCCTCAAGAAAGGCAGTCGCTCAGATTCTAGTTACCGCATGTCTGCCACTGAAATCCTGAAGAGCCCCATCCTGCCCAAACCTCCTGGTGAGTTCACTTCAGAACCCGCACAAAGCCCTGATGATAACCACCAGGGCACACCTGGGGCTGAAGCATTGTCCCCTCTGTCACCTTGCTCTCCACGAGTCAATGTAGAAGGGTTTTCCTCCAAAAGCTTTGCCACGTCAGCCTCAGCACGGGTTGGACGCTCCCGGGTCCCTCCTGTGGCCAGCAGCAGCCGCTACAGTGTCCGCTGCCGGCTGTACAATACCCCAATGCAGGCCATCTCTGAGGGAGAGACTGAAAACTCTGATGGGAGCCCACATGATGACCGATCCTCCCAGAGCTCCACATAGTCTTCCTGAGATGAGTTGACCTCAGATGTCCAACCCCTTACTAGATGAAAGGATTTTGTGACACCGTGGAGGAACCGGGAGAAATGGCAACAGGGTGGGGGTCGCATTGATGCTTGGCATATGTGCTGATGAAACAGAAAGCGGTTGTCATTTTTTTTTATTAGTTTTCATGTTTTCCGTAGCCGTTCTGTCTCTCGTGGTTTTCTTTAGCATAGGTTGATTTATCCGATCTCATTCCTTGTGATAATAGAGAATACAAAAGTATCTAAGTTTCTTGAAACCTAGACAAGGTTTTCCCAGAGCTGCCTATTCCGAAAATAAAGCCCTCACTGTCATGATACTATAAGATGAAATTACTCTGGAGGTTTGGTATTTTTTTAAATTAAGATGAACTAAAGCAAAATTTAGAAGAAAGAACTACACATATGTAAATACCATATTTTTGATAAAAAGGTGTAAATAGATTTATCAATGATGAGTGGACAAGCCAATCATCTACCATACACCAACTATTTATAGGACACATAAAATAAAGTATAATAACTGTATTCTGTGAATACCATTTTCATATCAAATACCATATTTAAATGTCCACCAATATGATTTCTGAGTGATAAACCTCAAATATGATTTTAAAATTGGTGAAATAATGGAAATATTGAGATCATGTACTGAAATGTGATTAATTTAAAATAATGAATTCAGACCTAATCATTGTTGTGACAAATTATAGCAGAAACAAGCTAATTTGTGGCTGTGATTTGCCATGTGGCAATTTGAACAGAATGAAAAGCATGCTTTTGATTTTTTTTAAAACAATGAAAGAAATCATCATTCTCAGTGCAAAGTTTTCTTCCCCCAATAGCATTAAGCAGTGCCCTTTAGAATTTAATTTTTCAATTGATTGCTTTAAGAGAATGAGTAAAAAAAACCCAGTAGTTAATTTTAGGTCACGTTTTATATAAGGCTACTGGGGACAAACAAACAGTCATAATCTAATGACTATACTCTTTAAGCTTCTTAATTAGCTCCAGGTTCTTAAACTAACAGAAATAAAACTTAAGCATGCCACAGAGCTATTGACTTCTCAGCAAGTACCTGTGATGGGTTGTCAGTGAAGCTTTCTATCTGTGCTGATGAGATTCATGCTACCTAAAACTTAACAGAAACGACACTGTGAACAATGTAGTTGGGAAATAGGTATGTGTATATGCATTATTTATATTCATTCTTCAACTGGGCATGGGGAGCAGCTCTGGTTCACAATGCTACATACAATGAATTTGTGTCTGGTTTTACTAGATCTGCTTGATGGCAAAAGGGGAGGGTGGTGGGTGGGAATGGAAACTTCAGGGCAAGTGCTCTGATAAAATGAAGGCAGGGAAACAAGCTGAATTACTTGAAATTACTTGAATTTTCTTGTCTTAAAACTGAAAAAAAAAAGTATAGTAACAAGTTGAAATCTGCAAGTGGTTCTCACACCTCTGATTTTAACATGAACTGATACTAATGTTTGAAATCGTACGTCGGAAATAAAAGCACCTATGTACTTGGAATAGGTTTTGAATGAGAGCAGTAGAAATTAGAAAGAGCTAAGAAGGGGTATGATCTGTGAAAGACTAGAACATGATGACAATGACTGAACACACCAGGGTTGCCAAGAAATTGATAAGCAGGTGGCTTTATGCCTACGCAAGTGGCATTTGAGAAAGTAAAATGTAAGAAAGGATTAACTCATGCGAAATGAAGGAGAAAGTTTGGTCTAAGAAGACACTGTCTTTCAATAGGAATTCATGATAACATTTACAGATTAAGAATTCAAGAATCTGTTGTTGGTGTTTTGGTTCTTGGGGAGAAAAGTCTGGCTTCTTCAATATTTGTTTTTACTACCAAATTGTATTAGTTAATTTTTTGTCATTCTTGTATGTAAAATGGGTGTTGGGGGTGGAGGGGTAGAGGAGGAGATTGAGAACTAGGAGAAAGAATGAGAGTGAGTGAGTGCAAGTGTGTGCTGGGGATAGATTAACTACCTGGTAAAGGGTTTCAACATATACAAACTGTTATAATTTTACTAAAGGAAAAATGTTGGGGTTTGAAAAAAATGGACCATCATTTCTCATTGGAACACATAACTCATTAAAAAAAAAAAAACAAAAAAAAAGAAAAAGAAAAAAAAAAGAAAAACAAAGAAAAAATACACACAAAACCAGCATGGTTTGACATCAAGTGGGGTCATGAACAAATCTGTCTCATGCTTTGAAAAGTACACAGCAAAATTTTAAAAATGGAAGTTTTTAGACAAATGTGATAAGGAACCATCATTTCCAGTCACAATAGGTGATCATTTGTAATTTTCATAAAAGCAGTTCGTTTGCAGTATGGCTTTTGTGTAGCTAGGGGTTTTTTAGTATGAAGAAAGGTATGTGGGCTTTAAAAGTGATTCTAAATCTTGACTAGAAAATCATGTAAATTGGCTTTAATAAAAATGTCACCTTTAAATATTGACATTAAGTTAATTAATTGTACCATATATTTTTAAAGTTCATGTTTGACTTGAATTGTGAGGCAATAAGATACCATTGATGTGATGATCACAGAATCAACCCTTATAGTTTCACTTATTTTGTTTACTCTAAAAATCTATAGCAGAGTTCCTCTATTTTGTATTTCATAGATTTAAAAAAATCCCAAATAAAGATGGATTTTAGATTCACTGTGGATAAGAATATTGAATAAGAAAGTTTAAAAAACAAGCAAATCCTTAATAATCTGGAATAGTCTACACAGCTTTAGAATATACTAAACAAGACAAAGATGCAGGGCTGTCTTAACATCACTGTCAGCTCGAAGCAGAGTACACACATTAGGTATTGTTTAAAAAAAATAAAATAAAATAAAAACTGATCCAAACTTTTCTTCTGTTGTTTGCACTGATGCTATCTTTTTTCCTTCTGTGTTTAATACAACATGTTTATATTGTGTGGGGAAATTTCTATTTTACTTTCTTGCTTTTCTGGTGATTCTGGTTTGGTTTTTCTTGTTTTGTTTTTGGCTAAGTAGAGAACATGGACTAGTTGTAGCAAACAAAACACACTGTTTGCTCTTGCCTGTGAGTACATTCTCTGAAGTGGTGGGAACTTAGAGGATGGGAAGGTAACAAAGCCTGATCTATAAAGGTTGTGGTATAACTATTTTGGTACTAGAACCAGTTCATGCTGGCCGAAAAGACAATAGTTTTTGGACTTGCATCCATTTTGTATTTTTGTAACATTTGTAAATAAAACTTTTTAAATTGTTGCAAAGATGGTTTCTTTTGTAAGATGTTTTCAACGTTTACATTCAGTCAAAGCCTTTGTATATTTTAGAGCTGTACAACACTTTAAGTCTTGTATTTATTTTTAGTAAAAACGGTGACAGTTTCATTGTGAACCCCTCTAAAAAAATGTATCAGAAAAGTTTGATTACCTAGAAAGTGTGTATAGAGACTGCAAATAAACGTGACTGCAATTAAACAGCTGGTTTTTCCTATTTATTGTTATATAACTGTAGTTTGGCGGTTACACCAGCAGGAAATAAGGGGCGGGCCGTTTTTAGAAGGAAAGCATGGTATGGAGGCTAATCTCATTTCATTTTTGAGAGAGAATAAAATATTTCCAATGTCTGTCTCAGGAAAGACTGATATTCCAATCAAGGACTATGCATGGAGATAACCTAAGACCCCTGCACAGATGTAGCCTATGGCAGTTCAGTATCCAAGTGGGTTCCATTGTAATGGGAACAGGGACTGTGTCTGACGTGAACTGATTGGCTTGCTCTTTAATTACCTCCCCCTGAGGGGGAAGCAGCCTTACCAGGCCACAGAAGAAGACAATGCAGCCATTCCTGATGTGATCTGATAGACTAGGATAAGAAGGAAGGAAAAGAAGACCTCCCTTATCAGTGGACTTGGGGAGGGGCATGCATGCAGAGGGTGGAGGAAGGGTGGGATTGGTATGGGAGGAGGGAGAGAACCACAGGGAGGACACAAAGTGAATAAAGTGTAAATAATAAAGAAAAAAATATTTTCTTTTTTTTTAATTTTTATTTTTTATTTTTTTTAATCTTTTATTTTTTTTATTAATTACACTTTATTCATTTTGTATACCCCCATGAGCCCCTCCCTCCTCCCCTGCCGATCCCACCCTCCCTCCCCTTTCTACATGCATGCCATTCCCCAAGTCCACTGATAGGGGAGGTCCTCCTCTCCTTCTTTCTGATCTTAGTCTATCAGTTCTCATCAAAAGTGGCTGCATTGTCCTCTACCGTGGCCTGGTAAGGCTGCTCCCCGCTCAGGGGGAAGTGATCAATGAGCAGGCCAATCAAATTATGTCAGAGGCAGTCCCTCTTCCCATTACTATGGAACCCACTTGGACACTGAACTGCCATGGGCTACACCTGTGCAGGGGTTCCAGGTCATCTCCACAAATAGTCCTTGGTTGGAGTATGAGTCTCTGGGAAGTTCCCTGTGTTCAAATTATCTTGTTCTGTTGCTCTGCTTGTGGAGTTCCCATCCCCTCCAGCTCTTACTATTTCCCACTTCTTACATAAAATTCCATTCACTCTGCCCATCAGTTGGCCATCAGGCTCAGCATCTGCTTTGACAGTCTATACTGCAGAAGCTTTCAGAGGCCCTCTGTGGCAGGTTTCAAGGTTGTTTCCTGTTTTCTTCTGGCTTTCAGAGGCCCTCTGTAGCGGGTTCCGAGGTTGTTTCCTATTTTCTTTTTCTTCTGATGTCCACCCTCTTTGCCTTTCAGGATGGGGATTGAACATTTTAGTTAGGGTCCTCTCTTTTGCTTAGTTTGTTTAGATGTACAG
>NW_026592776.1:3046465-3049123 GCF_907164565.1 Psammomys obesus | reverse complement strand
TGAGTATATACCGTGAGTGTCTTTTTGCTTCTGGGTCAACTCACTCAGGATGATCCTTTCCAGGTCCCACCATTTACCTGCAAATTTCATGATTTCCTTATTTTTCATTGCTGAGTAATACTCCATTGTATAGATGTACCACAGTTTCTGCATCCATTCTTCAGTTGAGGGGCATCTGGGTTGTTTCCAGCTTCTGGCTATTACAAATAAAGCTGCTACAAACATGGTTGAACAAATGTCCTTGTTGTGTACTTGCGCCTCTTTTGGGTATATGCCTAGGAGTGGTATGGCTGGATCTTGAGGAAGCGCTATTCCGAGTTGTCTGAGAAAGCGCCAGATTGATTTCCAGAGTGGTTGTACCAGTTTACATTCCCACCAGCAGTGGAGAAGGGTTCCCCTTTCTCCACAACCTCTCCAGCATGTGTTGTCCCTTGAGATTTTCATCTTGGCCATTCTGATGGGTGTAAGGTGAAATCTCAGGGTTGTTTTGATTTGCATTTCCCTAATGGCTAATGAGGTTGAGCATTTCTTTAAGTGCTTCTTTGCCATTCGATATTCCTCTGCAGAGAATTCTCTCTTTAGCTCTGTTCCCCATTTTTTAAGTGGATTACTTGGTTTGTTGCTTTTCAGCTTGTTTAGTTCTTTATATATATTGGATATGAGTCCTCTGTCAGATAGAGGGTTGGTGATGATTCTTTCCCAATCTGTAGGCAGTCGCTTTGTTTTGATGATGGTGTCCTTTGCTTTACAGAAGCTTTTCAATTTCATGAGGTCCCATTTATTGATTGTTGCTCTTAGAGCCTGTGCTGTTGGTGTTCTGTTCAGGAAGTTTTCTCCTGTACCAATGAGTTCTAGGGTATTTCCCACTTTTTTTTCTAGCCGATTTAATGTGTCTGGTTTTATGTTGAGGTCTTTGATCCACTTGGACTTCAGTTTTGTGCAAGGTGATAAGTATGGATCTATTTGCATTTTTCTACATGTAGACATCCAGTTGGACCAGCACCATTTGTTGAAGATGCTATCTTTTTTCCATTGTATGGTTTTGGCATCTTTGTCAAAAATCAGGTGTCCGTAAGTGTGTGGGTTTATTTCTGGGTCTTCTGTTCGATTCCATTGATCCACCATTCTGTTTCTATGCCAGTACCATGCAGTTTTTATAACTGTTGCTCTATAGTACAGCTTGAGATCAGGGATGGAGATACCTCCAGAAGATCTTTTATTGTAGAGGATTGTTTTAGCAATTCTCGGTTTCTTGTTATTCCATACGAAGTTGAGAATATTTCTTTCCAGGTCTGTAAAGAATTGTGTTGGCAATTTGATGGGAATTGCATTAAATCTGTAGATTGCTTTTGGTAAGATGGCCATTTTTACTATGTTAATCCTGCCAAGCCATGAGCATGGGAGATCTTTCCATCTTCTCATATCTTCCTCTAATTCTTTCTTCAGAGACTTGAAATTTTTTTCATACAAGTCTTTGACTTCCTTGGTTAGGGTTACGGCAAGGTACTTTATGTCATTTGTGGCTATTGTGAATGGTGTTGTTTCTCTAATTTCTTTCTCAGCCCTTTTGTCTTTTGTATACAGGAGTGCTACTGATTTTTTTGAGTTAATTTTATATCCGGCCACTTTGCTGAAGGTGTTTATCAGCTGTAGAAGTTCCCTGGTAGAGTTTTTGGGGTCACTCATATATACTATCATATCATCTGCAAATAGTGATAATTTGACTTCTTCCTTTCCCATCTGTATCCCCTTGATCTCCTTCGACTGTCTTATTGCTCTAGCAAGGACTTCCAGCACTATGTTGAAGAGATATGGAGACAGTGGGCAGCCTTGTCTTGTCCCTGATTTCAGTGGGATTGCTTTAAGTTTCTCTCCGTTCAGTTTGATGTTCGCTATAGGCTTGCTGTATATCGCCTTTACTATGTTTAGATATGTGCCTTGTATCCCTGAACTCTCCAGTACTTTAAACATGAATGGATGTTGGATTTGTTCAAATGCTTTCTCAGCATCTAGGGAGATTATCATGTGGTTTTTTTCTTTCAGTTTGTTAATATGGTGGATCACATTGATGGATTTCCATATATTGAACCACCCCTGCATACCTGGGATGAAGCCTACTTGGTCATAGTGGATAATATCTTTGATGTGTTCTTGGATCCGGTTTGCAAGTATTTTGTTAAGTATTTTTGCATCAATGTTCATAAGGGAGATTGGCCTGAAATTCTCTTTCTTTGTTGAGTCTTTGTGAGGTTTAGGTACCAAGGTGATTGTGGCTTCATAGAATGAGTTTGGTAATGTTCCTTCTGTTTCTATTTTGTGGAATAGTTTGAAGAGAATTGGAGTTAGCTCTTCTTTGAAGGTCTGGTAGAATTCTGCACTGAAGCCATCTGGTCCTGGGCTTTTTTTGGATGGGAGACTTTTGATGACTGCTTCTATTTCTTTGGGGGATATAGGACTATTTAGTTGATTTACCTGGTCCTGATTCAGCTTTGGTGAGTCAAATCGATCAAGAAAATTGTCCATTTCATTTAGATTTTCAAATTTTGTGGCATATAGACTTTTGAAGTAAGTCCTAATGATTGTTTGGATTTCCTCAGTGTCTGTAGTTATGTCCCCCTTTTCATTTCTGATTTTGTTGATTTGGGTGGTGTCTCTCTG
>NW_026592776.1:3039798-3041465 GCF_907164565.1 Psammomys obesus | reverse complement strand
GATCGAATCCCCCACCGTGGGGTATCCTCTCACCTGAGAAACACAACTACTTGTGTTTTATGGCCGCGAGTTCTGATTGCTGGTCACTGTGCCAATCCTGCTGTGCTGCTCCTCAGAATGAGAGTCCTCCCAGCGCCGCCATCTTGCCCCGCCTCTCGAAAAAAAAATATTTTCAATGCCTTACTTTGTGGATTTTTTCTATACCGTTAAGATTTGTGACTTTATTTTAAAGTCTTGACTCTTTGATTATACTTGCACATCTTTGACAAGAAAGCATTTATATATATATATATATATATATATATATATATATATATATATATGACAAACTGCCACTAGGTAATGTCACTTCGGCTATATTACATAGCAAATCTTCACTAAGTGCTTCGAGTACACTAATGTGTGTACTTCCCAAGATGTGTCTATTTTATTCTGGAGAATGATTATGATTTGGCTTGTGAATTAATTTAGAATAAATACGTTTTGATCATGACATATAAATCCAGCAACCCTGATCCTCAAGACCCTGAAATATGACATGTAAATCCAGCAACCCTGACCCTGAAATATGTTACTTTTGCACTTCAGTCTGTGCTTATTGGTGAGTGGAAATAACTTTACTAGTGTTGGCTATCAAGAAAAGATCTGTTGCTAAGACCACAGCCCATGGGTAAAATGTACTTTTTATCATCATCATCATCACCATCATAAATATATAATATATATTATATAGTTATATATAATATATATTTAATATATAACTATATAATTATTATATAATATATATTATATTATATAATACATATTCAAGTTTTACTACCTAAGTGTACCCCTGACGCACGTCTAGTGGATTACAAGAGGAAGAAAAGGGTATGTGGTTGTATGTAAAAATAGTAACATGCTTTAAATAACCAAACGAAAGTGCTTGCTGCACTCTTAGGAAGCTGGTCCATTTAGGGCTAGCCCAGGCTCCTATTTTACCACACACACACACACACACACACAAAATAAGTCTGCTTGAGAGGCTGTTGCCACAGTGCAATAGAGGCTTCCTGTTTCCTGTCCTAGTTGCCTCAGCTAACATAAATCTAGAATATGAGGCAGAGCTTCTAACCTTTGAGGCCCGGCTTCGAACCTTCAAAGCCTGGCTTCGAACTGTTGAAGCCACTGACGATGCCTCGCAGCAGACAGGAAGTCCCGCTCCACTGAAAAACTTTCCTTTCTATGCCCTATCACCATCAGGAGTATGAGATATCTCCCATTGTAAATAGCCTTTTGATCACCCATGGGACTGACTGGAAAATGTTCGGGTTATGTATATGGGTGACCGCTGACGGCTGCTCAGTCTTGCAAGACATGAACGCTCCTTGTTTTACGGTCAGACACTTCGAAGGCTTGAGCTTTACGACACACATTGCGTCAGAAGCACCTGATTTCCGGCACAACGACGGTTAAAAGGCGCCCGCCCACCTCAACGGTTTTTAATGCTGCTGGCAACCAGCCGGTAGGCATCTGGAAGCTTCCTCTGGAAGCTTGTGTGGCCGGTTCTTCATCAAAATACGTAAGTTATGGATATTTTGTCCTCCTTTTAACTTTTTTGGGGCAGGGCAGTCACAGGAATGTGTGTGTGTGTGTGTGTGTGTGTGTGTGTGTGTGTGTGTGTGTGT
>NW_026592776.1:3025211-3039788 GCF_907164565.1 Psammomys obesus | reverse complement strand
GTGTGTGTGTGTGTGTGTGTGTGTGTGTGTGTGTGTGTGTGTGTGTGGTAACGCGGAAAATAGCCGTCTTAAGTTATTTGGCCTGCTGGCGGGCCCCTTTGGGCGAGGAGATATGTTTGGAGGCAACCATGAACCTGAACTTTGTGGCCTTGAATTTCAAAAGCTCTACGTTGATTTTTAGTTCTCGGGGTTACCAATGCTTGTGAGCTTTTGCAATGTAGCCACTAAAGTATTCGGTTGGACGTTCTGGGTCGAAATGAACCACTTTCAGACCCTCTCTTCTTGGTGATGACAGGTGAACAAAAAGAAAGGCCTCTTTTACCGAGCTCTGACTGAAAAACTCTTAGAGCTAAGGGAACAAATTTTGAGACTACGGGACTTTGGGAGGCCTTGGTGGTTAACCGGCCTCATTGATTTATTGTAAATATGTTAGTAGGGAGGAAGAAAGAGATGTAGAAAGTTGTTAAGAAGGCCTTCTGGAATATTGTTTGTTTTTTGCCTTCCAGGGGCCAGATGTGCCTATCTGGATCCCTGTAAGGTGGAGTGGCTTCAGGTTATGTTTCTGGGGCTGGCTGTGTGCTTCTTTGACTTAAAAATGAAAAGACTCTAGCAATCCTTTGGCTTCCTTTCTCCTGATTCGCTCTGAATTCAAGTTGAGGTTGTAATTTGTCATGTATGTTGTTAAGGAAGAATGGAGGGTTGATTTGAGCCCTTCAGTAATTGTGACCTATACTTGATAAGAGTAAATGTTTAGGGTGTGAAAGATATAGCTATTGTGAATTGTATTTTATGTAATTTGCTCTGCTTTGGGGTTTTATAATATTGAAACGCCAAGATGCTGTAAATTGCATTTTGTCTTTTTAAGAATCTTTAGGATAAAAGGTAGTTTCAGCCATCCTGTGGAATCTATTCCTATGGGATTAGTTGATGGCAAGTGACTCCTCAATTGGGTTGTGTGAGGGTTTATAACTTAGAAAGATATTGTTTCCTTAATTTGCCTTTTGTGTATTTAAGAATTATTAGGGTAAATGTACTTTTTATCATCATCATAAATAAATAATATATAATATATTATTTAATATATATTAATATTTAATATAACAAATATTTATATATTTAATTATTATGCAAATTATAAATTTATATATAAATATAATTATAAAAATAATTATTTATCATTAAATATATAATATTTATATATTATATATTTATATATTATATATAATATATTTATATATATTATATATTATATTTATATATTATATTATATATATTAAATATATATTATATATAATATATATTTATATATATTATATATATTATATTTATATATTATATATAATATATAAATATATAATTATATTATATATTTAATGATATATTTATATATTTAATATATATTTAATAGATATAAATATATAAATATTATGTATTAAATATATTATATAATTATAATATATAATTATAATATAATTAATAATAATTGTGAACTAAGCATTATAGGATAATTTGATAACATATAGGGTTATGTGGGGGATTTTATTACATGAAGTGCATCAATCTGGCTAATGTGATTTTTCTGATGTCTCTTTATGAAATCTTAGAGTCAAACATAGCTTTCAGCCATTGCTATACTTTATGGGATATGTCCTTAAAGGTAATTCTGGATTTGGCCTACTTTGGGATTTTATAATTTAGGAAGATATAGCCATTGTGAATTGTATTTTGTGTTTTTAAGAAATTTTATCACAAAAGGTAGTTTTTAGGTTTTCCTAGTCACTGTAAGCTGTGTCTGTGGGATAAATTGATATAGCTATTGTGAACTGTATTTTGTTTTTTAATTAAATTTTTATTTTTATATTAATTAGACCTTATTCACTTTGTATCCCAGCTGTAGCCCCCTTCTTCATTCCCTCCCAATTCCACCCTCCCTCTCTCATCTCCTCCCATATCCCTCTCCAAGTCTACTAATAGGGGAGGTCTTCCTCCCCTTCCATCAGGTCTCATCAGGACTAGCTGCTTTGTCCTCCTCTGTGGCCTAACAAGGATGCTCCCCCCCTCAGGGAGAGGTGATCAAATAGCCCGCCACTGAGTTCATGTCAGAGACAGTCCTTTTCCCCTTACAAGAGAAGCCACGTGGATACTGAGCTGCCATGGGCTACATCTGTGCAGGGGTTCTAGGTAATCTCCATACACGTTCCATGGTTGGAGTATCAGTTTCAGAAAAGACCCCTGGTCCCAGATATTTTGGTACTGTTGCTCTCCTTGTGGAGCTCCTGTCCTCTCTAGGTCTTACTATCTCCCCCTGCTTTCATAAGGTGCCCTGCACTCTGCCTGAAGTTTGGTTATGAGTCTCAGCATCTACTGAGTAGAGTCTTTAAGAAGCCTTCTGTGGTAGGCTCTTGTCCTGTTTCCTATTTTCTCCTTATTCCAATGTCCATCCCATTTGTCTTTCTGAGGAAGGGTTGATCATCTTACCCAGGGTTCTCCTTCTTGATTAGCTTCTTTAGGTGTACAGTTTTAGTATGATTATGCTATATTATACAGCTAATATCCACTTATAAGTGAGTATATACTGTGTGTGTCTTTCTGCTTCTGGGATAGCTCACTCAGGATGATCATTTCTAATTCTCACCATTTGCCTACAAATTTCATGATTTCCTTGTTTTTAATTGCTGAGTAGTATTCCGTTTTGTAAATGTACCACCATTTCTGTATCCATTCCTCAGTTTAGGGACATCTGGGTTGTTTCCAGCTTCTGGCTATTACAAATAAAGCTGCTGTGAACATGGTTAAGCAAATGTCCTTATTGTGTACTTGAGCATATTTTGGATACATGCCTAGGAGTGGTATAGCTGGATCTTGAGGTAGCACTATTCCTACTTGTCTGAGAAAGTGCCAGATTGATTTCCCAGTAGGTTGTACAAGTTAACATTCCCACCAGCAATGGAGGAGGGTTCCCCTTTCTCCACATCCTCTCCAGCATGTATTGTCACTTGAGTTTTTGGGTGGGTGTAAAGTGAAATCAGGGTCGTTTTGATTTGCATTTCCCTAGTGACTAAGGACATTGAGCATTTCCTTAATTGTTTCTCTGCTATTCTATATTCCTCTATTGAGAATTCTCTGTTTGGCTCTGTAGCCCATTTTTAAATTGTATTATTGATTTGCTGCTTTTTAACTTCTTGAGTTCTTTATATATTCTGGATATTAGCCTTCTGTCAGATATAGGTTTGGTGAACATCCTTTTCCAGTATGTAGGCTGTTGTTTTTTTCTGATGACAGTGTCCTTTGCTTTACAAAAGCTTTTCAGTTTCATGAGGTCCCATTTATTGATTGTTGAGCCTGTGCTATTGGTATTCTTTTCAGGAATTTGCCTTCTCCTGTGCCAATGAGTTCAAGGCTCTTCCCCACTTTTTCTTCTAACAGATTTAGTGTGTCTGGTTTTATGTTGAGGTCTTTGATCCATTTGGACTTTAGTTTTGTGCGGGGTGATAAATATGGCTCTATTTGCATTTTTCTACATGCAGGAATCCAGTTAGACCAGCAGCATTAGTTGAAGATGCTGTCTTTTTCCATTGTATGGTTTTTGCTTCTTTGTCAAAAATCAACTATCCCTAGGTGTGTGGTTTATTTCTGGGACTTCTGTTCGATTCCATTGATCCACCATTCTGTTTCTATGCCAGTACCATACAGTTTTTATTACTATTACTCTGTGGTACAGCTTGAGATCAGGGAAGGAGATACCTCCAGACGATCCCTTGTTGTACAGGGCAGTTTTGGCAAATCTGGGTTTTTTGTTTGTTTGTTTGTTTTTCCATATCAATTTGAGAATTTTTCTTTCAAGGTCTGAAATGAATTGTGTTGGTATTTTGATGGGAATTGCATTGCATCTGTTTTATTTGATTCTAATTTATTGATTTCAGCCCTGAGTTTGATTATTTCCAGTTCTATGCACCTCTTGCATGTATGCGTGTATCTGGTTTTTTTGTTTTGTTTTGTTTTGTTTTGTTTTTTAGGGCTTTTTTTTTTTAGGGCTTTCAGATGGGCCTTTAAGTTGCTTGTATGAGATGCTTCAAATTTCTTTTTGAAGGCACTTAGTGCTATGAATTTTCCTCTTGGCACTGCTTTCATTGTGTCTCATAAGTTTGGCTATGTTGTGCTTTCATTTTCATTGAATTCTAGGAAGTCTTTAATTTCTTTATTTTTCCCTAACCCATCTGTCATTGAGTAGGGAGTTGTTCAGTTTACATGTGTATGTAAGCTTGTTGCTATTTCTGTTGTTGTTGAGGTCCAGCTTTAGTCCATGGTGGTCAAATAGAATACAAGAGATCATTTCAATCTTCTTGTATTTGTTGAGGCTTCTTGCTTTGTGACCAACTATATGGTCTATTTTGGAGAAGGTTCCATGAGGTGCGATTTCGGAGTTTCAGATCCTCTGTCCCTCAGATATGGTGTACGTTAGTCACTGTTATCATCTGTGTTTTGTGTTTTAAAGAAATTTTAGAATATGTAAAGTAGTTTTCAACTATTCTAGTCATTCTAAGCTATGCCTTATGGGATATGATGATGGCCGGTAATTTTCCCAGTTTGATCTGTTGGATTTGGCCTGCTTTGGAGTAGCTTTGTAAAATCGTATTTTGTGTGTTTTAAGAAGTTTTAGCGTAAAAGGTAATTTCCAGCCATTGTAGTTACTGTAAGCTGTGCTGTTAAGTCTTCTAGGGACTGAATGTCAAAGTGTCTCGCTGCTTTGGCAAAGTTCAGGGTCCAGGGTAGAATCCGAAACTGGATGCAGAGTTCCCCTTTGTTTTATCTGTTGGGTCATTCAGGTGACCTATCAGCAACCAATCAAGAAAGATGATTGAAAGAAAAAGGAATAGGGCAGGGAGCCTAGGATTCCTTCTCTAGATCGAGGGATTACTCTACTGCTTCGAGGGAAGGTTTTTTTTTTTATGTTGTTGTTTTATTTTTTATTTTTTTGAGGGACGAAAAATTTAACTGGTCACCTTTTCCCTGCAGCCAGGACTGTAAAAGGCAGCTTCTAGCCAACAAGGCAAGGGGTTGTGAAAAAGAGGCTCTTTGATTGAGATTAGCTCCTGCAGGGCAGACCTCCCGCAGAGGCTTCCACAGGCTAAGGTAAATTTTTTCTGCTTGTCCTAGGCTGATAGTTAGACCCTAAATCGCTGCTAACCTGTTTGTAAATTGGTAAGAAAAGAAACAAGGGGAGAAAGTAAGCAAAGAGCATTCATGCACACATGCTCAATGGAAATGGGTAGATGAAGTTAAGATTTTAACTTCAATGAATTTCCACAAGTTTACATATGATGATGACGTAGATTTCTGCTATCATGCCCTGTGCAGAAACTGCAGTAAGTTTAGGCTGCTGGTTCCATGGCATCAGTTCATATATATATACACAGATGAACAATCAGACCTGCAGACCTGTGTATGTTCATAAAACATTCAATGGACAATACAAAAGAAGCTTCTTATATAGACAGACAACTGACATACACTCATATAACATATGTACAAAGACAGACAAATAGATAAATATATTTAGATGTAAACACATATCTATATACATATTGAAACTCATGGATGAAGTGAATTCCAGGCAGCTTTCATTTAATGGGCTTCTACCACCTGACTTCTGCCAATGGTGTGTGTGTTCTGCCACTGTTTATGTTACACCTCTGAGACAAAGCTCCCAGAAAAGGAATTACCTCATAGTCAAAATGGCATTTAATCATAAAAACATCTGAATGCTAAAATAAAAACAGGTTACATGTTTTAGAACTAAATATTTCTTATTTATGTATCCATTACATAAGTTCATAGTGAGTTCAGAGTGACAAAGGTTGACAAGGCCTAAAAGTTAATAAGGTCTAAAAGTTACAAGAATATATGTCTTTTCAATTAAGACTGACCTCCCTACACATTTTCAGCTATTTTTGGGACGATAATCTTATCTGTCTTTCATTCCAAGAAACAAAGTAAATTTAAAATGACAGTATATAATTCCATAAGATGACAAGTAATAAGGAAGTACAATAGAACAGTTTGTATATAATGACATCAAGGTTTGTATTTAATTAAACATTCTTTGTTATTCCATTATAATTTGGGTTCATGGGAAGTTTAAAGCTACTTGCTTATATTTATGGTGTATACCAGGATTCATAATGAAGGCTTATCTTGAAGACACAAGTCTGTCTCACACCTGTCTCCTAGTGAGGCATCTGGAAGTCCACAAAAGTATTTATTGCAGCCATAAACTTTCTAAAATTATTTTATAAGTCGTCCCACATTGCAGCAGCAAAAGCATGACCAGCAATAGCACCACCATGACCAGCAGCAGTAACAGCCTAGCAGTAGTAGTAGTAATAGAGGCACCAGAGATGGAGTTGAAGTGGCGGTGAAAACAGCACCCATGGCAGTGTCGGCAGCAAAGACAATAGTGACCAAGGCAACAGAAGCAGTAGCATTGGTGTCAAGGGTGGCAGTGGTAGTGGCATCTGCCTTCATATCATAACGGATTCCTGGGGCAGAGTTTGGTGCCATTCTGCTGCCCTAAGCAAAAAGCTCCTTTGAGCCCCTTTACAAAAGTGTTAGCAGTATATTCTTCTGTTCAGTAGTTTTTAAGCACTTTCTTCGTAGAATGTTCACAGATTGCACTTGCTTTTAACTGTGAGTTCCCAGTCATGGATATTATAGCTCTTCTATGCATAAAGATTTATTCTACTGCTGGGAATGTAGTTTAGTGGCAAGGCACTTGCCTAATATGCATAAGATCCTAGGTTCCACCCTCAGCCTCATAAAGTTGCCCATGTTAAGTTGATTTAGATATTAGGTACATGAAGTAACATTTTTATGCATTTCTTTTCAGAAGTAGAAGGTTTGCTTCTTAGGTGACTAAGTAGTTTCACAAGAAAACACTCAGAGGAAGTGGAATTCTCTTGTTGCACAGTAATGATCTGCAATCAGAGAAATGGATGGGGTTTATATTTTAAATTGATCATCTCTGTTCTTTTAATTATGCTACAGCTTTTGCTGAACTGAGTTAAATTACATAAAGTGAAATATATGGGTAATAAGTTCAGTTTTGGTAATGCTCTGTAAGGTTTCTATGAGCATTTGTGTAAAAATTTAAGAACGCATACTTAACGTATCTCCTGGGTACTCTGAAATTGAATTGCAAACTTCTAGAGTTGGTAGAGAACTCAGCTTTATGAGAATCAGACAAACAGCATTCCAAATTAGTTTGCCTTTAAAAATTTCCGTTGTATTCTGCTGAGTTTCTTAATTTTTCAAGTTGAACACACATATAAATTATTAAACTATATATGATTTGGTCTAGCAGTGAACACATTTAGCCATATAAGGACATGTATATTAATGTCATTGAAATAATCTAGTCAACTTTCAACCTCAATCAACTGAGATATTTTCATCATTGTGACAATGCTGTCAATTATTGAGAGCCATTTTAGAGAATATTTATAAGCTACCATGTGAAGGTAAACTACTATATTTTGTAAGAGGTTTTATATAACCCAACTGTATGTTATTTTAGTAACCTAATCAGTGGAGGCTAATTCAGGTTTATCTGTATCGTGTATTTAAAACAAACACGTATAGATACCAAGTCTGTTTACTTTAAAATTCCCTCATTTCATAATGTATTATTAGAATACTTACTTTGCTTAATTGTAGCAGTTATTTTTGGTAACTTACTAATACCCTGTCTTAAAGTGTTTTAGAAATTAATTGATCAAGAATAAGCAGTGCTTAAGCATTTTCTAAATTAGCCACATGGTGGCACTATTAGATTGTTTAGGAATCAAAACTAGTGTAGTGCTCTGGTCATGGTTAGTTTCATTATTGTGGGTTTTTTGTTTGTTTGGTTTGGTTTTAAAATAAGTTTAAACATTGAAGACTAATGTCTTTGCATTTAAGTACAGAATATGTTAAGCTTTATGGAAGGGGGGGGTCTCTGATGTAGCTGGACTAATGAGAGCATAGTTCTGCATGCATGTTTTCTCTTGTTTACTGAGACAATGTCCTTGGCCTATCTAGGATGTCTTCACCTCAGCATCCTCCTGCCTTAGCTTTTTGAGTTTTTGTATTGCGGAGATGTGTTACCATGTCTGACTCACATATACTTTTCTATATAGGTCTGCTTTTTAAAATAGGCAAAGGTCTTTTGATAACACATTAGATTTTCAAAGCTTCTGAGATTTAAAGCCCTCAGCTTTTCTCTTTGTTATTTGATCCTTCCTTTTAATTTACTAAGAAATCTTTCTTCTATAAGGATATGAATTATCTCCTTAGGATTGTAATGATAATATGCTTTATGACTATGCACCAAAGACTGTACATTTCAGTAATGTAGGTAATATTAAGCAACTAGTGTCCCATACACTATTTACAATTTTAAAGAGAAAGGTTTAAAATCTGAATACAGTATGGAGTTCCTCTAAAGTTACACTCAAGGGCATACTTTATCCTAACTCTCTTTAGACAGTGAGATCTCAGCCATTTTACATCTTCCTTTGTCTTATGTACTAGGATATTCTGAGCAAATTTTTACTGGAATTCTAAACCTAAATTTTTCTGGTAAAGTCTTTTTTTTTCCTCCCTCACTTGACTGGCAATTATTTCCATTCCCTATGACATGAATTTTTATTTCATGTCTGCTTTAATTAAGACTTTTGAAAGATTGGTGGAAAAAAAACAGCTTAAATAGATAAAGTGTGGTCACTAATCAATGTGACTCTTATGGAAATAAAGCACTAACTACTTGTGGTGTAAAAATTATTCTAGAACGGACCTTCACCATCTAAAATTCGTGAAATTGAAGAACCAAAATCTGTTGCTACTGTCCTGAACTACTGTCAGGTATGGTGCTTCTCTCTCTCTCTCTTTTTTTTACCAGAGTGTTTTTCTAGAATGTTAAACTGTAAACATTTCTTATATAAGGGGGAATTGTATAGTTAATTGAAATTTTGCTGTATCAGATTACTTGTGATTATTCACCTCATTGTGATTATTTTTTAATTTTTCATAACCATTTTATTTTCTAATTAAAAATTTTTATATTAATTATAGTTTATATACTTTGTATCTCAGCTGTAACCCCTCCCTCATTCTCACCCAATCCCACCCTCCCTCCTTCATCTCCTCCCTGCCCCTCTCTAAGTCCACTGATAGGGGAGGTCCTCCTCCCCTTCCATCTGACCCTAGCTTATCAGGTCTCATCAGGACTGGCTGCAATATCCTCCCTGTGGCCTAAAAAGGCTGCTCCTCCCTCGTGGGGGGGACAAAGAGCAAGCCACTGAGTTCTTGTCAGAGACAGTCCCTGTTCCCCTTACTGTGGAACCCACTTGGATACTGACCTGCCATGGGCTACATCTGTGCAGGGGTTCTAGGTTATGTATCTATGCATGGTCCTCAGAAAAGACCCCTGTGCCCAGATATATTTGGTCCTTGTGGAGTTCCTGTCTTCTCCAGGTCTTACTAACTCCCCCTTCTTTCATAAGATTCCCTGCACTCTGCCCAAGGTTTGGTTATGAATCTCAGCATCTGCTTTGATACACTGCTAGGTAGAATCTTTCAGAGGCCCTCTATGGTAGGCTCCTGTCTTGTTCCTTGTTTTCTCCTACTTCTAATGTCCATCCTATTTGTCTTTCTAAGTGAAGATTGAGCATCTTACCCTGGGTCCTCCTTCTTGCTTAGCTTCTTTAGGTGTACAGATTTTAGTATGTTTATCCTATCTTTTTGGTCTAGTAGCCACTTATAAGTGAGTATATACTGTGTGTGTCTTTCTGCTTCTGGGATACCTCACTCAGGATGGTCTTTTGACAGTTTGTACTTATTTTCAGGTGAAAATTTGAAATACCAACAGGTGAATTTTAGAACATTAAAACATTATTGATCAAGTATATTTATGTCTTTTCCATGTGTATTGCCCAATATTAATTTCTACTATAAAACTTTTAAAGGAAAATGGAAGGTTTGGATACAGTTTTAGTATGTACCTAGTTAATTACATATTAAGATTATCTACTCATGTTTTACAAAGAATATATCTTATATAGTTTTGATGGAAAACCATAAAAATAAACTTGTGATTAGGGACTGATAGAGGTTTAATTACTGTGGATTTTGTGACCTGTATACTCCAGAGGCAATAGAAGTTCATTAAAATGGTTCTTATCCATAAGGTTTGCAGAACAGACTGAACTGACATAGTTTGAAAAGTAAAAGTTCTTTTGGACTGACACTAGTGAGAACACAAGCCATGCTGGCAGGTCTTGGTCTTAAGATTGTGCAGAAAAGGGGGAAGCATTTTAAGGCTGCCTGACCTGCAGTGTCCAAATATTGGCAACCCTGGAGCCTAGGATGGAGTATTCATCTAGGAGACCAAGTTGAATGAGATATGGATTGCAGATGAGCAGTGCCTCTGTTCCCAATCTGTGCCCTCAAGGGGCCCTTGAAAATCCTCTCACTTCATTTTGATGAGTATGCTGACATATCCTCCTTACCTGTGTGATATATGATAATGGTAACAACAGTATGTAATTTCAGTACTTTTGAAGACAGAGGCAGGAGGATTGTCACAAGTTCAAGGCTAGCTTGATCTATATAGTTAGTTTGAGGCTAGCTGGGGCTACATAGAGAGAGAGAGAGAGAGAGAGAGAGAGAGAGAGAGAGAGAAACAAAGGAGTCTATTATTATTCAGTGAAAGTATTTTTTTTTTTTTACTATTTTGTGGACATTCTAACATAATTACAACATTGTCACTTTCCTTTTCCTCTGTCCAAACCCTCCTATATACACCTTCTGGCTCTTTTTCAAATTTATGCCCTTTTTTCATCAATTGCTATTACGTGTATATGTATATACATACATACATACATACATTTATGATATCTTTTTTCACCAGTTGCTTTATCCCTAAATACAAACTGTTCAGTCTATGCAGTATTAGTTGTATGCATGTTTTCAGTGCTGACCATTTGGCACAAGAGAACCAATTGGTGTACTCTTCCCTGGTGAAGACTAGTTCTCAGACTCTCAGCATTCCTTGGTTGCTTGTTGTTCTTTATGCAGGGTTGAGTCCTCATGAGCTTTCCCCCATCCACTTTGGCATGTCTGTTAGTGTCCTTTTTGTTAAGTTGATGTTTAGGTAGTAATGTTGGTGACACTTATGATTATGGCTTCTGGCATTACTAGGAGACACAGAGGCACAACAAACTCCCTGGTGCTCTGGCTGTTAAAATCTTTCTGCCTCATTTCTCACCATGTTCCCTGAGCCTCAGGCACAAGAGTTATTTTAGATGTATCCATTGGTACTGGGCTCTACAGAGCACATTTTGAGAGCTACTGTCCCAGGCTTCTGGTCAGTTATTCTGCTGAAATGATCACTGTAATTGTAGCTCTCTTCAGATAAGGACACTTCTCCAGGAAAGTTTTCTATTGTATGTTTTTATTTTGTTGTTGTTTGTTTGTTTGCTTGCTTGCTGGTTTTTAAGGTTCATGGACCCAGCATCTAGCAAAGTAGTTCTGAAAGGAGGAAGGCATTTATAGTTGGATGAAGAAATGTTTCTGGTCTTTTATAAATATGTTCCCTAAAATTTCTGAGCATTTCAAGAAAAACTCTGAGCATGTTATCCGTGGTGTTCCTCATTTGTATGGCATGTAAGGTATACTTAGTGGCATTGTGAGATCATTGCTAGCTGTTTAATTTTTAGAATAGTTTGGAGCCCAACATCACATATGTTTTATTTGCAAAACACTCACTGCCTATTTCTTTTACAAACTGTGGTGTAAAAGGTAACTTTTTTACTAATTTATTTTTTATTTTATATACATTGGTGTTTGACTGCTTTTATGTCTATGCGAGGGTGTTGGACCCCCTGTAACAGGAATAACAGTTGTGAGATGCCATGTGGGTTCTGGGAATTGAATCCGGGTCCTCTGGAAGAGCAGTTAGTACTCTTAACCGATGAGCCATCTTTCCAGCCCTCCTCCCCCGCAAGTAAACTCTTATTGTTAGCATATTTGAATACTTCTCTCCTAAGTTAGTACCCTTTTCAGTGGGAAGTGGCTGCAGCACACATGGGTGGAAGGTTTTCAGCAGCTGTGATTCAGTCACCTTCTGTGTACCATGTACCTTAAAGCCAGGCCTCAAAAACAAAACAAACCAACAAACAAAAAAGTGATGTTTCAGACTACTGTAGACCTTCCATTGTGCCTAGCAGTTAAGTCTTGGCTTCGTGTATTTTCATACATGTTGTTTCTTTTCCTTTGAAACAGTAACTACAAATACATTTTCTTACAACAGGGCATATATAAAAGTGTTCAAAAACTGGAAAAGAAGTTTGGTAACATTGATGAAAAAGTAAAGAAAATTTATCGCTTTCGTGCCAGATCCTACTGGTATTATACTGTAAGTGTTCAAAAACATTATTACAACTTTAATAAATATTTTCTGTCTAAAGCCGCCAGTCATTTCAAAGTGACAGAGAACTAGTAAATGTGGGATTAGAAAGGCTTATCTGTACTTGCTGGAGGAGTAGAGCAGATGAGGACTACAACTCTTTTTGAAAGAATGCTTAAGTTCAGAATTAATGAATGTAGGACAATGAGGTTTTTTAATAGACTTTTTATAGATTCTTCGTGAGTTTTACATCATGCACCCCAGTCCCACTCATCTCCCTGACCCTTAGTATCCACTTTCTGCCCTTGCAACCTACTTCCCAAAGAAAATAAAAACAAAAATAAAAAATGAACAAAATGAAGCATAGAAAACATCTCGTTGTGAAAGCTGGACGCACATCACAGAGTGTCCCGCAGTATACCCCTTTGCCCATACATCTTTACTTGCAAATATTTATTGCAATGAATCATTGGTCTGGCTCTAGGCCTCTGGTTTCTGCTATACCATCAATATTGGATCCTCATGAGGACTCTTTTTGGTTATTCTGTTGTTTTCCTGTGTCATGGAGATCCTGCAGCTTTGGATTTGCAGGACTGGCCCTTTTACAAGCTCAAACAGTTCATAGATGAAATAGATTTTGGGGTGGGCCAACTCAAAGCCATGGACCTGGGGGACTGGGTGGTAGCTGAGTTTGTCAGCTCTACTACACCTGCACCACTAGAGCAAGCTCTCTAGCACTGCCCCAGCTAGCTCACCCAGTGCTGCAGCCTGCAGCGGGTGGGGTCAGCTCTTCAGTGCTCATACTTTCAGGCTGGCTCATCTGTACCTATACCCTTGGTGGCAGGGACGTGGGTGAACCACTCATACTATGAGTGCATGAGCTCAGTAGAGCTTGCCCAGCATAGGCACTGAAGTGATACCTCTCCCCCGCACACCTCTTGCTCATGGGGAGAACTGGCTCCAAGGTCATGAGAGAAGGAGAGGTAGTCCTGCCCCTGATTGGCTGCAATATTCAAGAAAGTGGGCCCCCAACTCAACTGTTAAGTGAAGCTTCTATTGCCTATTCTTAAACTCTCTTCTCCTTTATGTTATCTCAACTGGGCAGCAAAGTAGAGCTTGCTGTGGTGACAGTGAGTATTTTTATATTTGTATCTATAGAGTACACATCAATTAGAATGTAGGCCAGAAGAATAAAAATCTTTTGATCAAAATAGAACAGAATTTTTCCAATATAAAATAATGTTGCATAGAATCTGTAATGTCCTGACTATTCTGTTTATTTCTCTTTTTTTTTTATTATGAAGCCTTTTGCATCTGTGTCCAGAAAATACAATCACCTGATGTCTAAAAGACGTAAACTCCAGAGACCGAGACGATTCATTCATGAAAATTCTGTCTCTTATTCTGAAAGTTACAGTCCAACTTCACCAGTCTGCATGACAAGAGAAAATAGCCAAGATATAGAAAACACTGAGACTAAAGATTATATTCAAAGTTTCCAGTACGCAGATTTTACTGACAACACCCAAACTTCTCAATACTCTGATACTATTGACAACACCAAGATTTTCCAGTACACTGATAATATCAACAACACCCAGACTTTCCAGTATATTGATACCAATAATACACAGGCCTTCCAGTACAGTGATACTGAGGACAACAGACAGGCCGTCCAATACAGTGATACTGAGGACAACACACAGGCCGTCCAGTACAGTGATAATGAGGACAACACACAGGCCGTCCAGTACAGTGATAATGAGGACAACACACAGGCCGTCCAGTACAGTGATAATGAGGACAACACACAGGCTGTCCAGTACAGTGATACTGATTATAACACACAGGCCTTTCAGTACGCTGATACTGATTATAACACACGGGCTTTCCAGTACGTTGATACTGATTACAACACATGGGCCTTCCGGAACACTGATATTGATTATAACACACAGGCCTTCCGGTACGCTGCTACTGATTATAACACACGGGCCTTCCAGTACGCTGACACTGACTATAACACACGGGCCTTCAGGTACGCTGATACTGATTATAACACACGGGCTTTCCAGTACGCTGATACTAATTATAATACACGGGCCCTCCAGTATGCTGATACTGATTATAACACA
>NW_026592776.1:3016996-3025201 GCF_907164565.1 Psammomys obesus | reverse complement strand
AACACACGGGCCCTCCAGTATGCTGATACTGATTATAACACACGGGCTGTCCAGGACACTGATTCTACCTATGTCACTGCTGGTATCCAGAATGCTGAGAACAATGCTGTTTTCCATTCTGAGGATTCCCAGGCAGTGTTTTCTGGATCCTCACTAGAGAGAGACTATCAAGAAACTCCATCAAGTCCTAGATTCACTGCTGAAATCTCTGAGCAGTATTACAGATTTAAAAATGTGCCTAGCACTTCTACAGTGACCTACTACAGTGACCTTGAAAGTTCCAATATGGACACCATCACTTCTGCCACTTGGAGAGTAAGGGAAGCAAGTACACCCTCACTAAGGGCATTTATTCCCGTAAAGAATCCTGAAATGAGGCAGTCCGCCCTTACTGGAGGCTCAGCGAATACCCGTGATTGATCCTAATGCTTTTGGTGAGTTTGGATGGCACCAGTGATTAACACCCTCCCTCTAAGCAAGATAGTAGAAACTTCTTGTTTCCTCTTTTGGTGGTTGGTTTGTAGTTATATATGCAGTGGTGACTACTATTTATTGAATAGATATTATGGGCAAGGCAGTGTGCTAATCAACTAACATGTCTCTTCTCTGGTGATTTTTCATAATGAGACTATTGTGATAATAAAATCTATTTTCTTTATCTTTCCCCAGAGTAAATACTAAAAATGATGATTGTTGTTATTAACAAAATCAAGCATTCAGTCTTACCTTATTGGTAAGACTCAGGAGCCAGATGCTGGAGTGAAATTCTGCTTGCTCAGAGAGGCAGAGAAAGCAACCAGCTGACCTTCCTTCTCAGCCTATATCCCAAAAGGAAAAAGGAAAAGAAAAAAAAAAAACCTCCTTCCCCACACTGTCTCAAAAAAACCCTCAAAACTGAATGTTCCTCCCTTCTATTTCCTGTGCATCTCAATCCATCCTCCTGACTTCCTATTACTCTCCATGGTTTTATCCTATGTTCATTCTCTGTCAACTGGTTGTTTGAGCCACCTCTTAACCGATGGTTGACTTTATTTAATTCTGTTTACAATAAGCAAAAAGTTCTTACATTAAAGGTATGTGCTATGGCTGAGGCACACCACAACTAGAAACAGATTTTTCCAGTAAAAATCAGTGTCTTGGGGCTCATAGTGTAATACAATATCCTGCAACAGATCATAAGGTGTCACCAGCCAGCAGTGACACTGAATACCACCTGAGAGAGGGCTGGGGAGAGAGAGACAGGGCGACACAGAGAAGGACACAAGTCTACATGCTGATCAAAGTGTCGATTTAATGGACGTCAGGTTAATACTTAAGTAGGCAGAAAAGTACAAGCAGTTTCTCAAGTAGGAGCTTTACTTGGTCAAAACATAGGAGAGCTCACTCAAGGTTACACAGAGCCCGCTGTCTGGTTACTATGGTTGCACAGAGTTTCTCAGGGTCAGAGCAGTCTGCTGTAGGACCACCAAGGTCAGTCTGTGAGAGACTGGACTTTGGAAAATAGCCAGAGCCAAGAGGCTTGAATTCCACTGCTCAGATGCCATTAACTCCAAAAAGGCTGCCACAATTCCTCTCTTTTGAATTAAAGCAAAGGGACCATGCCTGTCTTAGGTGGGGGTGATTCCCAATAAATATCTAACCCGTCATGGGAGAATCCCACTTTTAGGGGGATTTCCGTGTCTTAAGTTGGTAAATATCCAATCACCCAGAACTCGCCATTAACTAACCGGCCCATCACACAGGAGAGGAGAGGTTAAAGCTCACGTTTGATCTGGGCAAGCCAAGCCTCTACCTGGGGCGAGGGAGTCACAGCATGCCGCTGTTTCAATGGCATTAAATCTAGCTTGGCACTGTTGAGCTAAGTGGACCACATCTGGCAGTAACAAAGATGAATCGTAGCAGACCAACCAAACAAAGGTGTGCTAACATGTACAGGGAGAACAAGAGGGGGATTGGGCACTAAGGCCCAAAGGTATAATTCAGCCTTCACTGGATGAGTCAGCTGCAGCATTATTAGCAATATCATCACTTGGGGAATGATCTTGTTTCCTGATGTAATCCACTTGTTGCACCAGTCTCTTTGGCAGCCATGGAGCAGCATCTTTAACCTGCAAAAACAAAACAAAACAAAACAAAACAACAACAACAACAACAACAAAAAACCCTACAAACATATCCTTGTCCTCAAATTTCCCAAATTAAAATGGGGTTGGGTCCATCCCATGTATTATTCAAGGGGTCCCTCCATTTAACCATGGAGGTTTTAGGGTGCCAAAAATGTTTAGCTGCAGATTTGCCATGTTCAAAGTTAAAAAAATTAAATTGAACTCTGGATGAACGAGGAGGACATAATTCCCCCTTTTTTTGTTTTTTTGTAAATACATCTTAATAGTGGCATGGGCATGTTTAACCATGCCTTGGCCCATAGGACTATAAGGAATACCTGTTACATGCTTAATAAATATTTTTTTACAAAAAATTTGAAAGGGCTTGTTGGTATAAGCTGCTTCATTATCAGTCTTAATTTGGTGTGGCATGCCAAGAACAGCGAATGCAGCCAAACATGATCTATAATGTGGCGTGCATCTTCTCCAAAATGCAAGGTAACAAAAATAAATCTTGTACAGGTATTAATAGTTACATGAATAAATTTTAATTTTTAAATTTTATAAAATGAGTCACATCTATCTGCCACAGCTGACCTGGGGTCAGCCCTCAGGGGTTAACCCCAAGATGAGGTACTGGACAGAAAACATCACAATTGTTATAATTTTTAACATTTTTTTTTTGCTTGGTTTTTTGTCACGCCATAAGTTAAACGTAAAGAGTGACTATTAAGATGATGTAATTTATGAGCCAATTGAGCTTTTAGTATAGGTGTTTCTTGAGCCAAGATTATTAAGGCTTTATCAGTCGTCCGGTTACCTAAAGCAAGAGGTCCAGGATGGCCAGAATGGGCTCTAACATGAATAATAGCAAAAGGATTATGAGGAGCCTGAATAAGTCTTTGAATCTGAGCAAAAATTTGACTAGCCCGAGTGGTAGAAAGAATCTGGCCTGCTGTTTCAAGCTTAGGAATAGCTTGAGCAATATAAGCACTATCAGTTAATAAATTGAAAGGCTCAGAAAAATGTTGTAAAACTGTGTGGATAGCCACCAATTCAGCAAGTTGAGCAGTTAACCCTGGAACTTGAAAAATAACTTTTTGTCTATTAACAGAATAGCCAGCTTCTTTTTTACCATTACCATCAGAAAAAATAGAACAAGCATTTTATAAAGGTTTATTTTTAATTATGGTAGGAAAAACAACACTATGTAAAGTAAAAAAAAATTGAATAATCTTATTGGAAGGGTAATGATTATCTAGTTGTAGCCAAAGAAAGTAACCATTTATCTGAATTGGTGTAAAGCCAATTAATTTAAACTTTACTATATGTTATAATAATCTTGGAAGGCTAAATTCCAAAGTAAGCCCTTGCCTGGGGCTCCCAACACAATAACATGGGCCTCATAATAAGGCAAAATAAAAAAAAAATAATAAGGCAAAATTACTTTATTGGGACTAGCTGACAAGTGGATCCACAATAGAGGATTAGATTGCCATACCAATCCAGTAGTAATTGACTGTGTTTGAAATACAAGTAATAGGAGAAGAGTATCTGGATCCCAATATGTTACAAATTGATTTTTTAAAGCCTTTTCCATTATCAATAATGTATTTTGAACCTCTGGAGTCAATTTGTTTTTTTGGGGGGTGGTAGGAGTTGTATATATCCCCTTTAAGAATATTAAACAATGGCATTAGTTGTCCAGTGGCTAATTTTAGATATGGCCTAAGCCAATTTATATCCCCCAATAATTTTTGAAAGTCATTAAGGGTCTTTAAATTATTTTTTCTAATTTGTACTTTTTGATGTTTAATAGCTAGAGGAAATAAACTAAAACCTAAATAACTATAAGGATCTCTAGTTTGTACCTTTTCTGGAGCAATTTTTAGTCCTGCTTGGGACAAAGCCTTAGAAAGATCTGTATAGCCAGCCATAATATTTTGAGCTATAGGAGAGGCTAGTAAAATATCATCCATATAATGAATAATATAAATACAAGGCCATTTTTTTGTACTGGACTAATGGCATTAACTACAAATTGTTGACATAAAGTAGAACTATTTGCCATGCCCTTTACTAACAATGTTTTATGGGTGTTTTAAAAGTAATAGAAGGAAGACTAAAAGCAAATCTATGGCAATCCTCAGGATGCAAAGGAATGAAAACAAAAAACAGCCTTTTAAATTTAAAATAATTTTGTATGTTTTTTGAAGAATCCCACTAGGTGATGGGAGTCCTGGTTGTAATGTTCTCATAATTATTATAGTCTCATTTTTTAAAATCTTGTAATGATCTAAATTTATTAGATTTTTTAAAATTATAAATAAGGGCGTGTTCCACAGTGAGTTAGAGGGAACTACATGCCCTATAATGGTTAACAATGTTCTGAATATAACCCTGTATAGTCCTGGGCTAATATGGAGCTTTAGTCCTTTTCTCCCTATAAAAGAGCATAAGCAAATACTTTGCATTGAAGAATCTCCAGCCTTTTTAAATGAAGAACAACATATTTTATAGTTTTTTCCTGAAACGATACATTATAATAACTGCAGGTTTCTTAATTGGCTCAAATAGCTTGGTTTTACTTTGTAAAATTAATAAAATAAATACCAAGGTCTTTTGACCTCCCCCAAAGGGTTGATAAATTGTTTTAAGTTCTTTGTTAGACTGCCCAAAGGTTATTATTTTAAAATACCTGATAAATTTTTAAATGTTTTATAGAATTTAACTCCCATGGTGTAGGACCAAACTCAGAGGTGCTGATTTAAACTGTCTCATGTCCAAAAATATCAATATCATTAGTCCAATTCTACAGATAAACATACATACAAAGATAAACATACACACATACACATACATAAGGAACGTAGAAATCTGACATTGCCACCTTGGAGTAACCAGAATACCCAAATACCAGGACTTGACTGGTCCCTACCAGACACAAGTCCCACAGATTCCAGGAGTGGACCCTCTCATGGGCCCCCTCCACACACATAGATTCCAGAAGGAACAGAGCCCCCATGGTCCTCTCCACAGCTTCCAGATGGAGAGCGAGCTCCAGCAGCCCTCTCTCCATCCAGAGTAGGGTCCCAGCGACCCTCTCTCCGGGTCCCAAAAGGAGTAGAGCTGTTACAGGCCCTTGGGGCCCTCTTTTGGCCCCCTCCCCAGGAACTGGAGCATCCTCCAGATTCCCTTGACCAAATTGGAAACTCTCCGAGCTTCCCCAGACCTCATGAGCAAATGGAAACCAGAAATCAGAACAGCCGGCAGACAAAAAACAAAAATCAAAGAGGAAGACAAGAAACAACTGCAGTACCTGCTTTTTAAACAATTAAATATTTTTTTAAAACCTGTTTTTGCAATATTAAAACAAAGCATCCTCTTTAGGAGTGAAATCATAAAGCATGTTGATAATTTTAAAGGTCAAAACCAAACTTTAAAATTTACCAGTGCAAACAATCCAGTTTTTAAAACCAACACCAATTTAAAATGAGACATGTCTTTTCAGTCTAAAAGGAAACAAAATTTATGTTAACTAAGAGGTTTTATAATAATCTTTTAACCCATAACATATAGCAAAAATGACAGTTATATCATATGGTTGCCTTCTAAACATATGTGTTTACAGATCTTATAAACATATATGCATATATATATTCTAAACAACAGTTTGAATATAACTTTAAAATATATTTAATTACTTTTGATTTATAACTTAGATATATATTAACCATTTAAGATGACCATATATTTAAACAGACAAATAAAACTCTCTTTATTGGATTCAGCTGTAATTTTAAGTCAAGTCAAGAGCAGCCCAATATCAGCACAAAGTTTAATATAACCAGTTAAGTTTGCTTTAGTTAAATAGGGCCTGATAGCTGTTTTACAGGCTGAATTAGCATTCTCAAAAGCCAATTGCTGCACAAAAGGAAGTCCACTGTGAGTGAATACTCCTTTTGTGTTACATTAAATTATTATTATTATTTATTACTATTATTATAAATATTTAATAATTGAACCTGTTCTCTTTTTAATTGGATTTTCTCTCAGAGAACAGTTATATCTTCCTGCAGTGATCCCGTGCCACCCACACCTATTGTTGCGGGGGAGGCTCAGGAAGCGAGTCTGAATTATAAGACTTGGCAGCTTTTTTTTCTCTGACTCCGTTTCACACTCATTATCTAGAACTTGTCTCCTAAATCAGTTTTTGCTCTCAAATTACACAAATCTGTTTGAGCTCCTTTATGAACATTTGAAATAACCTTAGAAGTACTTTTTTTTGCCTGTTTGCTGCTCTAATTTTTCCAAGCAACTCTTTAGTTTTACAAAGTAAAGAGATTAGGGAGTTTTATTCTAATTCTGTGTGTCTTAAACACCTATTGAAGGGATCTGATGGATCCCATCTTACTAGTTCCCTGCCCCTGACGGCCACCTGACTTTACCTTAGTCAGTTGCTTTGCGTGTGCTCCTGTTGGTCCGTATAACTTGCCTCAGCTGGTCCTCCGTCTCAGGTTCTCAGGGTTTCGGCTCCATCTGTCACCAGCCAGCAGTGACACCTGAATACCACCTGAGAGAGGGCTGGGGAGAGAGAGACAGGGTGACACAGAGAAGGACACAAAGTCTACATGCTGATCAAAGTGTCGATTTAATGGACGTCAGGTTAACACTTAAGTAGGCAGAAAAGTACAAGCAGTTTCTCACATAGAAGCTTTACTTGGTCAAAACATAGGAGAACTCATTCAAGGTTACACAGAGCCCGCTGTCTGGTTACTGTGGTTGCACAGAGTTTCTCAGGGTCAGAGCAGTCTGCTGTAGGACCACCAAGGTCAGTCTATGAGAGACTGGACTTTGGAAAATAGCCAGAGCCAAGAGGCTGAATTCCACTGCTCAGATGCCATTAACCCCCAAAAGGCTGCCACAATAAGGCAATAAGAAAGAATGTTCCTTTGCCTAATTCATACACAAATCAAATTTCTGTTGACTCTCTTTGGCTAGAAAAAGAAAGTTCCTCCTAGCCAAATACCAAGCTCCCTTTTTTTGTCATCATACACTAACCATAGGGAGTCAGACTTTCTTCTTAAGGTAATATTTTGACACAAAGAAGTTTCTGTACAACATAGTTCAGTACAGTTAAAACGGCTGTGATGTGAGCACTTAAATTGTTTCGTGTATAATTACTTCTTTACTAAACATATTCAACCAAAATATTTATTGCTGTTCAGTTAAGCATGAAAGAATAATTGCCTAAAATGTCAAAATTACTACTGATTAATCAGAAAATATTTTAAAATTCAGATTAACATTTAAACCACAAAAGGTGGGAATTTAAAGAGGAAAGGTGAATGTAAAAATAACAAATTTAAGGAGAGATTTGCTTTGAAGAACTAATCTTGTTACCTAAGATTGTGGTTATTCAAATTTGTCGATATAATTAAAAAACAAATAATTATAAAGTGTAGACTTGAGGGATTTCTATTGTATTTAGGACAATAAATCTAATTTACAGAAAGAAACATTTAAGAGATTTTTCAGGAAATTCACTGAAACCCTTAAAGTAAGAAAGAGTACTAAATTACCTCAGATAATCCTAATATAATCCAAGTAACACCATTTCCTGCATTTGCTTGATTTTGAAGAGGCCTTGGATTGCTATATTTGTTTCATGAGCATTGAAGCTTTAAGGTACCTTCTGAACCTGCTCCTGCTCTTTGTGGGAGGTCCATTGGGACATTCTTTATGCAGTTCTCCTCAGATAATCTTCATCCAGGCTGTTTACTTTTGGAATCTTGATTCCTTACTTAGGTACTTAAGCGAAATTTTGGAGAGGCTTTCCTAGGCCACAGAGAATGCAGCCAGACCTCATGAGCTCGTCAGACTTGATAGGCTGGGGTCTGTTGGTAGAGGAGGAGGGCTCCCCCTTTCTGAGGACTAGGGGAGGTAAGGGAAAGAATGTGGGACTGGAATGAGACAAGGGAGGGGGATATGATCAGGATATAAAGTGAATACATTAAAAATTTTAAATCAGAGTAAGAGAAGGAGAGAGGGAATGTGTGTGTGTGTGTGTGTGTGTGTGTGTGTGTGTGTGTGTGTGTGT
>NW_026592776.1:2946888-3016986 GCF_907164565.1 Psammomys obesus | reverse complement strand
TGTGTGTGTGTGTGTGTGTGTGTGTGTGTGTGTGTGTGTGTGTGTGTGTGTGTGTGTGTTCCAGGCTGGGCACAGTGGCATACACCTATAATTTCAGCACTCTTGAGAGGCAGGCAAGATATCTCTGAGTTTGTTCAGAACAACCCACAATACATACCAGAGTAGCATTGTTATGATAACAAGTACCTCTTGTTATGATAGCCAGAAATTAATTCCAGGTGGTCACTTCTGTTTACTTTATGTGACTATTGATAATTTGTGATGCTGATGACTATTTACAAAGCAACAAATTGGTTAATTTTTTTCTTTTTTCCTAGTTCTTAAGTTTTTTTGGTGACTTAAAGATTTGATTGTTTCTGCTTTCTTGGCAAAAAATACACACACACACACACACACTTAAAAAAAACTAAAATACAGGCTACTTTTATTCTGATTTGAGAATTTCCCTACAGGTGTCCACTACTTCTGATTCTTAGACTCTTTTTGTCATCTCTTCCAAGATAATTTCTGAGCCTTGGGTGGCAGGGTGGCAGCATGAGGGCAATCCCTGCGTTTGGACCAGTTATGGGTATCTGTACTAACAACCATGTCCTAGAAAAAGAAGCCAAAACGTGCACTAATATATATACAAAGATAAGAAGTTATGGGGAAGTTTATTGATTATGTTCATTGAGAAGAAGTAGTTCTCACCTAGGACGTATGACCTATTCAGCCATAGGTTTTTAGATGAATTCTGTCTTGTGGCTCAGGCTTTAAATCCAATCAGAATGTGGCTGGCCATTCCCATAACATTTATGCCAAACATTCCTATAGTCCTAACAAAGTGGGAGGCTGAGGCAGGAGACTCACTTGAGTCCAGTAGTTCTAGACTGTGGTGTGCTATGCCTACAAGGTGTTCAAACAAAGTTGGGTATCAATACGACAAACTCCTGGGAGCAGGGGATTTCCAGTTACCTAAGAAGGAATGAAGTGACCCAGGTAGAAAGCTAATGGTTTTTATATGTCAATTTTGTATTGTATTTATCAGCTCTAACAGTTTTCTGCTGGCATCTTTAGAGGTTTGTAAATATAGGGTCATATGAGTGGCAAATACAGATAATTTGGCTTCTGTTTTCCCATTTATATTCTTTTTGAATTCTTTCTCTTGTCATGAGCTGAATTTTAATCAGTTCTACTCCCTTTCCTTTCTAATTTTACTTACTATTATAAGATATTTTGGGTCTTTTTAGGCAAGACTGTGATTAAATCAAGTTTTATTTTATGTTGGAATGTATGAAAACAAATAATATGCTTCAATAGCATAAGGTGATGGCAAAGAATTTTTATGAAGATGCCTTGTGGCTATAAAATAGTAGAGTGTCTATACAACACATGTACTATTTTGAATATAGAAAGAAAATAATTCGTCTTAACATCTAATTCGCTTCAGACAAGTAACTCACTTTCATATAAAGATAAGACTGTCAAACACATTTACAGTTTGCATTGATGTTGATATATCCCTAACCTGTGTCTGAAAGTTAATAGCCATGAAATACATTTCTCCCATTCTTTTTACTCTCGTCATAGATACACAGTATTTTATTCAACAACATTTAAAATTTAGATCATCTAGTATAATTTTAAATTCCTAATATAAATTTGCTTTTTTCTTAAAATTGAGATTGAATATATAAGCTTCAGAGTGATGAATTTTGTGCAAAGATAGTTTTATACAGGAGGTATATATTCAGAGACGTTATAACTATAATGAGAGGATTCAGTTTTACATGTTCTTATATACAAAGAAACATCTATTTATCAAATATAACAGTATTATTAATGATTTTGAACTTCTCTTTATAGGATGTCAACGGGAAGGCCCTGATGCTTATCAGTACTGATACAAGGATAAAATA
This sequence comes from Psammomys obesus, assembly GCF_907164565.1. Lineage (NCBI taxonomy): Eukaryota > Metazoa > Chordata > Mammalia > Rodentia > Muridae > Psammomys > Psammomys obesus. Next base: position 3,015,088 of record NW_026592776.1, on the reverse strand, counting down.
TACGGAGGTGATGGTGGGAGTAGTCATCAAGTTTGTCAGCTACATTAAAAAGCTTAAAGAAGTAAACGGTAGCCAGTAAAAATAAAAATGTTTGTAGAATTTAAGTGCTCTCATAAAGACTTTCTTAATACACAGTTGATTTGTTTTGGAGAAGATTCACCTAAAATACGTTCTAACTAAAACTGAAAAAGTAGTTGAAGTCTCTTTCAAGATACATTTAACATATTATTATTATTAGCATATGCAGGCTGGAAGTTTATTCAGTCTTCTTTAGATTTTTCATTTTATAGATTATAAATATGCTCTGTACAAAAAACAAAAAAGCTACCTTTGATTTTGGTTTACCTTTAAACCAAAAAGGTAAACATGTTTTTGTTTAAAACATGTACCTTACGATACATGTTTTTAAAGCAACTAAAGAGGAAATAGAAGAAACTTAATAACTCCCATAATTAAAGTGGTGAAAATTTTTCACAGAAGAGAAATTAAAGAATGATATATAGTTACCCTTCTTGGATATTTTGTCTATACATTACTGTAGTATACTTTTCATGTCCTACCAGTTTTTATTAAAAAAAATAATAACCCAACAGCCATATAATTTATTCTCCTCTGTTCAGATTTAGAAGGAGAAAATAAAGCTTATAAAGAATCTGAGGAACTTCAGGCAACTAATATTCTTACAAATTTTAAATAAATTTTAGGATATGTACAATGATTATTCATTTTATCTAAGAATTGTACCTAAACAGTAGTTTGAAAGAAACCTGACTATAGTTTTAAGATGCATCCTTAAAGCCTTCATATTTTTATCAATGTTGGACATTAATCTAAGTGTATATCTGAAGGTACTTATACTCAAATTTCTTAAATCGAATATATATTATATTTTGTGCTTATTCTTCATGGAGCTATTACTCTTGTACTAAAAATGTACAGAAGTAAATACTTTATTTTCAATTTAAAATGGTACTTTATATTGATACAAATGGAATGAGGAGCTGTTTATAAATAGGATGCTCTTATTCTATGAACTGTGTGTGTGCATTTAGAGAGTCAGAAACAGTACAGAGGCTGGTTTCTGCCTATGGAAGTCCTCCATCTTATACCATGTTTTCAGGCATCTAGGATGTTCACTATTGAAAGGTACACTAGTCGGACTTGTTTGGAATTTAATAATATAAAACTTTTAATTGAAACATGGATAATTGTTCTTGCTACTGCTTATCACATCATATAACTGGTGAGATAAGATTAACTCAAAATTGGTGCTAATAATATTGATTACTTATTGGAAATAGTAATTAAGTGTTAACCAAGGCCAAGAATTTATATTCTGTCTTTAGAAAACAAACTCTACTAGTTACTGAACACAGATGGTTTTAAATACTTGTATTTGTGGTTTATTTGTATTTCTGCTTGTATTAAAAGACATGCTAACTTCATACTTTTCACATTGAATAAAGATGCTATGTATTGTTGAACATGATTCATATGCTTAAAAGTCATTATGTAATTTTGAGAGTTCAAGATAAAATAAAGCCAAAACTGCAACAGTTAATAGCAATGTCTCAGTTTTTTAAATTGAAAAAACATAAAATGTATTCTGATTATGTTTCCTCTCCCCATCTCCTTCCATATCTTCCCTGCTTATCCACCCATTCAAACCCATGTCTTCTCTTACCCTTTAGAAAATAAGCAGGCAAATACAAAGTGAACAAACCAGGATCAAAAACTACAGTAAAAAATGCATAAGAAACACACACAAAAAGCAAATATATATATTAGAAACCATACTATACAAACAAAAGATCAGTAAGATTTTAAACTTAACCAAACAAAGCAATATTGGAAAACAAATTTACAAAAAAAAAAAAAAAAAAAAAAAAAAGCATTGAGTTTGTTTTCTGTTGAGCATCTACTGCTGGGTATGAAACTTACCCCTTATGTGTGGTTTATAAAACCAGTGAGACTCCATTGGTGAAAACTGATTTTTTTGTTGCTAGTAGTTATCAATTGAAGACACCTATTTTTTAGTTAGAAAATTGTGTCCATTTCCCATTTTCAGCACTGGGACCTGTCTGCTTGAACCTATGCAGGCCTTGTGCATGCTGCCACAGTCTCTGTGAATTCATGTGTGTGTCAGTTCTATTGTGTCTGGAAGCCACTATTTTCTTGGGCACCCTAACTCCTGTTCAGTCTTTTTCTGTAATGCTTCCCTAAAGGGTGGTAGAGGGATATTTTGAACCCTTAGCATAGTCATTTCCAGGATAGTTGATTAATTTCATTGTACATTGGACCAGTCCATTCAAAGGCAAATATGGGCTGTTTCACTGGTGTCAGGGGAATGAAAAGGAAAGTATCTTTGGGGTCTAGGACCATATAGACCTGGTACTCTGGCAGGGAGGAGACTGAGTACAGTATATGTATTTGAACAGATGAGTGAATGATTTCAGATCCTGGACTAGGCAATAATCTGAGGTCTTTGGTTTGGACAGGCAAGAAAGTCATGTTCCAGGTCTAGTCTTTTAGTTCATGAGATATTGCTGGATCCTTATCTTTGTGGCTGTAGCCAGGAGGATTAGCACAGCTGATGGGTCATTGCTACTACAAAGACTGAAGGATTTGCCTCAGCCTATATCTTAGGAAACTGTCATTGCAAGTCCTGGAGTAGGAACCCTGGTTCTGGATTTCTTTCCTCTGTAGAATCTGGAAGAGCAAGAAGGCTTTCTTTAGATAAAGGGTCAGTTAAGCTAAGTTAGCTTAACTTAACAGCTTAGCTGTTGGTAGAGTTGTTAAGTTAAGCTAAGTTAGCTTAACTTAACAGCTTAGCTGTTGGTAGACAGCTGCAAAGGAAAGTTTAGGGTTTTTGGAGGAGTAAAGGTCATGGTGATGCCTTACTTTTAAAGAGGATCTCTGCCTAGAAGGAGGAAAGGGGAAATCTGTAACGACCATGAAGGAATGAGTCAATTTTCTGTGGCCCAGGCTAATCATTCTTTCGGACGTGAGGTGATTGCCCTTAATCATCACCACATCTTCCTATATTGGCTTCTTTTTATTTGTAATCAGCCCCATTAGAGTTTTAAAAATAGAAACATCTGCCCTTGTGTCTAATAAAGACTGAATTTGGTGGTCTCCTGTTGACAGGGTGAACAAGGGATATTGGACACCTAAAAGTGAAGAGCCTCAGGTCTTTCATTCTGATTCACTATTCATCTCCCTTGTGGTCAAGGAAGGTCATATCATTGCTTTCCTGGACTTGGGTTGACTAAGGCATTTATTCTTTCTGTGTCACTTTTCTTTACAGTAAGTACGTTGATCCCTTTCCAGTAGGGCCTTTTTCATCTTCCCCATTTTTAGGAGGATCTGTCTTCTGGACACAAGCAGTAGAGAGCTTGGGCATAGTTGACTGGAAAGCAGCCATCATAATATGTACCTATAGCTCACTCAGCAGTCAAGGCAGCTTGTTTCTGCTTTTTATCATCTGTTATTTGGGTCACTTCAGTGAAATAGAAGGTGGTCATTCCAGCAAAAGCTTCTAGCTTTTGGAGTTTACATTGTGAATATCTTGGGCTTACTGAGTAACAAAAGGCAAAATTAGTGCCCTAAGCTTTTCCAGAGCCAGTGGGTCAAGAGTGGTAAAGTACATTTAGAAAGCTTTTTGTGTTATGGACTTTGTGACATCTGGGGAAAAAAGAACATAGACTTAATCCAGATTATAATTAGTTACACTTATTAAAGCTGCTAGCAGTACAACAATCCCTGAGCCAAACTTGAGGTTGCCAAGCAAAAGGGGGACATTTTTAAAGGTGAAAACCACAAGAAGAACTTTGTATCTGCACAAGCAAATCAAGAGCTGTTCTGCTCTGCCATAATTAGGTAGTCAAAGGCAACCTCAAAATACTCCTTGAATATCTGCATAATCAGGTTACAGAAGCCAGAAAACAATCAGTTATATAATAATGAGTAGATAGTCACAGATGTACATTTTTGAGGGGGAGGGTCACTGGGAACTTGTCTTCCAGGGACTGGAGTCAGAGACAATTGGCTAGTGGGTACTAAGATGGAATGCGTAGCATACAATGGAGAATTTTTGTTTGTTTTGTTTTTTCCCTCACATTCCCCACTGGCTTTAGATCACATGAATCAAATCATTGATTCCTTTTTGTGTAAGGCTAAAGGATGGTATCTTAATGTGATGACTTTTTATACATGTAACAAAGGCCTATGGTAACATCCAGAAGTAACAAAAGGAGGGGGTTCTAGTCCATTACAATCCCCACTGACTCAAGGAGAATGAGTTGGGGAATTAATTTTAGGATCCCTGGTATTTATAGTGTTTGACAACAAATGAGCATTAGGATGCATATAACAAAGAAAATAACCATTTGCTTTACCAAGGTAAAATTCAGTAACCATGAAGCCAACAAATCAGATCTCAACCCCTATCCTGAGTAACTCTTTCTCTAAGTTTTTATAACTCTGATTTTAACAGGTATTTGCAATACTGAAGGTGCCTGGAGAAAAGCATGGGCTTTGGTATGCCAAGAGGCATCATACATAGCTATTTGTCCCTTTTGCCAGAGAGAAGGGAAGTGACTCCCTTTGGTAAAGGTAAAGGGGAGCTAGTTTTCTTTTGCTTTAACAGTCTAGTTTTTTGTTTGTTTGTTTGTTAATGATAAGGGGTGACAACTCTCTTCTGTAACTACTTCTCAGCTAAAATCAGGATGTCATTGTTAGGGCCCAGGAGGGCTAGAATGCTAGTCAAAGGCCAAGATGGGGAAGGATATATCTGGTTTGCTGCCCAGGTTCTTTTGGACCACCTGAGGCTAGTGAAGTACAGGTAGCTTTGAAGCAGTCTGCAATGCTGTTCCAAAGCTGGGGTTCAAGCTGATACGATGTTTGTCAGACTCGTCTGGTTTACATCAGCTTTAAGCAAGTCCAGGGCTCTCTGATTCTGAAGGACCACCTGAGGCTGGCATGTTTGGAGCAGTTTACAGTCTTCAGTTGGTTGGAAATCTGCTATAACAGATAAAAGACTAGGAACAAAAGATAAACCTAAGAAGCTTAGGGGAAAATCTTTATCTTGGGTCTACATTTGAAACTTCTAGGCTTATCGCCCTGATAGCTGGAGTGTTGGAAAAAGTCTCAAGATCAGGAGAAGAGAGAGCTCACTCACAGGAATAGGAAGTAGGCAGGGAAAGTTAGTTAGTCAAGTCATGACTGACATGACAGGAGTATTTATTTGGAATCTGTTTGACCTATGACAGGTGGATCCAAGTTGTGACAACCTGAAGCTTAACACAATTTCTTTTAATTTTACAAAAAGAAATAAAGCTTTAGATATATTAGCATTAGCATTGTTTGTAATCTGTGCTGAAATCCTCATGATGGAAAAAGCAGTTAACAGGCATCTGTAAACACCTGGAGTTACATCTTTGAGCCACAGCAAAAGGCTGGGAGCCTAAAATATGACTCTGGTCTAAAAGCATGAACACCCTTCATTTTTTTTCTAGAAGATTGGATGCATATAAATTGGACAGAGATATTTTTAATATAAGAAGCACTTTTGAGTATATACTTAGGAGATAATAAAAATAAATATTTTGATACTTCTGATTTCTTTTTTTTTTCTTTTTTTTGGGGGGTTATCTTTCTTACTTTATTATTTTTATTTTATTTATTCACTTTACATACTAATCACAGTCCCTCCCACCCTCCCTTCTTTCTCCTCTTCAGAATAAAAGGACGTCTCCATACCAACCCCCACCCTGGCACATCAAGTTGTATCAGAACTAAGTGCATCCTCTTCCACTGAGGTCGGACAAGATAGCTCCTCCAGGGGAGCAAAGAGCAGGCATCAGAGTCCATGTCAGAGATAGCCCCCACTCCCCTTACTAGGGAATCCATATAAATACCAAGCTGTCCATCAGCTACATATGTGTAAGAGGTCTAGGTCCAGTTCATGCTTGCTCTTTGGTTAGTGCTTCAGTCTCTGTAAGGCCCCATGGGCCTAGATTACTTAACTCTGTTGGTCTTCTTGTAGAGTTCTTGTCCCCTCCAGGTCCCTCTATCCTTCCCCACCTCTACCACAAGACTCCCTAAGCTCTCCCTAATGTTTGACTGTGAGTCTCAGCATCTGTTTTGATCTGCTGCTAGGTGGAGCCTCTCAGAGGACAGTTACACTAATACTGTCTGCAAGCAAAGCAGAGTATCATTAATAGTGTCAGGGATTGGCTTTCTCCCATGCGGTGGGTCTCAAGGTGAGCCAGTTATTGGTTGGCTATTCTCTCAATCTCTGCTCCATCTTTATCCCTGCACATATAAATTTTGGGTCTAAAGTTTGTGGGTGGGATAGAGTCCCTCACCATCCACTGGAAGTCCTTCCTGGCTAGGAGGTGGCCACTTCAGTATGTATCTTGTCCCCTGTTAGGAATCTCAGCTAGAGTCATTCCCATATCCTCCTAGGAGCCTATCCTGTCACAAGTCTCAGCTTGTCCCAGAGATGATAACCTCCCTCCCTCAATCGGTGTCTCTTCTGGGAGGTAAAAGGGCCTGTGAGAGAGAAAAAAACTTAAAAAATTGAGCTTATAATTATAATAGTAGTCAGTGCTTTACTAGATTAATAGCTTATCAGAATTTCATTGATTAATGTGAAAAATCTGAACTTTTGAAGTCTCAGTATAGCAATAGCATAGTGAAAAGGAAAGAAATTTTAAAAATATTTTTAAAAAATTTTATATACATTAAATCATTTTGGACCTTTACAGCTTATATTTACATATCTTAAGTCACTTCCCCAAATCCTCATAACTTACTCAAGTTTCATAGCCTGACCTTCATAACTTGCGTTTATATACACTAAATTACCTTATATACACTAAATTACCTTTTTTAGAACCTCATAACCTATTTTAACTTTTATATCCTTAAACATTTACAATTTGCACTCTAAATAATTTTCCTAGGCCTTCCTAACTTTTATAAACTCGAAATATTTTTTATCCAGTTATCTACAATGAGACAAAGGTGGCTGAACTGTTTTGTGAGTTTAACTTTTTAGCATAAAGTCTGTCAGCAAGGTAAACTGTATGAGTCTTTTTTTTTTTTTCACAAGACATAGTAGCTCTAGAAAAAGCAAGGCCTGATTTTACATATGAAATGGACTGACCAAGCAGCTGCAGACATGGAGGGAGGAGCTGGGTTTTTGCAACCCTTAAAATTGTTAAAGCCACAGTTAGCCTTTAACACCATCAGAGATCGGAGAAGGATAAATGTGAGTAGGAAGTACAATCCGAATGAGCTCTGTATCACTTAAAATGGCAGAGAGTTACCCTACCTGAACAGTTACCCTAAGCTCTTCCATAATAATCTTGATGTTTTTGTTAGGGGCAGAGTTCCTAAAGTGATGTCAGAGGTCAGGGTAGCATCAGTCTTCAGTGGTCACAAATGGCAGCATTAATTATTTGGCTGTCCTATAGGGCAGCATCAGCCTTTGGCCACCAGACCTAGAACATATGAGAAACTTTCCTGTGGATGAGGAGCTTGGGAGACTTGCCTAACTTGGTGAAGCAAAAAGAGCAGTTGATAGATTCTTCAGTGTCCTGCTTGTCCATAGTAGAGGGAGGGTCCTGCTGGTGAGTAAGTCATGGGGTAGTTCTTTTCCCAGAGGGTAGTATCACCATCATTCATGTAGAGTTGTTTGTGTGCCATTATACTTTGGAGGAAACCTTAGGGCGGCCTCTAGGAGTTTGCAATTTTATCTAGCTTTTTTTTTTTAATGAAACATTTTAAAAGCCATATTCAGCAGTTCTCTGAGGAGTTTGAAGGCCATTATTTAATTTGTTAATCATACCTGGTTTTAAACAAACTTTCTTTCTATTTACTTGTTTCAGGTTTAACCTAACAATATATACAAAAGATTATATAATGGAGGTATAAATTAGTCTTTCCTTCCAAGTTGGTTTCTAAAAATGAATTCCATTTGTACTTAGAATTACTATAAACAGTTTTGAGAATGTAATAAAATTTGATCATTTCTAAGCCGACTGAGCATTAATTTTATGTCTTAATTATCTTTAACAGTTTACAACAATTTAGTATATATTACAGAATTATGATTTTTTTTCTTATTTTTTATTTTGTTTAGCTTCCATTGATATATTTTTTAATTAAATTTTATTTTTATATTAATTACAGTTTATTCATTTTCTATCCCAGCAGTAGCCCCCTCCCTCAATCCCACCCAACCCCACTCTCCCTCCCTCATATCCTCCCATACCCCTCTCCAAGTCCACTGTTGGGGGATGGCCTCCTCCCCTTCCATCTGACCCTACCTTGTCAGGTCTCATCAGGACTGGCTTCAATGACCTCCTCTGGGCCTAGCAAGGCTACTCTTCCCTCAGAGAGAGGTGATCAAAGAGCCAGCCACTGAGTTCATGTCAGAGACAGTCCCTGTTCCTCTTACTATGGAATCCACTTGGACACTGAGCTGCTACATCCAAGCAGTTCTAGGTTATATCCATGAATGGTCCCTGGTTGGAGTATCAGTCTCAAAAGACCCTTGTATGAAGATTTTTTGGTTCTGATGCTCTCCTTGTGGAGTTCCTGTACTCTCCAGGTCTTACTATCTCCCCCTTCTTTCATAAGATTCCCTGAACTATGCCCAAAGTTTGGCTATGAGTCTCAGCATCTGCTTTGATATCCTGCAGGGTAGAGTCTTTTAGAGGTCCTCTGTGGTAGGCTCCTGTCCTGTTTCCTGTTTTCTCCTTCTTCCAATGTCCATTCCATTTGTCTTTCTGAGGGAGGGTTGAACATCTTACCCAGGATTCTCTTTCTTGATTAGCTTCTTTAGGGGTACATATTTTAGTATGATTATCCTACATTATATGTCTAATATGCATTTATAAGTGAGTATATACTGTGTGTGTCTTTCTGCTTCTGGGATAACTCACTCAGGATGATCTTTTCTAGATCCCACCATTTGCCTGCAAATTTCATGATTTCCTTGTTTTTAATTGCTGAGTAGTATTCCTTTTTGTAAATGTACCACCATTTCTGTATCCATTCTTCAGTTTAGGGACATCTGGGTTGTTTCCAGCTTCTGGCTATTACAAATAAAGCTGTTACGAACATGGTTAAACAAATGTTCTTGTTGTGTACTTGAGCATATTTTAGATATATGCTTAGGAGTGGTATGGCTGGATCTTGAGGAAGTACTATTCTTAATTGTCTGAGAAAGCACCAGATTGATTTCCAGAGTGGTTGTACAAGTTTACATTTCCACAAGCAACGGAGGAAGGTTCCTCTTTCTCTACATCCTCTCCAGTAGGCATTGTCACTTGAGTTTTTGATTTTACCCATTCTGATGGGTGTAAGATGAAATCTCAAATTCATTTTGATTTGCATTTCCCTCATGACTAAGGATGTTGAGCATTTCTTTAAGTGTTTCTCTTCCATTATATATTCCTCTCCAGAGAATTCTCTGTTTATCTCTGTACCCATTTTTAAATTGGATTACTTGATTGGTGCTTTTTCACTTCTTTAGTTCTTTATATATTGTGGATATTAGCCCTCTGTCAAATATAAGGTTGGTGAACAACCTTTCCCAGTCTGTAGGCTGTCGTTTTGTTCTGACAGCAGTGTCCTTTGCTTAAACAGAAGCTTTTCAGTTTCATGAAGTCACATTTATTGATTGTTGCTCTTAAAGCCTTTGCTGCTGTTATTCTGTTCATGAAGTTGTCTCCTGTGCCAATGAGTTCTAGGCTATTCTCCACTTTTTCTTCTAACAGATTTAGTGTGTCTGGTTTTATATTGAGGTCTTTGATCCGCTTGGACGTAAGTTTTGTGCAGGGTTATAAATATGGATCTATTTGAATTTTTCTCCATGTAGACATCCAGTTAGACTAGCACCATTTGTTGAAGATGCTGTCTTTTTCCATTGTATTGTTTGGGTTTCTTTGTCAAAAATCAAGTACCCGTAAGTGTGTGGGTTTATTTCTGGGTCTTCTCTTTGATTCCATTGATCCACCATTCTGTTTCTATGCCAATACCATGTAGTTTTTATTACTACTGCTCTGTAGTACAGCTTGAGATCAGGGATGGAGATGCCTCCAGACAATCTCTTGTTGTACAGGATCGTTTTGGCAATTCTGGATTTTTTGTCTCTCTATATGAAGTTCATAATTTTTCTTTCAAGGTCTGTAAAGAATTTTGTTGGTATTTTGATGGGATTTTCATTGGATCTGTAAATTGCTTTTGGCAGAATGGCCATTTTCACTATGTTAATCCTACTGATCCATGAACAGGGAAGATCTTTCCATTTTCTGATATCTTCTTCAATTTCTTTCTTCAGAGACTTGAAGTTTTTTTCGAATAGGTCTTTCACTTGTTTTGTTAGAGTCACACCAAGATACTTTATGTTATTAGTGGCTATTGTAAAGGCTGTTGTGTCCCTAATTTCTTTCTCAGCCCTTTTATCTTTCATATACAGGAGGGCTTTTTTTTTAGTTAATTTTGTATCCAGCCACTTTGCTGAAGGTGTTTATTAGCTGAAGGAGTTCTGTGGTTGAATTTTTAGGATCACTCATGTATACTGTCATATCTTCTGCAAATAGTGAAACTTGGACTTTTTTCTTTCCAATTTGTATCCTCTTGATCTCCTTTAATTGTCTCTTTGATCTAGCTAGGACTTCAAGTACTATGTTGGAGAGATATGGAGAAAGTGGCAGCCTTGCCTTGTCCCTGATTTCAGTGGGATTGATTTAAGTTTCTCTCCATTTAGTTTGGTGTTGGCTATAAACTTGCTGTACATTGCCTTTACTCTGTTTAGGTGTGTGCCTTGTATCCCTGATCTCTCCAAGAATTTAAACATGAATGGGTGTTGGATTTTGTCAAATGCTTTTTCTGCATCTAAGGAGATGATCACGTGGTTTTTCTCCTTTAGTTTGTTTATATTGTGTATTACATTGAAGGATTTCCATATATTGGACCACCCCTGCATGCCTCGATGAAGCCAACTTGGTCATGGTGGATGATATCTTTTATGTGTTCTTGGCAGAATTAGGATTTTACAGTTTTTTTTCCCTGTCAAATTTTAGTCTTAGAAATTTGAATTGAATTTTAATTTAAAAATAACTAGCAGCAAAATAAAAATTTAAACCACAAATGCAGTCCATAGAGGGAGAGAGAACCTTAGAAATCCATAAATACAGCCCTTAGAGAGACTGGAAACCTGTTTGTTTTCCTGATTCTTTTATAGTGCACCATTACAGAATATTACAGGTTTTTTTTTGTTGTTGTTGTTGTTGTTTTTTTGTTTTTTGTTTTTTGTTTTTTTTTTTTTCATGACCCAGTTTATCCAAATAACAAAAGCTTAACAAGTTTAACAAAGACAAGAGGCTTGTTATGTTATGGGTCTAAGGTCATTCAGAAATTTACCAGTCTAACAATGAATTTTAACAAAGAGAGTTTATTAGATACTGGCCAGGACAATGCCTGAGACTGGGGATTCTCAAAATATAGCCACAAGCTATTGTTAACCCCCAGAATTTATGAAAGCAAAAACTCCAAGGTTACAGTGTTAGAGGTTGAGTTAACATTCATCTGCCTACCTGACAACAGAGCTTACCTTTAGTAACAGATGCCTTACAGAGATACATCAGTTATCTCAAACAAGAAAACATTTTGTATATAAGCAGAACTAGTGGTTCCCTTTGTGACCCATTATCATGCAAGACTAGCAGAGGCAGTTAAAATTTTAAAAGACTTGTGAGAATAAGCAGTATTAAGAATAGCCCAAGTATAGATTTCATTATGTTTATCATGTCTTGTAGGTCTATATAAGCGAGTATATACCAAGTTTGTCTTTCTCCTTCTGGGATACTTCACTCAGAATGATCTTTTCTAGATCCCACCACTTGCCTGCAAATTTCATGATTTCTTCCTTTTTGATTGCTGAGTAGTATTCCATTGTGTAAAAATACCACAGTTTCTGTATCCATTCCTCCGTTGATGGACATCTGGGTTGTTTCCAAGTTCTGGCTATTACAAATAAAGCTGCTATGAACATGGTTGAACAAATGTCCTTGTTGTGTACTTGAGCAAATTTTGGGTATATACCTAGGAGTGGTATAGCTGGGTCTAAGAAAGTGGACACAGGCGAAAGTGATTAATCCTCATTTAGAAAGACAAATGGGATGTGCATTGAACTTATGACAGGAGTCTATCACAAAAGGCATCTGAAAGACTCTACCTAGCAGTGTTTCAAAGCAGACACTAAGACTCATAACCAAACCCTCGGCAGAGTGCAGGGAATCATATGAAAGAAGGGAAGTTAGTATGATATGGAAAGGATAGGAGCTCCACAAGGACCAAATATATCTGGGCACAGGGTCTTTTCTGAGACTGACACTCAACCAAGGACCATCTATGGATATAACCTAGAACTTCTGCTCGGATGTGGCCCGTGGTAGCTCAGTAACCAAGTAGTTTTCCAAAGTAAGGGGAACACGGACTATTTCTAATAGGATCTCAAGGGCAGGCTGTTTGACCCCCACCCCAGGGGAGGAGCAGTCTGTTAGGCCACAGAGGAGGACTTTGCAGCCAGCCCTGAAGATACCTGATAAAACAGGGTCAGATGAAAGGGGAGGAGGTCCTCCCCTATCAGGGGACTTGGAAAGGGGCAGGGAGGAGACCAGGGAGGGAGTGTGGGGTTGGGGAGGGAATGAGGGAGCGGGATACAGCTGGGACACAGAGTTAACAAAATGTAACTAAAAAGAAAAATAAAATAAAATAAAAAAAAAAAAAAGAATAGCCCAAGTATTCTGGAAAAAAGGGAAATGGACTGACAGGATAGTTTGTACAAGCTAGAGTCTTACACGCTAGAGGCATTTTTGTTTTGTAGATCTCTTTTTATATTTATATAATTAAATTTATTTTTTTAATTCCTATTTTAGGGCCCTCCCTCATCTCTTCCTGGTCCAACCCTCCATCTTTCTTCCCCTCTATTTTCCTCCTGTAATCCTTAGAAAGGGGGCCCTCTTTCCCTACCATCTGACTCTAGCCTATCAAGTCTTATCAAGACTGCCTGCATCCTCTTCCTCTGTGGCTTGGCGAGTCCACCTCACCAGGGGGAAGTGATCAAACAGTGGGCAACAGAGTCCATGTCAGAGACAGCCCCTGCTCTCCTTATTAGGGAACCCACATGGAGACTGAGCTGCTTATGGGATATATCTGAGCAGGGGGTCTAAGTCCTCTCCACAGCCAAACTTTGGACAGAGCATAGGGAGTCTTATGAAAGATTTTTTCTGGGGGGAGAATAGAATGACCTGGAGGGGACAGGAGACCAACATAGTCAACAAATCTGAGCCCAAATCTGCAGAAACTGATGCACCAACCAAGGTTCATGCATGGAGAAGACGTACAGATCTCTTAAGTACAGTAATTTAAACTTTAAACATAATGTTCACCATCACAACCTTTAAGTCAATTTTTGTTAAGCTGAGTAGACCTTCAGAATTTATAAACCTTATTTATCAAATATATTTTTTTATTAGACAGCTATTGTTTTTTTTTTTACTTATTTTTTTTTTTAGGAAAAAAATCATCATATAAAAATTTACCCTGATTTAAAATATGTTAGAGAAACAGGGCCTGGCTCAATAAGCCTGGCTGACTTTGTGACAGGCTTCATTTTCTTTCTGAGATAGAACAGGACTGAGTTTTCCGTTCCTCAGAAAAAGAAACTTCAGTTGCAGGAAAAACCACAGAAAGGAGCTCGGCCAGAACATTTGGCCTGGGAAAAGAAGGTTGCTTATGTACTGGTCTGAGAAGGCCCTAAGCCCTGCTCAGAGTCATGTAGGCTCCATAGGCACCTACCAGTTTGGGCCATTTGAACAAGTTTAGAGAGTCCCAAACCCCTAATCAAGTCCTAGCTATCGCTAATCACTGATGTACTCTTCCTTTTGACCTGTGCTAATCACAACTGTTGATGACCTAACTGTTCCTGAAATTCCCCTAGTTAACCTTAAATAGGGCTTACTTGCTCATCTGGGGGTCAATATTCTGCCTGGATGGTGATCCCTGCATACCAGATCTCCGCAAAACAAATGCCTTTTGTTGTTTGCATACTACTTGAGCTTGGAGTTGTTCTTTCAGTGTATTCCAGACACAAAAAAAAGATCTTTTTTTGCCTACTTAAAAAAAAAAAAAAAAAAAAAAAAAAAAAAAAGATAACAAGAGTTGATTTCAAGTTACATATAAGCATATCTATATACATATTTTTTATTTTTTATATTTAATTACAGTTTATTCACTTTGTATCCCAGCTGTAGCTCTCTACCCCATCCCCTTCCAATCTCACCCTCCCTCTCTCATCTTCTTCTATGCCCCTACCCAAGTCCAGTGATAGGGGAGATCCTCCTCCCCTTCCCTCTAAATCTAGCCTATCAGGTCTCATCAGGACTGACTTCATTGTCTTCCTCTGTGACCTGGCAAGACTGCACCCCTCTCAGGGGGAGGTGAGCAAAGAACCAGCCACTGAGTTTATATACAGACTTTTAACTATTAAAATTTTTGTAACAAGTTTTCCATATCCGGAGAGAAAGAAAACTTACATTTCAACAAGAGCTTGAATGGAGAACCAAGAAAGAGGGAAGAAGTGAAAAAGTTAGACATCTATAATTACATCTAGCCATCCTAATTTTTATTTTTAATATTATATTATATTATTATTATAAAAATAATATTATATTTTTTGTTCCTAAATTTTATTTATGAATTAATACAAAATATTCCAGACCAATGTGTCTTAATTCTTGTCCTCCTCCTCCTCTTTATCCTGGTTTATCTGGAAGTAGTGCAATTCATAACTCTCTTTGCTGTTAGCGACAACACACAACCAGAAGATTGTTCTTCTTCAAATACTTTTTGGTGAGATATTTCAAATACCTTTTGGAGAAAGGCACCTCAGAAGTGACAGTGATCTTGCTTTTGCTCCGTTCGATGATCACAACCTCTCTGCCAAGATTTCCAGCTTTCCCATTCACCTTGATTCTCTCCTGGAGGAACTGCTCAAAATTGGCAGCATCCATGATTCCATCTTCTACAGGATGGGTGCAGCCAAGGGTGAACTTCAAAACCTGCTTCTTTTTTTTTTTTTTGCCCCCCCTTAACCACAAGCTTTTTCAAGGGCGCCATGGCAGCAGAGGAGGCAGAAAGCCCTAATTTTTATAGAAATCCTTTTTTGATTAAAAAATTTAAATAACAGGAGACATAAAAGTATTGAATAAATTCATCATTTGCTATAAGAAATATTTACAAAGAGGAGTTTAGACAGTGTTCTCATTGCTGAAGCAGTGGACCCGCTCTTGGTTTTTAGCTTTATCCTGTAAGACCCTAGTTTTTGTTTGTTTGTTTTTTCTTTTGTTTTGTTTCAAAAACAAAATGGGAGGCCTCATTTCATTAGGGCCTGATAGCATACAATAGCTGGGAGGAATGATTAGTTGCTTGGGGAAATGTCCACCAACCTTGACTATCTTTTCCACTCTTGGAAGGCATATTAACTTTTAACACGCTCAGCTCTGATTATTTTAAGCGGGACCATCTGGGGTTATCGCTGAGAGATTTTAGACAGTGATTTTATTTTATTGTATGTGCATTTTGTGTATGTGTGTAGATGGAGGCAAACAACCTGAAAAGCTTGATAAGTATTTTTTTCTTATAAAGTCATTAAGCTGCAGAATAATACAAGTATCTGTAACCTAGAGACCATTAAACAGAAGATTATAAAAACCAGACCTCTCCAAGAACTCAGACAATGTTATCATTTTTTTTCTTTACAGAGTTTTTTTTTAAAGATTTATTTATTATGAATACAATGTTCTGTCTGCAGGTGCACCTGCACACCAGAAGAGGGCACCAGATCTTGCTATAGATGGCTATGAGCCACCATGTAGTTGCTGGGAATTGAACTCAGGACCTTTGGAAGAACAGCCAGTGCTCTTAAGCCCTGATCCATCTCTCAAGCCCATCTTTACAGATTTTTAACTGTATCCAATAAGCTTACAGATTAAGGTACAGAAAGCATATACAATAGTCTTTAAAATCTCCAGATAAATTTATATTTTAGCAAAAGTTTTAGAAAGCTAAATAAAACCTAGAAAGGGAGTGTGGGACAAGCAAAACTATTTCCTATTGGGAATACTCTACATTTTTTTTTAGCTGTTTTAAAGCACCTAGTGTATTTTCTTGGGCTGCTCTGTTTTGCTCTTTTTCTTTTGGTCCTAGAGTCATATGGCCTTTTCACCCAGAACAGAGATTTTGGAGAAAACTTTTAAACAAGCATGCTTGGGGTGGGAGAGGAGGGGTCACAACCAAACTCCAGAGCCAGATTTTTCATTAAGTACAATAGCAAAGAGCAGTATTTCAATATTATCCCTACCCTAAAGATACCTGAATCCCTACGAAACTGACCAGCTGGAGGGGACAGAGCAAGCAGAGAACAAAGAAAGCTCCAGATAACAATCTGTGAGAAACCTGAAGGGGATTTAACCAGCAGGTTCCAATGAGCCCTTTTGGGCTCTGCAGAACCTCAGGAGTCCTAGACAAATTCATGGGTTTTCAGTCTGTGCCCCAAATTCCAGTCGTAAGGCACTGGTGAATTTCAAGGGCCTAGGAATTGGGGAAAGTGCCCAATCAGGGCGCTTACAAGGGAAAACTGTCTCAGTAATCTGTACCAGTGGCTGAAGTAAGAAAAGGCCTTTTTTGCCTCTGCTTCAATGTTTCCTTTCCTCTGAAGTAAACAGAATCAGAAGAAGTTGATGGCAATCATCTCAAGGTGGGCGAACTCTATGAAGGAAATATTCCAGGAGTGCAGTTAGGGCTTGAGGCTTGTTAGAAAAGAGAAGGGTTGGTTTTCTCATTATACAAATATGAAGTAGAGAAAGGGACTTAGATTAGGAAAGGATGGTGCTCCTTCCCTAAATCTCTGACCCTACCTCCAGGAGGGAGTGGGCCTCTAGCAAAGGAAAGACAGAAGCTGAGACCTGATTCAAATCTGGAGCATGGTGCTGGTGTGTGTGTATGTATGTGTGTGGGGGGGGTTGTCTCAAGCAGGATACCAAAGGTATCAAAGGAAGTGCAGAGGAGGAGGACAACTAGATGTCCCCATCAGGAAGCATTGTGATAGTTGCAGAGGGAAAGGGGGAGAAACCAGAGTTATAGATGCAGAAGGTGAAGTAGGGATGGAACAGAGAGCAGAGAAGGATAAAGTAGGGTGGGAAAAAATAGAGGATCCTGAGGTTGACGGAATTTTTTAGAAACCAAAAACAATAGACTCAGTGCAATCTTAAGGTAGTTTTGAACAAGTGCCAAACATTGGTCAGTATACATCAGGGTGTCCTGGGGATCCGTGACCTTGATCCAGACTGATTTTTACAAAGGCTTGGTCTATGCACCAATGGACGGTCATCCATCTTCATAGGAGGGCCAATCTCATAAAAAGTACACAGCTTTTCCTTGAGAACAAACCTTTTCAGTCTTCTGTAAATACTTGGGAAAAGATTTTTTTTTATCATACTTCAAAGGGATGAGAGTTTAGATTTTGCAGCCCCTGTGTTAAAAGAAAATTTAAATGACTCAGTGAAGTAGAAGATTTCACAGGACCAATGCAGAAGCAGTGGCAATGAAGAGAAGGCAAACCCACGGAAGACTTGTCAGAGGTCCCGTGTTGTGGGAGCAAGTGAGAAGCCTAGTGGAGAAGGCAACCCCAGGAGCAGTTTGGTATGACTGGAGATTTCCTATCTCGGAGGGGAAAGGAGACAGTTGGGGGAGTTTGCAGACAAAAGACCGAACAAACAATGGCTTACAAAGGGTGCTGCCAAGTGGTGGAATCTGGTGAAACTTTCAGGAGCCCCTTGGAGAGTTTTCTCATTAGATCAGAGCAAATGTGGGAAGCAGCCCAGCTCTCCTGTTCTCAGGACTAACAAGAGAAGAGGGGCGGGGTGGCAGAAAAACACAAAATAAAATCACCAGAAGCTAAGCTAAGCAAGCAAGCAAGCAAGCAAGCAAGCAAGCAAGCAAACAAACAAACCCATGGGCCAAACTTGCCCAGTAAGCATTCAATCGCTCACACAGCTGCCTTGCCATTCTTTCAAACAAAACCTAACCAGATCTTTCATAAAAGGCAGAACCAGAAAACTGTATCTTTTGATATTGGAGTTCCAACTTAGTATTGGAAGATTGGCAAAAGCTCCTTACCAGGCCCCCCCTCCATTCAGAAAAGGCCTCTTCCTCACCCCCAAAGTTTTACCCTCTTATCCAGAAGAAGGCTCTCCAGAAAAGGTCTAGCCATCTTAATAAGAAAGCACCTTTTGGGCTTGTCATCCTCAAGCAGAACCAGAACTGAACTGAGTATACGATTTACCACATAGCAGTGTCAGAAGGGTTCTGTTTTGATACCCAGGCACATAGCAGTCATTTCAGAACTCTCTGGAATCAGTGGAGCCCTGGACCATTTGTCATCGTGTACCTTCCCTGTAACCTCTCCCTGGCTGTGAAGGCTCAGAGCAGTGCTAAATCCCAGGAGGCATGGAGAATTTTGCTGAGGCCCTGCAAGTGAAGTGATCCACGAGAGATAGCTACTGACAGCCACACTAATTAAGCCAACTAAGACTATAAGAGTCCTTCAATAATGGTCAAAGAGTAGGCTAATACAATTTGTTGTTATAGTGTGGACTTTCCCCCTGTTTTGATTTACTAGTTTGGGATTATCTCTTGTGTTCTCTGGGGGTGTGGTTGACCTCCTCAGATTGAAGTGTTTCTTCTAACACTGTTTGTCAATATGAATTTTTAGATAGATACCATTTAAATTTCCTCTTATTATGGATTTTTCTCTATTGTGATTAAAGTTTTGCTGTATAGTAGTACAGTATAGTATTCTGGACTGGCATCCTTGATCTCTTACAGTCTGTAGAACTCTGTCCAGACCCTTTTGGGTTTTAGAGTCTCCATTGCAGAGTCACATGTTATTCTAATGGGTCTGCTTTTATATGTTACTTGGTCTTTTTCACTTGCAGCCTTTAATATTTTTCTTTGTACATTTAATGTTTTGATCATTATGTATCTTGGGAAACTTCTTGTCCTGTCTTTTTTTGTGTGTGTTTGATATACTTCATGTTCCTTGATAAACACCTCCTTTAGGTTCTGAAATTTTTCTTATGTGATTTTGTTGTCTATAT
Source organism: Psammomys obesus (assembly GCF_907164565.1). NCBI lineage: Eukaryota > Metazoa > Chordata > Mammalia > Rodentia > Muridae > Psammomys > Psammomys obesus. The sequence continues at coordinate 2,995,850 of NW_026592776.1, read as the reverse complement.
TTTCTGTGCTTCTGACCTGGGTTTTTGGTTTGACCATCATTAATCTAATATTTTTACATTAATACGCAAAGTAATTGATTTGTTATAGCATTTTATATACTTTTTGTTGCTTCTCCTCCCCTACTCTTCATCTTTACTCCCCATCCCCTCCTACTGGTTCTCTTCTCTTGATAGTTTCCCTTTTGCTTCTCCACTTACAATCTCATTTTCCTTTTCACGATCCTGTACCTTTTCTAATTTCATAACCCCGCCTCCCAACAAATCTAGGATTGTGTCTTAGGGTTTTTACCACTGTGATAAAACAACTCTTCTAAAAGCAACTCGGGGAGGAATGGCTTTGTTTTAACTTACGGTTGTACTCCAGCCTGAAGCGAAGTCAGATTAAGAATTTAAGACAGAAACCTGAAGGCAGAATCTGAAGCAGAATTGATGGAGGAACACTGCTTACTGGCTTGCACATCTTGATGTTTTATACATACCAAGGCTACCTCTTCAGGGGTTGCAACCACCTACCATGTCCTAGGCCCTTCCAGATCAATCATGAATCAAGAAAATGCCTGACAGATCTGCCTATAGACCAACCTTATGGATCTATTTTCTTAATTAAGGTTCCTTCTTCCCAAGTGACTCTAGTTGTGCTAAGTTAACTTAAAACTTAAATAGCACAGATCCCTAATGTAAAAATAGCACACAGCATCTGTATTTCTGTGTAACCTAATTTCCAGTTCCATCTACTTTCCTGAAAATATCTTGATTGCATTTTTCTTTAAAGCTCTCTGGATAAATAGAAATGTTTAATAAATATTTGGAAAATTGTCCAACATGATTAGTTCTCAGAGAAGCTTGAATTAAAATTATTTAGAGATTTCACATCATCCCAATCAGAATTACTAATATGAAAAAAAATTAATGACAACAAATGCTGTTGAGGATGTGTTGAAAAAGGAACCTTATTCTCTGTTGGAGGTGTGAACTAGTACAGTCCCTACTGAAATTGGTGTGGAGTTAAAAAAAAAAAAAAACTCAAAAAAGAATTGCTTTATAAGTCAGCTATACCACTCTTGGGCATATAGTCAATGAATTCTAAGTCTTATCACAGAGGTATTTGCAGATCCATGTTTAATGTTTCAAGAACTATTGATATGGAAACACCCAGATAGCTGTCAACAAATGAATAATGAAAATATAGTACATATGCTCACCTAGTTCAGTTTTAAAGTATGTCTTGATTCTATTGGTAGACAGATGCCTTGGAGCAAAGGGTGATATAGTCTTTTACCCCTCTAATGTTGTAGTATATGGTTTACTTTCTGTCACATTCCAGGAAGCTCACAATAAAAAGAGATTAAACCAGTGAGTTTTATTTGTGCTCAGAATGCTTGTTGCTAACAACAGAAGGTATTTTATACAGATGTTATAAAATGCCAGCGTCCAACAAATGCCCTATCCTGTATAAATTTGTGTGTTCACCTAAAAATCTCTATCTTCATTTTCAGCACTGTGGCCAAAAGCCACAACACTGATATGCTTGCTGTCTTCTCTGCCTTCAGATGGTCCCACTTACAGCTGAGTAGCCATAATTAGCCAGTTCATACTCATGATACCATGCACCCCAGAGACTCTAAATCTATTAGAAGAGAAAATGGGGAAAAGTCTGGAACTCATTGGCATAGAAGACAATTTCCTGAGTAGAACACCAATAGCACAGGCTCTGAGATCAACAATTAATAAATGGGATCTCATGAAGCTGAGAAGTTTTGTAAATCAAAGGGCACTGTCAATAGAACAAAACAGCAGCCTACAAATTGGGAAAGATTTTCACTGACCCCACATCAGACAGAGAGCTAATATCTAAAATATACAAAGAACTTAAGAAAGTAAACATCAACAAATCAAATAATCTAATTAAAAAATGGGGTACAGAGTTAAACAGAGAATTCACAGCAGAGAAATCTTGCATGGCTAAGAAGCACTTAAAGGAATGCTCAATGTCCTTAGCTATCAGATAAATGCAAATCAAAACAATTCTAAGTTTCCATCTTACACCAGTAAGAATGGCTAAAATAAAAAACTCAAGTGACAACACATGCTGGCAAGAATATGGAAAAAAGGGGAGCACTCCTTCATTACAGGTGGGAGTGCAAACTTGTACAACCTCTCTGGAAACCAATCTGGCACTTCTCAGAAAATTGGGAATAATTCCACCTCAAGAATCAGGTATACCACTCCTGGGCATTTACTGAAAAGATGTTTCACTATACAACAAGGACATTAGCTCAACTATGTTCATAGAGTCTTTATTCATAATAGACAGAAACTGGAAACAACCTAGATGTTCCTCAGTGGAGGAATGGATAAAGAAGTTGTGGTACATTTACACAATGGAATACTACTAAGCTATTAAAAACAAGGAAATAATGAAATTTGCAGATAAATGGATAAAACTGGAAAAGATCATCCTGAGTAAGGTAACCCAGACCCAGAAAGATGCACATGGTATGTGCTCACTTATAAGAGGATATTAAACCTATAATACTGGATAACCATACTACAATCCACAGACCCAAAGAAGCTAAGTAATGGGGACCCAAGGGAGGATGCCTGAATGTCACACAGAAGGGGAAATAGAATAGACAGCCCAAGTGGATGAAGAGAGGGAATTGGGAAGGAGATGGAATGGGGAGAGAAACAAAGGTAGAGATCAGATGTGGGGAGAACAGTGGTGAGAGGTGAGAGGTCTGGCAACAAGAAGGGAAACTAGGGGGACATTTATTTGTCAAGCTGGAGGCCTGTGACAGAGTAGGTTCCTGGGAGGATATGGGTGTGACTCTAGCTGAGACTCCAAACAGGGCAAGACAGGAGACTGAAGTGATCACATCCTAGTCAGGCAGGACTAGTGGAAGGAAGAGAACAACAACCCACCCACAAAACCTTTGATCGAAAAATTACCCTGCTTACAAGATGTGCAGGGTTAAAGAAGGAACAAAGATTGAGGGAAAAGTCCAACCAATAATTGGTCCAACCTGAGACCCCATAGTAGAGAGCCGGCCCCTGACGCTATTAATGATGCTCAGCTATACTTGCAGACAGGAGCCTAACTTGACTGTCCTCTGGGAGGCTCCAGCCAGCAGTAGATTGAGACAGATCCTGACTCTACTTTAGGCTTACTCATTGACTTATATACCTACCCCCATGCCTTCTGGTGTCTCTTAGACATCATCATTCAGTTCTTTCCTGTCTTCACTTTGCAAGTACCCTCTAACACTCATACACCCAATCCCCCTCCCCCCTAAAAAGTACTATGGGTAGCTACCACTCCATAGTACTGAGGTTACCAGGGTACAGGCATTCCTCCTATCATGGATTCTTCCTGGCTTCCATCTCTGGCTGGTTCTTACTGGAGCTTGCAGCCAGGTAGACTTTAGAAATGCCAAGCCCTTGTGAGCACTGTCAGTTGTCAGGTTCTCCAGGAAGTAGCTATTTGTCCTCATCGTTTTGTTGCGTTCCTCAAGATATTTCACACTATAAACCTAAAACTATTTTTATGTCATCTGACGACGTAACTTTAATTATGGCACTTGGTACTCTGAGATGACATCTTAGTTCCTAAGATGACCTAGGTTCATCTCCATTTCCTGCTATAATGACAGCACATGTAGTCTATGCCAGATAACAGATGACAAGTGATCCTTATTTTTTTTTCTAAACTCAGCTCTTCCTCTCACTTAAAAATACACCAGCTCTTTTCTTCTATTTTAAAGATGCCACCAGTACTTCCCTGCTATCTAAACCCTTGCATAATTGTCTCCATTGAGTGTGACCTGAACTTATTGACTCCCTTTCATGGTCAAAGTAATGAGAGGGAAATTCTAGCATTAGGTTTCAAAAGCTTTAGATCTGTCTTGATCATTCTTTCAAATTGCTTTCTCTGGGAGAAGCCAGCTGCCATGTCATGATGCAGACTTTGAAAGCCCATACATGTGAAGTTATTGGTCAGTTTACAACATCTGAATTGTGATTGGAAGTGGATTTCTACTCTATTATCCACTGCAAAATTGTGAGAGTTCCTGGACTAGAACAATTTGGCTGAGTTGACATTAGATTCCTGACATTTAAGAGTTTATTGCTACATCATAATGTATAACTAAAACAATGGGCTTCTGATTTTTCTGCCTTGTTTTTAAAGGCAAAATTATTATGTTATTATCACTTTCTTTTCTTTAAACATTACTGCCAAATCATTTTACCTGGTTACGTCTCTCACTGATAATAACCACAAAATCCGGCAGACAGTTATCTGTTGCCTATGTGGGATGAGAAATTCTTAACAACTGGGACAGATTTAAAGTCCTGATCTCTCAAATATGAACCTTGGACATCTTTACCTAAAATTTTGGTGAGATATGAATGTATCTCCTTGAAAACTACACAAAATTTCTTTTTGGTTCCTAAAATATTATACATACATACATACATATGGTTTTGGCTTCTTTGTCAAAAATCAAGTGCCCGTAGAGCATGGGTTTATTTGTGGGTATTCAGTTCGGTTCCACTGATCAACCTGTCTGTCTCTATGCCAATTCTATGCAGTTTTTATTACTATTGCTCTGTAGTGTAGCTTGAAATCAGGGATGTTGATACCTCCAGATGTTCTTTTATTGTACATAATTGTTTTGTCTACCATGGATCTTTTATTTTTCTACATGAAGTAAAGGGTTGCTTTTGCCAGATCTGTAAAGAAGTATGTTGGAATTTCTCTTATCTGACCAGTGCAGAAGATAGATTATGGAGAATGACAGTTGACTGTTGAAAAATTAAATAGTCACTCTGATTGCAAGTGCTGGATCAGATGTGTTGTCCTTATTTAAGCAGATTGACACATCCCTTGGTGCATGATATATAACCATTGGTCTAGCACATGCAAATCAAGGAGGGGCCCAGTCTCCAACCCCAGAAAGTAGAGCTTGGCAGCTTGGGTCATATGATTCTGAATTTAGAGTCATGAAGGATACAGGAAAGAGGTTGTGAACTACTTCTCCACATTTAAGGGAAGCCACTGAAGAACGATATTTAGCAGGGCAATCAGTACCTTCATGGAAGCACAGAGAGGCCATTGTATGAAGCTGTAAATGTGAAACTTGGATTACACTGGAGACCCTAAGACATTGGAGATGGCAGAGTCATGGGATACCTTCCCAGGAAAGATGCTAATGGGGTGTAGAATCAGACAAAGAGAGAACTAAGTCACATTTAACAAAGGTGAAAGGAGTTGGAGACCAGGAAAGTGCTTTGATATCAAGCATGTAGATAAAGAATTTGAAGATTGCCTTGCTGGGTTCTGGTCTTGCTTTGGTGCAGTATTTCTTCACTATGTTCCCTTTTCTCCTTTTTGGACTGGGAATGTATATTCTGTGTCATTGCATGTTGGAAGTATGTGATCTCCTTTCTACCTTTGATTTTATAGGGGGTTACAGTTAAAAGATTGTCTTGAGTCTCAGAAGAGACTTTGGACTTTAGATTTGTAAACAGTGTTGAGAACGTGAAAGACTACGCCGTGGTTTCAAATGGAACTAATTACATTTTGCGTTATGATATGGCTACAAGCCTATGGAGGCCAAGGAGTGGAATGTGGCAGTTTTGATAAAAATGGCCCGCATAGGCTCTTATATTTGTATGTGGAGTCCCCAGGTGATGAACTGTTTGGAAAGGATTAGGAGGTGTGGCTTTGTGGAGGAGGTGCATCACTGGGAGTGGACTTTGGGCTTTCAAACACCTATACTGGGCCCAGGGTTTCTCTCTCTCTCACTCTCTCTCTGTCTGTTACCTGTGGAATAAGACCTAAAGCTCTCAGCTACCGCTCTAGCACCGTGACTGTGTCCTTCTTACCAGAATAATGAACTAACGCTATAAATCTGCACAAGTCCCCATTCAATCGCTTCCTTTTATAACAGTTGCTTTGGTCATACTGTCTCTTTACAGCAATTAAATAGTAACTAAGATAGGCAGAAAGCTCTCAGGAAGCAGGAGCTGATAGTAAATTTGTGTAGTACCTAGGACGCACACGCCTCATATTCTCCTTGAGATTGGTTTTTGGAAGAAGGGAGCAGGTACTTGTCCTCTGAAGTTAGTATAGGTTGGGGCATTGATTCCAGTAAGTAAACAAAGAAATCCATTGATGCCATCCTCTATCTTTCATGATGAAAGAATAAGCTGAGGATTGTCTGAGGTCTGACATGCTTACCTTTTTGCAGTGGCGTTTGTGTAGGATTTGGGCAGAGATTTTTTTAATGACTACCTTTCATATTTTCTTTCTCAGGATGGAAATATTTAGGTTAAGGATACACAAAGGTATCAGAAGTGCGTACTACTTGCTATCTGGATTTGGGGCTGCTGAATCCCTGGTTAGGGATCAGAATGTCTGGGCCTGATAAGAGGCCGAAATTCCGTGAAGTTTTCACGTGGGGGGATTTGAAAGGGTAGGGACAGTGAAGACTGTCCCACCTAGGAGGTCAGATCCACGGCCAGGAAGCCGAGTAGGCTATGCTTCCCCTCCAGAAACAAAGCAGGTGAGAAGCTGCTTTAGGAGTCATCAGTGTTGTCTGATTCTAGAGGAGGAGGAGGTGACAGTCAACCTTGGTGGTCAGATCTCTCCTGATTTCTTGGACGGTCTGTGTCAGGAATTGTTTGGATTTAACATTTTCTTTGACAGATACATCGATTTCTTCCATTGTATCTTCTACACCTGAGATTCTTTCTTCCATTTCTTGTAGTCGGTTGGTTATGCTTACCTCTGTAGTTGTTTTCTTTCCTAAATTCTTCCTCTCCATTATTTCCTCCATTTGTGTTTTCTTTATTTTTTCCAATTCTATCTTCAGGTCTTGAGTTGTTTTGTTTACTTCCTTCACCTGTCTGCTTGTATTTTCCTCTTTTTCTTTTAGTTCCTTCAACTCTGTCTCTTTGATTTCTTTCAGTGATTTAATTATTTCTTCTCTGAAGGCCACAAGCTGTTTGGCTGCATCTTCCTGTATTTCTTCACGGATGGCCATAATCTGCTTGTCTTTATCTTCCTCCATTTCTTTACGGATAGCCATGATCTGTTTGGTTTTATCTTCCTCTAATTCTTTACGTATTTTATTTGTTTCTTCTATTATCCTCTTCATCATCATAGATGTAAGGTCATCTTCTAGATTTTCTATTATGCTGCATTGTCCAGGGCTGTTTGCCCCTGGATGGCTGGGTTCTGGAGATGCCATATTGCTCTGTCTTTTGTTGGTTGAGCTTTTACGCTGACCTCTACCCATTGGGCTGATTTAGGTGTTGGCTGTTAGTTTCTGTGCTTCCTGGAGTCCTGAGGATGGGGGTATCCCCTTGGCCGGAAGATGATTTTTCCTGAAGGAGTCCTCCTCTGCTTTTTGGGTATGGTCACTGTATGGCCAGTGTTTCTCAGGATTTGCCACTGCTCACCTCAGCTGTATAGACCTGAGTAGTAGCTGTGGTCTATGTTAGGCAGGGGGGGGGGGTCTCCTCTTACCCATAGAAGTTCTCAAGACAGCTGCCCCACTGCTGGGTTTCTTGTTATAAATTTAGTGAGCTGCTGCTGTTGTTACAGTTTTCCAGGTACAGTCCTCTTGAAGAACCTGCTGATTCCCTAGCTGTGGTGTTTTCTCCCAACAGGAAAACTCAGTCTGTTATGATGGGGCACAAAGATTTGTCTGGGAAAGTGAGAGGAGCACCCAGCAAGTCTCTGGGCCAGTGCTCCACTCTGGGACTGGAGAATGTGCACCTAGGTTGAGTTGGCGCCTGGGGGTGCCGCTCTGGTCTGGAGGCTGGTAACTGAGGGCTCCAGTCTGGTCTGAAGGCTGGGTGCCTCAGTCTGGACCGGAAGCTGTGTGTCCCTGTCTGGGATGTTGGCTGCGGGCACTGCTCTGGTCCGGACGCTGTGGGTGCAGCCCTCTTGAAGGACCAGGGATTCCCACAGTTTTGTCAGTCTAGCTAGGGATAACTGGTTGATCCTTGGCACAGTATCTGAGGGCTGCTGTAATGGCTCTCTGGCTTTTGTAGGTCTGAGGATGCAGCTGTGTGCCCCACTGCCCTAGGGGAACTCAATAATGGCGGCTGAGCACAGCGCTCCTGCCTACATTACAAAGCTAGAGCCTAGAGTCTGCGTGAATCCAGAAAGTCTTTTGGTGCTGGGTGTCCTGAGCGTTAGACCTGATGATCTCCCCCGCTGTGGGGTTTCCTCCTGCCAGGGACACGCAGTCTTTGCTTTGGGGACTGCCGTTCTGTCTGGGGTGGCGAGTAGAACCCACAGGCACAGACTCCTGCCTGTGTCTCTGCCTTTCTGGCCTTTGGGAGCCTGGGCATCTGCCTAAACTGGGTAATTTTCCCAAGACCTTTTCGGGGTGGTGGTATCAGCTGAGTGCTCTGAGATCAGACCAGCCGTTTCCCTACCTGTGGGTTTGCACCCGACAGTGAAACTCAATCTCTGGTGCCCTGGGGCTCACAGTTCTATCTGAGGGGGCGAATCAGGTGCACAGGTAGGGCTCTGTTCAGGAGCCTGAGTTCCCTGGCTCTGGCTCCGGGCTGGCTCCTGGGGGGCCTGTGGAACACGAGTCTTTTCCAGGGGATGTCTGGGTGACCTAAGGTCGGTCCCAATCGTTTCCTGCTCCGTGGGGTTATCTCTCGACTGGAAAATCCAGTCTGTGGTGTTGTGGGCCCACAGTTCAGTCTGGAACAGTGACCAGATCACGCTGGCGTGTAGCTCTGGGCTGGCGACCAAGTGCCTGGCGGAATGGGGATCTCTTTCTCGGTTTAGCCGGGTGAGTTACAGCTGATTGAATCCCCCACCATGGGGTATCCTCTCACCTGGGATACACAATCACTTGTATTATATGGCCTCAAGTTCTGATTGCTGGTCACTGTGCCAATCCTGCTGTGCTGCTGCTCAGAATGAGAGTCCTCCTGGAGCCGCCATCTTGCCCCGCCCCCCTGCCCCGCCCCCCAATTCCCTCTTTACCTCAAATACAGGTCTTCATAGGCCCTTCGGCCCATCCCTTCGCCTCAAAACCCACCAACAAAACCTAAAGTGAAATAAAGCAAAAATCCAAACAACAAAATCAAAACTGAAACCCCAAATCCCAAACTCCTCAAATAGAAAACGCCACAGACCCAGCAAGGCAGCAAAGCAGAGAGAGCACTGGTGAGGGGGGTGTTTGTGGGCAGGTGCAGTGGCTGTTAATTTACCTGGGGGCTTCACAGTGTCTGATCAAGGGCTACACTGCAGGTGGTGACTCTTAGTGCCTAGCATAATCAACCCCCCTCAGGGGGTTGTTGTTGGTTGGTGTGGTGGTTTTCGCACCAGGGTCTCTCTGTGTGGCCCATGTTGGTCCCAAACTCCGCATGATCCCTCTGCCTCTTGCCTTTAGAACAGGAATAAAATGTGAGTTGCCACCTTGTTCAGGTCTGCTGTGGTATTTTGGGGGACAGAAGCGGTGGCAGCTCTGCACCTGTGGTTGGTGGGAACAGGGCTCTGTGGAACCACAGCCCTGGTGCAAACTGTGGCCAACAAAGCTGCCCGCACAATTGAAAAGACACTGCACCCTCTTCTGACCTGTTCAAGCCTCTTCAAGCTTGCCCACCTCAGCATCAGGGAACTGGCTTTGTTGGGACTTGCCTGGCTGCTGTCAACGTGGAGCGCTTTGAGGCACAGATGCTGTTTTGCAGCAGAAAGTGACCGAAAGGCAGCTCTTGGCCATGCTGACTGTGACTGTCCCTCGAGCTTTTTAGCTCTGATGCCCAGCTATTCCACTCAGGGCAGCAGGAGTCTACCATCCCTGCACTCATTGGTGGATTCCCAGATGCCTATGCCTTCTCTTGGCCCTGCTTCCCTGGCCTGAAAAACCTGGAGGCCCTGTCTGGAGGGCTAAGCACCACAGTATGAGGTGTCCCCTAGCTTTTACTTCAATCCCAGGAGAGAAAGCATTACAGTTACAAGCCTGAAAGCCTGCCTCCAAGGCATGGTGGGTCTGGCTTTATTTTAATAATGGGCGAAGGACTTACTTGCTGAACTCTGGGATATTCTGTCTGACTGGGTTATCTTAAGACAGATAAGTTTCTTTCAGGGGATCACGTATCTGTATCAGGACCACTAAACTGGAAAGTTTCCTGTGGCTGTTGCTGAGTTCGACCAGCAGAGGGCACTGTCTGCCAGCGCAGATGAAGCTCCCTGGCTCCTGGAATAGTGGCTGTTGTGACTTTTGGAGAATTCCTTTGCTGTAAAGGGGCCTTCTTTTTCCGTGGTGGAGAGGTTGGCACCTCTTAAACAGGACGAACAACGCTCACCTCACAAACGTTTTTGTAGTTTCTTCAGATACAGTCACCTCCTCCATTTACAGAGCACATGTGTTCCTGTGAAAGTACCCATAGGAGAGAGTTGTGTTTAAACTGTTCCCTCATTGAAGAAGAAGAAGAAAGCAAGCAAGAAATACCTCTCTCCCCTGAAAAGCTAATTTCATGTCTAGTTCTAATAACTTTTTATATGTTACGATACCATATCCTTCTAAGATAGGTTTGTTGAAAGGGAGCTCTGTATATATGTCTGCTTCCGGGGAAGCTTCCAGGGAGCTTTACTTTCTAGACTGCAGGCTTCTGAGAGCAAGGAGCATCCCAGTGTCTCCAGAGTGCTGTACTTAGGGATGGAGAGACACTGAAACAGGCCCTGAGGTAGTCAATAGCCTGTGGACAAGGTCCTGTCCCTGGCTTTGGAGGCCAGAAGGTACTACCCCTGATTGGGATCTACTCACTGTAAACAAACTGTGTAAACAAGCTGTGGCTGGAACACGCTTCGTACTTACAGTCCTGGTCCACACGGTTATCTCACCAGTTCCAGTGAGGAAGAGCATACTGATACCATGCATGCCCAATGGGTTTCGTTCAAACCATGCTTTTCCCCCCTCCTTTTCCAGTTAGTTCATTTTCCTTTTGATGACCCAATGATCAATCTCGCCCTCAGGCCAACAAGCTATCCCAGAAGCAGAAAGATGCACACGGCATATACTCACTCATATAGACATATAATATAGGATAAACCTACTAAAATCTGTACACCTAAAGAAACTAATCAAGAGGGAGGACTCTTGCTAAAATGCTCAATTCCTATCCTGAAACGCAAAGAGGATGGACATCAGAAGAAAGAGAAAAGAGGGAACAAGTCAGGAGCCTGACACAGAGGACCTCTGAAAGGCTCTGCCCTGCAGACTATCAAAGCAGATGCTGAGACTTATGGGCAACCTTTGGGAAGAGTGCAGGGAATCTTAGGAAAGAAGTGGGAAACAGTAAGATCTGGAGAGGACAGGAACTCCACAAGGAGAACAACAGAACCAAAAAATCTAGCACAGGGGTCTTTCCTGAGACTCATACTCCAACCAAGGACTGTGCATGGAGATAACCTAAGACCCCTGCACAGATGTAGCCCATGGCAGTTCAGTATCCAAGTGGGTTCCATTGTAATGGGAACAGGGACTGTCTCTGACATGAACTGATTGGCCTGCTCTTTAATTACCTCCCCCTGAGGGGGAAGCAGCATTACCAGGCCACAGAAAAGGCAATGCACCCATTCCTGATGAGACCTAATTGACTAGGATAAGAAGGAAGGAAAAGAAGTCCTCCCCTATCAGTGGACGTGGGGAGGGGCATGCATGCAGAGGGTGGAGGAAGGAAGGAGTGGAAAAGGAGGAAGAAGGGGACCACAGGGGGAATACAAAGTGAATAAAGTGTAATTAATAAAGAAAAAAAAAAAAGAAAGACAGTAGAATGACATTTACACGGGATCAACTACTAGTTATCTGAAGGGAGGCATGAAAGACTCGGGCTGGAAAGCCACATTGTTGGAGCCAAGGGGAATCTAACAGTCTACTGGCCAGAATAAAAACCTTTTGAAAACCATAGATTTGACTGGTTATTCTTGGCCTTGCCTACTATTACTGTGTATAAACAAAGTATAATATAGTATGAACAAATTTGCTGAACATACATCGTGTGCTCATATGTTGAGTACTCTGTTTCTGATATCCCAGATAAACTAACCTACAGCCTTAATGTTATTTTATTACTTCTGTTGTATAGATGAGGAAATGGAGGCAGACACATTAAATGACTGGCATGAAGTCACTCAACTAGAGAGGAGGAAAGGTGATAATTAAATCCAGATTTCTATAACACTGGTGCTCTTAATTCCTACTCATGGTCTCTCAGCCACCTCTTTATCAGGTGTAGCAGGCGAAATGGCTTTTGATACAGAAACATCTTGTGCTTCAGCACTGTCTATATTTCAAAGCAAAAGAATGCCTGCTTCTATATGAGGATTTAAATTTACATTTAGCTGGTTGAAAGATTTAGAATATTCTCATTTCATTATTACCTCATGTGATGCATAAGATGATGAACTGGAGAACAGAAAGATAATATTGAACCTATTTAATACCAGGTTCGTCCCTTCAAATTTTTGATTTTGTGCATATTTTATAATATAAATTTTTACTCTAAAGTCCATGCATGTAATTTATTTTTAAAAATACACAAACTCTGAAAAGGCAAATATTCAAGCATTTTCTTTGTATTCCAGTGATGATATTTTCCACTGTTGTTTGCTTTATTTTCTATGTATATTCCTGTTTAAGAATTAAGAAATAGTCTGGCTGTTGTGATCCACCCTTATAATCCCAGCACATGAGAAACGGAGAGATCAGGATCAAGAGTTGAAGGAGCCTCCTATGGCTAAGACAGGTGTGATCAGGGTGTGGGCTGCAAGAGAGCCTTTCCAAAGAAGTCAACAAAGATGCAGGAGACCTTTTTGAAGAATGACTTTTGTTTAGGAAGCACAGTCTTGTATCTCTTTTGTATGAATGGATTTCCATATACTGTGTTGTTTTGCTACGAGGGGAATATTTGTGATTTTCTTTGTGGGTTCAGTTGAGCACATACACATTTATCAAGGGCCCACTAAATTCCAATACTCTCCCAGACACAAAAGATACAATAATTGTGAATTTCACCCTAGAGGGTACCATCCTTTTAATTGAGAGAGTTTGGAAAGGTGATATCATTGCGCACATGTTACAGTGAGTGAAGGTGCTTTTAGCTTATGCTGAAATATTCACAGAAGCTCTCTGGAGGAGGAATTATTTTGAACTACACCCCTAGGAAGTGGCCATATCAAGGAGGTGGGAAGGAGTGTTCGGAGGAGGGCACTCATGAGTGAGAGACATGCGCTTAAAGTGCCTAGCCATTCTGTGTTCCTGGACTTTACTCATGAGGGAAGACAAGAATCATGAACACAAAGCTGGGCTGGGGCCTGACCTCAGAATGCCTGCCCACACATGAGGCCACAAAGTACGGGTAGAGAGTCAACCACAACCACATGGTAAGAATTAGCAATTACCAGAGTGATTCTGGTGCCAGTATAAAGGAAAGAGGCAGGAAGAGTCGAGGCATTGCCCTTGTTCAGTTCTGAGGTTAATTTAACAGTCTTGGCAAAGAATGGTATGGGCTTGGTCAAGAACAGTATGAAAGAAAGAAATTATAGATTTGAAGAAAACTGAAGAGTCTGAGTAAGGAAAATAAGAGCCTAAGAAGTGTATATGAAAGAGAAATCATGGTGAACTGATCCACGTTTTCTCTTGGGCAACCAGGAAGAAGGTGATAGCAAAATAAACAGCATATGAGTGTTTGATCTGGGAAGTGAAGGGAGGAAGCCTCTGTTGGGCCTAGCTTAGGTATGATGAATATGAAGTCCTACCCTGGTGAATAGAAGGTTGGAAGGCCTGTAGGAGAGAGCCTAGAAGTGAGCATACACAAGACGTTGAAGGTTGTGAAAGTTATGAGGTATGTAAGAGTGTATGAGATCACCTTGTTAGGATTTTGGAACAAAACCTGCTTCTGGGTTGCCTAGCAACTTATGATGTCATCATGTGTCACAAGCCAGGTGGCCACACCTGGAAGGCGTGGTTATCTTGCCCCTTAAAGGGACAAGCCGTCCATGTGGTCTCTCTCTTGGTCCTCTTTTCTCTTGCTCTCTTGGTTCCTTTCTCTATCGCCCCCCTTCTCTTTCTCCCCATCATGTCCTGCTCTCCGTTCCCTCCCTCTCTTCATATCCACCTAATAAACCTCTTGCATTGAAGATCTGTTGTGTGCTTCATCATATATTACTTGGTGCCAACACGCCTGAAGGGAACATGCGGTATGAGAGTGACGATGAGTCTAGGATAGTGCCTACAGTGGAAGGAGATACAGAAAATAGAGGAAAAGCTAAAACATCAGAGATAAAATATTTGAGGAGGGCAAAGGAATGAGATGAGAGATATGGTCAGAAAGGCACAGCCCTGCTTGAGAGACAGTCATGGCTCCCAAGGTAACTATTGTCGTTTTCTTAAAATTAAGTCAACGCAGTGTTGGGAGGCTGTGACATACTAAAATTTAATAGGGAAAGAATGAGAATAAAAGAGAGGGAGGAAGAGTCAAATACAGAGAGAAAGAAGAGATAAGAAAGACAGAGACTTTATTCAGTGAGCCACTAATTGAAACATCAATAATTTGGATCTTTTTTATTGATTTTTAACCTTCATGTTAAATAGAATGGATGAGCTATGAATGTACAGCATTCCCTTCATCTGGTGCTTGTACAGATACCTTTGACCTGGATTCAGAACAAGCCCAAATTAGAAAGGCCAGACAGAGCCTAGGGCAAGGCCAATATAGTTATGTGACACCTTTGAAAGTAGAGAAGGGGCTGTGGTCAGCAATTCTTGAGGTTTAACCAGCTACTGTGCACTGTGGAGCAAAAGTTGAGGACACAGAGCTCAGCCTGACTGTGTGGGCTTACTGTCAGGAGTCTTACCACCTAAGGGAGAGATACTGGCTCGGTAAAATAGAAGGTTCTGTCCTTCCCCATGCCCACCTCAGAGAAAGGAGGGGTGGGGAGATGGGGAATGGGAGAGAGGCCCTGAGCCTCAACAGAACCTCCACATGCAGAGTGAAGAGGGGGCACTCACAAGGGAACAAGGGCCATTTCATTATGTGGTCAACTGCTGGCTCAGAGCCAGTTGGTTAGTGATGGCTGTCATGGAAGCTGAGAAGGGGGAAGAGGCGAAGAGAGTTTAAATACAATAAACACACACACATACAAGAAAAGAAATAAGAGAAGAGAAACACTAGAGAGGAGTGGGTACTGGGGTTAGAGAGCCAGTACCACCTGAAGACAATACCCTGCCCCATGCAGCCTGGAAGGCATGGATGTGTTCTCAGTCCAGTCCAGACTGCACTGTCCATAACAATGGCTGAGTCAAAGAAAGGTTCCTCATGCCAAAACGTTAATTCATTTTTGAAAAGATTCCCATTGAAAACAGTTGCAATAAAAGGTTTCAGAGCTTAAAGAATTAGCCCTGCATTATCTAGCTCTCCCACTGCTTAGAGCAGAGCGTTTCCCAGCCACACAAAGAAAATAGACTGTTCTCACCCACTGTCAAGTATCTCAGGAGTACCCATTCATTCAAGAAGAGTTGATACCCTCTTTCCAAATAATGTTATCTCTGTGTTAATACAATTCCCCCAAGGACTTCTGTCAGGCAAGACCTTGTTATCTGGTTTATATCTGTACTTGAAATCATAAAGATGTGTTTAAAAGAAAAACATCACCGGCTAACAAGAAACTGTTAACCTTGTATGCTGGCCCTGGCAACCCAAGCATGAATTCTTGAGCACTTGAAGTCATTTCAATGCCGTGAATTGCTATTGTGACTGCTTATTAGATGAGAGTTGCTAATGTCTCATAATTGGTACAGGATAGGGCTCTTTGTGTTGTGGGGACAGCACTTGACCTTTGATTGTTATTACAGGTCCCAGGCTACATTCAGCTGGAGGAAATGGTGATCGGGAACCTGCTTGCCTAATATTTTTTTTTCTAATTTTGAGTCTGTAAGTCATTAGGACTCATATGCCAAAAATGGTTCTTTTATCACTGTGCAAAAGCTGAGAAAAATTAGAAAAATGTGCACGCCCATGAGCCCTGATAGAGACATTGCCTAGAAGATGGCATACAACTTCAGTGTCAGGGTAAGTACAATGCCACTATCACAAGGTAACTTTTCTCAATCACATGTGCAGTCCTTACAAGGTGAGGAAAAGAAAGGTGAGACTCCACAGAAGACTGGCTGCTGCTTCACAACTTCTTTAACAGAGTTCTTCTTTATGATGTTTCAATTCAACTGGGAAACCTGTGGCCACATGCAATTTTAATCCTGATCGATACATGGTGGGGCCCAAGCTGAAACTCTGTAAAGGTCTGTTTAGGGCAAACCACCTGGACAAGACGATTCCAGATTCCAAGAAATGAGGTATGGTGGAGGATATGCCAAGCTAAGTTTATGTGTATAGTCCAAAGAGAAGTGAGAAAATAGATAGTTAATTAAAGATTGTTGGACCCCCACAAAATGTGAAGCTATGTTAAAGTGTTTTCACCAAAGAAAGAAAAACTGTGGTTCCAGGAGGCTTTGCTGAAACCCATAATCAGTTCTCAATTTCTGTCTGGGGCTATTTTATTGATTTTTTAAATGATAATTTTATTGAGATATAATTAACATACCATGCATTTTACCCATTTAAAAGTATACAATTCAAAGATTTTAAAAGTATTTTCACAGAGTTTTACAACCATCACCACAATCAACTTCAGAACATTTCATCACCTACCTGGAGTTCTTGATTCTACATAGTGGCTGGAGGAATTGGGGTAAGGGCAATCTGGATATGGTATTATTTGGTAGAAATTCCAAGAAAAGGAGAGAAGATGGGACTCTGTATCTAACAGACAGGGGCTACAAAACAATATGGTGCTTATAGCTCCAAAAAAAAAAAAAAAGTGGAGACTTGGCTTTTGTTTCCATTAAAGACAGACTAGTGGATGAATTACAGCAAAAAAAAGACTTAGGGAAATTAAAACAAACAACTTCTTGGAAAAGTTCATGAGTTTCTGGGTTACACATCAATGGTAAACACAGGGTGAGTTTTGAAAAATGGGTCCCTCTAGGTTCAAGGTGAGAGTAAAATAATAAGTTTTCTGGTGAGGATTGGCAGGGACTGTTCTGTCCAGTGGGAGTACTCTTGCTGAGCGTTCTTTGCTGAGGAGAAGCTTCATGTCTAGTATGGTTGCTGAGTGACAACTCTTTGGGTAGGAAAACAATTTTACCAAGAAATAGTGTCCTGTTTAGATCAGCCTCACAGTAGGAGAGCAGAAAATATGAGGGACATCAGAACACAGAACTCCGTATCAGTCTTTCTGTTTGGTTTCAGTAACGGTGTTTTGAGCCTCCACTACGGGTCAGGTGGCCGTCTCTAGAGCAGTAGTTCTCAGCCTGTGGGTCACAATCCTTTTAGGGGTTGAATGACCCTTTCACAGGGATTACGTATCAGATATAATGCATATCAGATATTTACATTATAGTTCGTAACAAGTAGAAAAAAAGTTATGAAGTAACAATAAAAATAATTTTATGGCTGGGGGTCACCACAACACAAGGAACTGTATTAAAGGGTCACGGCCGCATTAGGAGGGTTGAGAACCACTTATCTAGGGGGGGGGGGAAACAGGTTCTAAATTGGAGTTGACTTTATTCTCCAATTTGACAATGTCTGGAGAGCTTTTTGTAATCCTGTGACAAGAGGTCAAAAACACTGCTGAATATCCTGTAAGCCACCTCTCCCTACTCCTGCCTCCGCAACAACAGAAAGACATCAAGCCCTGATGTTCAAGACTGCTGAGGTTGAGAAACCTTAATAAGACTCAGTTCCTACTCCCTAGAACTTCAGTCTGCCCACTCTGCTACTTCTTTATATCCCCTGAAATGTGTCCTGGAGAAAAATGAAGGGCTGCGTTTGAAAAGACCATAAAGAAAACCCCATGACGTTATTAATGTAGTAAGGATATATTACGTTATGAATTGCCTGGGCTAGTAAATCTTAGCTTTGAAAAGTATTTAGCAGAGGAGGGGCTGTTTCCAGGTGACCTTCACAATCTTTGTCAGGAGAGGGAGCCTAGTTTTGTCTGCACATGCTTAGAGAATAGAATTGAGTGAGAGATCGCCTACAAGTTAAATTAATATGGTAATCCCCAGCAGTTCATCTCCTTTGAATTGGAATTACTCAGAATCTTAGCAGCACGTAACTAATATCTCACTTGGCTTGGAAATCCCTAGGTCTATAACACTGGCAGGTGGATTATTTGCAATGTTTGGGAATTAGTTCTTTCGAGCATTTATATGCTCTACTCATATCAAATTAAACAATATGTTAATTAAGCAAATGATAGATTTCTTAGGATGGCACCACCAATGACTTCCAACACACCCTGCTTTGTCTCACTGATGTGAGAGAACACTTATTTGACCTTCTGGAAGTGAGTCTTGGGGAAGACTGCCTTTTTATTTAATGAGGAGTAAAGTCTGCCAGAATGACCTCTAACACTTTTTTGCCTGTTGTAAGAGTTTTCGGCTTAGCAGCTTTTAAGTCTGGTTTTTACAGGCTCAGCACCTATCCGCTTCAGCCTGAAGCCTCCCCTTAACTGCTGTGCCAAGTGCTCTGAGCATTCCAGTTAGATGGAATGATCTCTAGAATGATTGAAAAAGAATCTGTAATTCAGAATCATCACCAATTCATACTGGTTTTTGCCCCCAAAGAGTCCAAATTCCTGTGGTTTCATTGGGCTTAAGACCCAATATTTAAGAATAACCCAAAGTACATATTTTTGAGTTGTTGATGCCTAAAAACTGAAAGCAGAAGGCTCTTCTGAGCCTCAATTTCCTCTTTTGTAAAATGGAGTCTAAATCATTTCCTTCTGCTCTATTAATTATGCTGTTATGAAAATGATGATATTGACACATTCTCTCAGTAATATTCCTTCCCCCCTCTTCTTTTCCCCTTCTTTCCCTCCTTTCCTCCTTCCCTTTCTGTGTCCCCTCCCCCCATTTTTGGTTTGGAGTTTTCAGCATTGCAGACCTTCATGCTTATACTGTGATAGTTTTGCCTTTAAGCCTTAAAAAAAAAAAAACAAACATTTTGACCACATTTTTGAATTTTATATTTACTGGCAAGGGCTTCCTTGGGTAAGATAGTAAGTGTAACCTCTTTAAGTCTTCATCCCTCCTTTTCTTTAGGTAAATGAGAGTTGCAATGCAAAGGGGTTTCTGCCCCCAAATACAGACCTTTGTGAGATCTTCCTTTAAAAACAAAAAAAATCAGTTCTGAACTGAAGCCAGCTGAAGCCTTCTTCATAAGTATTAGCAAATATCAACATTCCCAAGGACTAATCATGTTTTTTTTTCTTTTTCTTTTTTTTTATACAAACCACAAAACCCCAAAAGATGAAAAGCTGATATTTCTCTTAGCTGGTCCAAAACATTTGTGAGAAGAGATGGAAAATGAAGTCAGTGGCGAAAGCTGATGGAAACCTTTCACGGCTGAACCCTGAAAGTGGGTTATCTGGACACAGCAGTGACGGCTGCACACCTGACACTGACTACAGATAGGGCTGAACTGAGCAGAAAAAAAAAAAAAAACTATGTGTCTGGAGAGTTTGCTGGTGTC
Source organism: Psammomys obesus (assembly GCF_907164565.1). Lineage (NCBI taxonomy): Eukaryota > Metazoa > Chordata > Mammalia > Rodentia > Muridae > Psammomys > Psammomys obesus. Next base: position 2,976,218 of record NW_026592776.1, on the reverse strand, counting down.
CCACTTGATGATCCTCACGGGGATCATATTCCTTAGAAAAGGAACTGGAGTTCCAGACTAATAGCCCTAAAGGCTGATGTGAAAATTTGCGAACTTCTGACTTGGGAAGGGATATTGAATTAAATCATTGGGCCTACTCTGGCCACAATAATGGGCCCAGTTCTTTTCCCTGAATCCCTGGCCAGCAGGTACCAAAATGGATTGGATTCCAGTTTCTGTCAAAGGCTGGGAAGAGAAAACAGAAAGAGAGTGTTCCTGCCACAGTAACACAGCACAAAAAAATATTCTGTGCAAGGATCTCAACAGGCAAGTTTTCCAATGCTAGCACAATGCACACAAGCACCCACAATACACACTTCCCCCATGTCTGCTCAACCCCTCCTCCGAGAAATGAATAGCATGGACCACATACCACGTGTGGCTCAGTTGGGGAAGGCCTGTTTAACCGGGCCTCCCATTGCTTCAACACCTAGAACTGGAATTGCCCTTCCTCATCAAAGCAGAGCTTCCATCTGAAGACAGAAGGGAATTCCCTTATGACCAAGAGAAATTTGTGGTCTGAGGTTTTTAAGGTAATTGCAGTCTACAAATGCCTTCCTTTCCACTTATGTGACTAACGCTTTAAGGACTTGCTAATTGTAAGCTTTGTTCCCCAAATCTAGATTACCAGTTCAAATCCCTTGTGAATACATGGACCCTCCTGGCTGGGAGAGAAAGCCTATGCAGTGTTGCATGGCAGCAGAAACTACCCAAAGCCTAGGGAGAAACAATGGCAAGCAAATGGGTAACACCAGTCCACAAGCATACTTCTATTTGATTTGAGACTATAATGCATACTGTGCTTAGGAAACATGGCCAGAAATTCACACTGGGAAGAAGAACAGGGGGTGGGGTCAGCTGTACCATTTAAATCCTGAAAATATGGCATCTGGCTGATGTATAACGAGACTAGCCAGTCAGTTGAGAAACAACTATTTGGTCATTCTTTGCAACAAGAAATGTCAACAGCACAGGAAAAAAAAAAGTGGAGGAAAAAGAAAAATCCACTCTAGTTACAGGACCAGCTAAAAACTGTAACCCCATCCACAGAGGGACTGGTAATAAAAGAACAGTCTTACAACTGTTTTTCCTCCTGTTCGTGTTCACAATAACAGCTGGATACATACTAATTGCAAGAAGTGAAAGAAAGAGCTTTAAGTTTTAAACAGGCATGCACTAATCAGTCTCTTGCCAGCACAGTTTCAGACGCCAGTGTGATGTGGCACCTAGCAGGTCTATTTTAGACACTCGCTCACAGTTTCTCCTCTGTGTGGGTGGCTTTATGTTGTCACGGAAGAGCAACACAGCGTTCTCTCCTTCCAAGTGCATCGCTTCCATCCGTCAAGGAGTGGCTTAGCCAGGGCTTCTCAGCCTCAGCATGGCTGTCATTGTAGCTCAGACCGGTTCTTTGTTGGGGGTGGGGCTATCTTGTGCATCATAAGATGTTCAGCAGTAGCAATGTCCCTGGTCTACCTCCTAGATGATAGTAGAAAGCCCCTCCCCCAGTTGTGACAGCCACAATCATCCTTAAGCATTGCCAGACATTGCCAGATGTCCCTGGTTGGGGGTGGGGCAACGTACAATCGTCCTCATTTGAGAACCACCAAGCTAATCCGACAAAGACTGACTTTCTTCTTTCTAAATTCATATAAAGTCGACCTCCCTTGGGTTCTGAGTGGCCTACAATAACACTTGACTCACAAGATTTCAAATGACTATAAGATTGTAAACAATGCCCTTATTACCTTGCCAAAAGCGTAGCCATTCCCAGCTAAACTTGGAGGTCCCAGAAAAAAACAAAAAACAAAAAAACAGGCTACCTTTTCTTTGTGTTTTTGTTGTTGTTGTTTTGTTTTGGTGTGTGTGTGAGAGAGAGAGTGTGTGTGTGTGTGTGTGTGAGACAGGGTCCTTCTATGAAGCTCAGGCTTAGCCTTCAGCTTACAGCTCTTTAGCATCAGCCTCCAGATTACAGGCAAGGGCCACCATGCCGGGGCAAAGGCACCTTTTTTTTCTTTTTTTTCTTTTACAGCCACTTGTTTTTAACATGTGGGAAGCCCACTAAGAAAACTCAACACACTCAAGAACTAAGTGAACAGAGAGAGAGGCCTTGAGTACTGGAAATTCACTTCTCCAGCCCCTCCCTGCTCCTTTGCCACACTAAAAAAAAAAAAAAAAAAAAAAAAAAAAAACCCAGGCCCAGAGGAAAAAGTGATTTGCTAGAGACCATACATACTCTGAATCCTTTTTCTCTGGGGCACAAGGCAATATTTCCCAACATGCCTGAAGAGCTTAGGTCTCTAAACAGCCATAAATTAGAGCTCTTTACAAGCAAGAGTTTAGGCCAAACCATGCCAGTTGAGAAATGTAAATTTTACAAATGACAGAATACTGCAACCAATTAGTGCAAACAAACATTTATTGTGAAATATTCATCCTACCCTTTATTAGGTATTACATCATCAAAGCACTTTGTGGCAATGAAAATAGCTTTTTACCCCTCTGATTCACCCAATATTCCATTAAAGCTGCAAAAAAATGTGCAATCTGCTTGAAAAATAGGTTGCTCTTATTTATTCATTTGTGAAAAGTCAAAAATTAAAAAAGAAAATGATACTAGCTAATTTGCCTTTCTGCCTCCCACCTACGCCCCCAAATAATTAACAAAGATAGTTTGTTTTAGATGCCTTTTTAAAAAACCAATGCACCTTTCCCCATGTCATAATCATAAAAATGTTTTAAAGCCCTTCTTTACTTTCTTGGATAAAAGGTGGCCAGCCGTTGTTTTTTAATTGGGAGCATGTGTATTTCCTGGGAGTTCACTTTCTTTAACTTTATGCTCCGGTTTGTGATGGGTTTCACAAGGGGCTCAGCATTTCCCAGGGATTCTTCTCCTTGGCTGTTGATGTCATAACCCTGAAGCACAGAGTCTTCTCTTTTGAAGGAGAAGTTTTTGGTGGATACCCCTGAGAGGCCTTTCATCTTGCCACAGAAGATAGTGGGCACAGCATCTTCAACTGAGACAATGACCTTGGCTGCCTGGGACTCACTTATGATCTCAATGTTATTTTCAGCCTTCACCTCACTGCTGGGGTGGCTGGGCTGGCTGACCATCTCAGTGCCATTGCTACCACTCATGTAGCTGTGCATCATGGCAAAGGCCTCACGAGACTTGGCAGGGACAAAGGGCATTTCCAGACTGCTGGGATGTTTCTCCAGCACAGAGTGACCCTGTCTGTCTGCTGACTCACTGCTGTCATACAGTGTCTCTGGGGGAGCCTCTGCCTTTCGGTGGGCTGCCAAGGACAGGTCGAGTACTGCGTCTTCTTGGAAGATTGGTGGGCTAGTTTCTCCAGCCTTGAGCCGGGGCACTGACTTCATGGAGAGATCCAGGGCCTCATTTTCACTCCCCATCTTGATGACTGTGTGGCGGCTAAGCTGGAAATACTCCTTTGGCTGGAGGATGTCTAAGGGCTTCAGTTCATCCTTTTCCAGAGTGGTCTGGGTGCCTTTAAAGGAGTGCAGGCTGAAGGAAGATGCTGGCTTGGGGAAATTGGAGCTGAACTTGGATTCGGAACTCTGAGGCACTGGGATAGGGATGGGGATGGGCACTGGCACTGGCAAAGGGACGATCACAGGATAGGGCACCAAGAGGGTAGCTGGTGGGACCAGGGGGGCCAAGGGAGAGTTCATGGCCTGGGGAGGTACTGGAGCATAGGCAGGAGGAGGCTGGCAGGGTGGAGGGCCCAGAGAGCCTTGGTTAGGGAATAAATTCTGGAGGACAGCTTCTAACGTGGGCTCCTGCGGCTGGCTTGGGATCTTCAGGTCCACGAGCTGAGGCTGGGCCTGGGAGTTCTCAGCCCCTTGGAAGAGGTTGTTGTGGATAGCATTAGAGGAACACGGGGCCTCCTGTGGCAGGACCAGAGGGGAGTTGAGGTGCTGGAAAACATGCTGCTCCAACACTACCGGGAGCTGCACGGGGCCTTGTGTCGTCATGACGTAGGTAGCATTGCTGCTGGGGTTGAGCTCCGGTGCAGAGCTCCCCTCCACCTGCATGTGAATGGGCATCACCACTGGACTTTCCCCAAGGCACACGGGCTGCACCACGGTGGCTGCCACCTTCAGAGCCATGCCACTCTGGGACTCAGCCGGAGGGTTCAGAATGGATGGGGCCGGCACGGTCACCAGGGCCTTCTTTACCAGGTCAGTGGAGTTGATGTTCCAGGCCTCGGTAGTTATCAGCTGGGCCATGCCGTTCTCCAGTCTGTTATTGGCCAAAGTGGGAGGAGAGTCAGTCATGTCCATGGAAAGGTTCTGGGACTGCAGGTTATCCATCACTTGGCTGTGGTGCCACGTGGCCTGCAACACAGAACACACGATATGAATCTTTCTTAAGAGACTATTTATAATTGCCTTACAAGTTCTCTCCAGTCTCAAAATAGTTTCCATAGCTTAGTTAACTGGGCAGCAACAACCCAGCTCTCTATGTATACATATGCATTATAGATATTTCCTAATATACACGAACACACCCATATGATCAGCTGTGCTTATAAAGACCCAGTTTAACAGGCGATTAAGTTATAAACACACACGATGTAATCTCTAAATAGCCAAGTGATGTTAAACAGGCTATTTTAAAGCCTAATACTCAGCTTATATAATCAGCCTTCAACAAAAACAAAGTTTCATTCCACATTGCTCTGCTGGACAGTTAAGAAATGCAGAGATTTGAACTAGTTCAAATTCAAAAATGTAGTAGAGTTATTTTCCCTTAAGGAAAAATAAAGCCTTGTCACATTAGAATATTCTATGACCATAGAATGGGGCATTAAAAACGGTTTGTAGGTGTAATTACTGAACTTTAAAATTATGGAAAATTTCAGAAAGCATTTCAAAAACTGTAGCAATAAATCTCCCAAGAGGTTTGGAGCTTGGAAGAACAGAGTGTTTACCCAAAGCTCATTATAGTTGTCCCACTGTCTCCGGCTAGCCAATCACATTCCCTTTCCTCTGATAATAGAAAACTCCGCTTCTTAGAGCAGACAGGGATGGAATCATTTACTGAATGGGCATCGAGCCCATCAGGCTCACCTGAACATCTTTCTGACCTATGACCTCTCCCAAAATCTAATTACTAAGAGAAAGTGGTGCTGATGGGTCTGGGTCTGGGGGAAATGAAATATATGTTGGAAACAAAAATTCTCAAAGGTGAAAGACATGGTCTTAATGTCTTAGATAACCCCTGAACACTGACGGCCACTTCCTAAGGGGTCAGAGAGGCCTAGAGAGGATGCTTCTTGGAGGAAGCAGGACTGCAGCTGCAGTATGGCTCTCCATGGAAACGCATCCATATTTAGCCTCGTTACCATGGAGAAAGCAGGCACCATGTCTAACTCGGATCTGTGCAGCCCTGGAGTGTGGTTGGGTTTGATAATAATTCAATAAATCCTCCACTGCACTGGAAAAGCCTAAGGCAAAACAGATTCTTGACCTCACCTGTCTTACCTATGTGGACTTTTATCCTGTGGTCATCCTGTCCTTATCCTCTCACCACTAAGCTGTTATCACAATCTCTCAAAGCACAAGAGGGAGGTGACCCAGCACATCGTGGTATAAGAAATACAGTCTTACCATAGGAATGCAATGTTAACAAATGAACAATTTCATGACATTTCCAAACCATCACAATGTGTCAAATGCACAACACAAGGAATTGCTTTGAGGAAGGAGGGGGTGGGGAAAAAGTGAAGGATGCTGTACAAACAGCTCTGTGGAGTATAACTGGCATATCACGCTTTTGGAAAGACACATTGTAGTAATTCCAAAGGAGTACTCTAGAGCCCGAGTCCCTGTTTGCAACATTCTCTCTGAAAACTACATGTTGGCCCAGTATTTTGGCAAGAAACGCCTTAGGACACTCAGGAGGCAGCCTGCTTCTAGAAAGGCTGAGGGCACCTATGCTAGCCAAAGCTTTTACCTCTTGCTGAGGAGGCTGGTCCTTATTTCAGCACCAGAAAACATACTTTCAAAATGACAGTCATTCTCACAGACATACATTCATTTACTCATGTAACCAGTTTTTCTTATAAATGCTTACTGCATTCTGAGGACTAGGGTTTAAGCTGTGAGTGAGAGATGAGGCTCCTTTTTTTCACAGAGATTATAGTCTAATGAAGCTGTATGTCTTCCATCAGACAAGATTTGTAGCACGAACATGGGGAATACATATAGAAGAGGCAGTAACAACAGAAGAATAAATATGTGTGGCACAGGAATAAAGTCCCAGGAAAGATCTATGAATCTAAGACTTTTCCACAAGTGTCCAATTTGTCCCTCACAGTGGCTGGGTCTCCCATGGATAGTTGAAGAAAACATAACTAAAAGCTTAGGTGGGACTGATAAGGACAAAGAGAACAACTCTCAGAGGAGCCACCCATCCAAGACCAAATCTGATGACTAAGAGGAAACTTAGCTGAAATGAAGACATGTTCTATGCCATCTTTGAGTGTTCTGTACTTCCTCATGATGACTGTGCTTATTTATAATTTCAGAAGTGGCAGTCTCCATCCCTGTGTCCTTTCCTCTTTAAGTCTCCCTTTACACACTCCTAAAGGAATGAAGACAACTTTCTAGATACCCTTTCACCTGTTACATGCACATATCTTCAGCTCAATTGCTAGCTCTCACTGCTTCCTAGGAAACCTCCCTTGTTCCCACTGCCAGCTCCTGATCTAGGCCTGCTACCTCTTCCGGAATTCTCCTGATCAAGGTGTGAGGAGGGGGACTTTGCCAGGGTATACTATTTCCCAGAGGCCTCTTCCCCAGCAGGCCTACTATCCTCTCCAACATCTTCCTTATCAGGATATGAGGAGGGGACCTTTTGATGATTGGGTGTCTCCATTATTACTCCTCCCATGGACAGCAAGATGTGGGGCACTTGTGCATTTACTTTGTTCCACACAATGCAATACATGACTGTCTGCTCAGTCCTTGCAATGACCTTTTCAGAGGATTATAATTATGCCCATTTCATCAACAAGGGGATTAATTCCACGGTGAAGTCAAATAACTAGCTTACGGGATACCAGAATTAGAATTCCAGGCTAGTCCCAGGTATCATCCCTATAGCCTCTGCTTCAACATGGAGTACATGGTATGCCTAAGGAGGGTACTGCAGCAAAGACTATTTGAGAATAAGACCTATTCAAAGTAGAGGCCAGGTGTTTCCCAACAAATTCATGCCTGTCATCAGACTAGTTTTTCCACTGGAGTTCTATCTACCCTACCTCCTCCTAACTGGAGTTTCTGTCCTTGGGGGGTGAGCCAGAAGTGGCTATGATGGTGTTACTAGAGGATGGATAGAAGGACAGCTCTCAGCCTACTACCCAATAACCTCCTGTCCTCGGATCACAGAAGCGACAGGGGGATTTGCAGATCCCTTTCTGTAGCCTGCTTATTTCTGAAAACAGACATGACAAGCTAAATGTCATACAGGCCTTGCCAGAGGGCAGGTGGAGGAAAGAAATCTGCAGTATTTCAGTAGCAAGAAGAAAGCAAGCCACTGGCCAAAGTCTTCCTTCTAGCACGCTGGCCATTAAGGGCTCTCAGCCAAAGATTGCATGGGGATAACTCCATCTGCTTTTCTGGAGGGACGCTGGCCAGCCTAGTTGGTTGTTTCTTCCACTTCATCTCTACCAAGTAGAACACTGTTCTCAGGGATATCCAGGTTAAGAAAATACAAAGACCTTCCTTCCACACCACACCTTTCCACATTCTAGAAAGGCTCTTTATTGTCTTCCGCTTGTGCTTTCTCCCCCTGTTCATCCTGCTAACTGACAACCTCCTATGGCTCTGGGTCAGCAGTGGACAAGGCGTGCATGATAAAGTGTGATGCCTCTTGCATTGCTGCTGCAGGAGCTGGTATTAGGAGCCCTGGCTCTGCATAGAAAATAAAAACAGCAGCTCACGAATTTTGGGTTCAAACAGCAAGTCCTTTGTCCCAGAAGATGAGCCCAGAAGGTAGTTAATGACTTCGAAGAAAGCATAAGCCCATCCTCCCCATTCAGCTAAGCTGCTGATGAATGTGGGCAGAGTGTGGCCTTGGGCTTTTCCTGAATCAGAATCAAAAACATCACAGCTGCCACCACTTAAGCTCAAGAAGAACAGGCAGGGACTTCTTCAGAGATAGCAGGAAATGTTTTCTTGTGTTTGGGTTTTGAAAAATTTTATTTTCAAATGGGTTTAAATGAAGTCACCAACCATTTTGCCTATGCCCATTATCACTGTGGAGGAGTGGAAGGAGAGAAATAGAGAACACACACAGAGAAAGAGAGAAAAGAGAGAGACAGACAGAGAGACAGAGACAGACAGCAACAGAGAGACAGAGAAAGCAAAAGGGGAGAGAGAAAAGGAGAGAGAGAGAGATATCAAGATCTAGTAAATATTGGCTGTGTGGCCTGGTAGAACATGGGCAAGCTGGACCTACCTATTGCTAAAGGCCGTCATTCTCTCTGTCCTCAGCCAGGTGCTAACACCTCATCTCTGTAGACTACATGTCCCCCAGATGTAGACTTTGGGAAAAATCTCATGTGAGATGGTGGGAAAGGAACATCTGAGATCACAGCTAGGCCTAGATGCTTGTAGAATCACGGTTCTTCCCCTCAACCTGGAGCCTTCTGTGGCTTTTGTCTTCACCCAGCTTACTTCTGCTTATGTGTTGGGATCTCAACTTGCCACTTCCTTCATTCTCACTGAGATCCACAGGACTTTAATTTAACCTTGTTCAGTCTTGACTCTGCCCTCATGCTGGAGTTCTCTAGACCCTTGTGTCTCCTTGGACTTGGCATTGTACCTCTTGAATAGTAGGTACTTAGGAAATGCTTTCTGGATGAATTGGTACATGAATGAATATCCAAGCTTTTCTAGGCCTGGTATTTTCATACTTGTCTTCTGATCACAAGTTTGCCATTTGTACAATCATAGTGGTTTTCAACCTTCCTAATGCTGTGACCCTTAATACAGTTCCTTATGGTGACCCCAAACATTAAATTGTTTTGTTGCTGCAACATAACTGTAATTTTGCTATTGTTAATGAATTGTAAATATTTGTGTTTTCTGATGGTCTTAGGCTACCCCTGTGAAAAGGTTTTTTGACCCCCCAAAAGGTCAAACCCCACAGACTGAGAATCTCTGCCTTATCCTATGACAGATACTTCTGACAGGTGAAGAGACTGGGACTTAGAGTGGCCAGGGATCACCAAGACTAGTTACTGGGACTCAAATTGGCCAACATTCACCTAGACCAGCTACTACAGAGGTGTATGAACTTTGGAGAAGAGTACAGGGTAGGGCCATTGGTTGTGACTGCCTCCACTGTGAGGGACTCCCATGAGACAGTATATATGTGAACCCTCAACGAATGACCTAATTCAGTGTAAAAAAAAAATCACAAGCCATTAACTATGAGTCAGAAGAGAAAAGCATATTGTGTCCTTTAATAGTGTAGACACTTATGGTTCCACCATTCAGGACTCAGGGTGCACTACATAAGAAGCAACTCCAACCGGGTTCACAAATGGGTTTTCTCTCCCCACAGGGTGTAGTAATTGTCAATTACTTGCCCCAGAGATTGAATTTTCTGAGCTTTAAACATCGGCACAAGGCCCTTTTACTTTAACAAAGCTGTGAACATAATTACTATTTGAATGTATTCTCAAGCTGGGAGGGTGAAGAGAGGGAGCTACAGCTGGGATACAAAGTGAATACATTGTAATAAATAAATAAAAATAAAAATATTGTGAGCCACGAAAACAGAGAGAGAGAGAGAGAGAGAGAGAGAGATCTTTTTAACCTTTATTTACTTTGACATCCCCAGAATTTTAGTTTCAAAAGTAAAATAAAAGTTAATTCAGTTTATTTTTGTATTGATCTCTCTTTTCATTGTGACTTACTATACATCAAATACACACACTTGGGCCATTTCACTGCTTTGGTCTCTTTAGTTGGGCTTTTGTGTTTTCACATACGAACAACACCGACTCTGTGCCAGTTAATCAGAGCAATCTGATGCCAACTTTAAGTTTATCATTTATGATCAGGCTATCAGTATCAGCGTTGGCTCTTGGAAGTTTATTCCCATTCCAGAAGGGGATTCTTGATGAGTCCCATATCAGAAAAGGGATTAAGATTCTTTGTAAATTTGTTTTCCAGTGGCAAACAGCCTGTAGGTCTTCCAGTGAGCTTAACCTTCGGGGTTGCCAGACAATACCTCTGATTTCCTGCAGCTTGGTTGCTCTTAATCAGTGGCGTTCCCTGCTCACTAGTCATGCTTCTTGCCCCCATTACCTGCTTAACACACTCTGCCACATGGAAGCATTGTAGCTTGAGAGAAAGCCAGAGCCAGAGCAGAGATTCCATATTTGTCTTCATATTAATGCAAATTTAATTAGTTATACTTTAAATTTTATATTGTTTAAAGATTTTTATCTAAAATTGAAATTGTAGTACAAAGCTAAAAATTTTTAAAAAAATTAAAAAGCACACAACATAGTTACCCATCTCATATTTAGTTGTACTCTACATGCAGAGACTAACACAATGATCCAAATTAACTTTGGAAATGAGTCTCCCGAACCACTACTTAAGTTATTAAAACTGTGGTGGTCATACAAATTTCAACTGAGATCAACCTTGGTAAGGCTAGGCATTGGCTATGGAAAAAGTCCTGTGGTTCTGTCAAGAAGGAAGTAAAATCAAGAAATCTTCCCCTATGCTGGTTTAAAAATTACAGAGTCAGTCAGATCCAGTGCCATTAACTGGCCATTGACATCAATAGTTTGAAGATCAGCTTGAGAGAAAGGAGAGAAATGCATGCCTTGGGATGGCAAAAAGTTATTTATGTTCAGCTTATCAGCTTTTCATTTAAATCCTTCTTTTCTTCTTTTGATAGTCCATACAATACCAAAACATAAGAATACACACATGATGTGTGTGTGTGTGTGTGTGTGTTTGTGTATGTGTGTGCTTGTGTGTGTACGTGTGTGTGTTCAATCAAAAAGTTTGGGCACAGGGGTCTTTTCTGAGACCAAGGACCATTCATGGAGATGGCCTGGAACCCCTGCACAGAGGTAGCCTACGGCAGTTCAGTGTCCAAGTGGGTTCCATAGTAATAGGGACAGGGACTGTCTCTGACAGGAACTGATTGGCCTGCTCTTTGGTCACCTCCCCCTGAGGGGGAAGCAGCCTTACCAGGTCACAGAGGAAGACAATGTAGCCACTCCTGATGAGACATGATAGACTAGGATCAGAGGGAAGGAGAGGAGGACTTCCCTTTTCAGTGGACTGGGGTAGGGACATGGGAGGAAGGAGGGAGGGTGGGATTGGGAGGGAAGAAGGGAGGCAGCTACAGGTGGGATTCAAAGTGAATAAACTGCAATCAATAAAAATTAAAAAATAAAGAATGAAATGATACCACTCAGCAAGAGAGATGAATCTCTCAGGCAGGGCCCAATTAGATTTCTAGAGCTCTTCTGTCTTAATAACTTTAGTCTGGTCACTAGCCCAATCCACTCTTCCTATGTTACAGATCAGGAAGCTAACACTCAGAGGTCAAGTAGCTTGTTCAAGTTCACACAGCACAGTGTACACTGACTTTCAAAACTGTGCTTCTTCTCCACAAATCCATTCTCTGACAGACTTTCTTTGTTTCAAATGCTAAAAGATATCTAGGAACATGTAGTCTAAGCGTAACTGAAGGGAGGGAACCTCCAAGTTCTCAGCCCTGATTTTTCAAGTATTTTTTTGGATTCTGGAAAAGTTCAACCCAAATTCTAGGGCCTGGCTGGGAAGGTTATTCTGCCTCCTTTCTTTTTCTGGTAAATAATGCTGTATGTCTCTACATTAACTTTCTCATTCAGTGTCCCAACAGTCTTTATAGTCTGCCTTCTAAGGACCTGCCTTCTAAGGTTGGTGGCCTTTGGAATCATGCAGGTCTTAGCATAAGGCAGGAGTAGGAAATCAGATTTGTGTTCATTCATTTATTCATTCTTTCAAAAATGATCTTGGGACCTAATGTGTGCTAGCCTTGCATTTCCTATTCTTTTATTTTTTCTAAAGAGACATTGCTTTTTTTATTGGTGTAGTTCTCAAGACAGGAAACAAATCCATCTTCTCCTTGCTTTTTCCAGGGCTCTTTCTTTCTTTCTTTTTTGAAAATAATTCATTTTTTATGTGAATTTCTTTATTTTATGTGCATAAATGTTTTGCCTGCATGTATGTCTGTGTTAAGGGTGTTAGATTTGGAGTAACAGACAGTTGCGAGCTGCCATGCAGGTGCTGGGAATTGAACCCACATCCTCCGTAAGAGAAGTCAGTGCTCTTAATCACCGAGGCATCTCTCCAGTCCCATTCAGTGCTCTTTGGAGACCCATATTTCTTACAGAGATAAAGGAATAAATTTCTAAAGGATGAATGCCAGTCTCTGAACAGCTGTGAGAGGTGTGACAAAAGGGCAAAGACCAGTCCAAGATAGAAAGTAGAGTTTATTTTCTAAAGAGGGATGCCCTGCCATCAAGAGGAAGGACATAGTCTCCTCACATTATGATGAACTTCAGTAGAAGGTAAGAAGAATGATTCAGCATCCCAAGAGCTGGAAGGGCAGTTTGTACAGAAGCACACATCATTTCTAAAGCCCCAGGCCAGGTCTATTACCTTGAAGTGCAATGGTTTGAGGAATTTTTTTTTCTGGCTACAAAGAAACCTCTTAAATTTGGAAAAGAAAGTTGGGGGGGGGACGTGCCTTCTGGGAAACATTTCTAATTAGATTGAGATACAAAGGTTAAATTTTTGTTCTGGGAAAAAAGATTGTTTATAACCCTATGTCATTAGAAGGACATTTTCCAGAAACCACTGTGACAGATATAGACCCTTTGAGGGGTCACTAGAAGGAAGGGGGTGCAAAATTGTAAAGTATATGGGTTCAGAGTGTTTCCTTCCTTGAAGGCTTGTGAGCCGCTCATCAACAACTGTTATGGACATAGTGCCAGTTCATTCTGGGCACTGTGACCTCCTGAGAATGATAAAGAGGAAAAACTTTGAACTGAGTCCCAGGTTCAATCTTGAACTTTTACTAACTGCCAGTTATATGACTTTGGGAAAGTTAGTTCCAAGCCTCTGTTTCCCTCTCTGCAAGATAAAGAGTGAAAAGCAAAGACCTTTCACATGGGGTTGTAGTAATGAAGAAGGGGGCTCATTTAAGTAAAGTAATTGCTACAATGCTGGCACATGGAAAGCTAAATTTAGACCATCATCACTGTCTTCATTGGCTCCATCTTCACTTGTTATCATCACCATCTCCATCTTCATTACAATCATGACTGCAGTTGCCACTATCTTCTTAGTTATCATTGTTATTGCTATAATCATTGCCATTTCCATCATCTTTGTTGCCACCTTGTCACAACATCATTGTCTTCTTTTTTTTTTTTTATCAGACCTACTGTCCATATTTTCTCCAAGCATCTGAAGTAGCATCATCACAGCTTCCCTGGCATATGAACAGGTATGCTCACCTGTAACCTTGCTTGGTCAAAGGTTATCTTTAAAACCAGCTGCTAGGAATGAGGAAGGTATGTATCATAAAATGAGTTCTATACCTGATGGTGAAGTTTTTTTTTTGGAAAACACCCTAACTCACTTCACCCCAATATCACTAGAATATCAAACATTTCTGATAAAAAGAGAAGACAGTACTATCACAGTATTAGAAAATGAAGATGCTTGGAAAAGATGTAATAAATATAAAAATCTATTTTCATCTGGCAGAAAGATTAGGGTAGAAAGAAGAGAGTAAAACTTTAGACATATTGGACATGTGAATTCATGAGAACTTTCTAGGTTTCTGAAGTTTCTGCCATTTAACTGTGCATGACTTCACTTAGGATCCTTCAGTTCTTCTTTGCACAAGGGTGTAGGTAGCTTTATCTCCCCACTTATTAGTGGTTATAGGGTCCTCTTCTCATTCACAAAAACAAAGAATCCCCAGGAGAAGGGGAAGATAAAGGAAAGAACAACAGGGAAACAGAAAGCAAAGAGAGATTCTGGGCAAACTAGGCCAAAGTAAAAGGAAAGAACATTCCAAAGTTTGTAGCCCCCCCCCCCAAAAAAAAAAAAAAAAAAAAAAAAAAAAAAAAAATCTGCCCGCCGCCCCGGGAAAAAAAAAAAAAAAAAAAAAACAAACCCAAAAACTTGCTCAGGGCAGATGTGAGGAAAAAAACAGAATAAAAGCTCTTCAGTTGGCCACAAGGGAGGTAGTGTCAAGGTGCAAGCTGCAGCAGCTTGGTTGCTTCTGGGAGTGGTGGGAGAAGCCATAAGTAGGAACAGAGCTTTGGGGGCACATTTTATAAGATCAAGTACCAAAAGAGCATAGGAAAAACGGTCCTTTTTTAAACATTTTTTAAATTAAATTTTTTTTATTAATTACAAAAATTAATTATTTGTATCCCACCTGTAAGTCCCTCCCTCCTCCCCTCCCAAACCTACCCTCCCTTCCTCTGTCCCACCCACACCTCTCAACCAGTCCACTGCAAGGGGAGGTCTTCCTCCCCTTTCTTTTGATTCCTATATATCAGGTCTCATCAGGAGTGGTTGCATTGTCTTCTTCTGTGGCCTGGTAAGGCTGCTTCCCCCTCAGGGGGAGGAAATCAAAGAGCAGGCCAAACAGTTCATATCAGAGACAGTCCCTGTTCCCATTATTAGTGAAGCCACTTGGACACTGAACTGCCATAGGCTGCATCTGGGCAGGGGTCCTAGGTTATCTCCATCTATGGTCCTTGGTTGGAGTATCAGTCTCAGAAAAGAGCACTGTGCCCAGATTTTTTGGTTCAGTTGCTCTCCTTGTGGAGCTCCTGTCCTTTCCAGGTCTTACTATTTCCCACTTCTTTCATAAGATTCCCTGCACTCTGCCCAAAGGTTGGCTATAAGTCTCAGCATCTGCTTTGATACCCTGCAGAGTACAGTCTTTCAGAGGCCCTCTGTGGTAGGCTCCTGTCTTGTTTCCTGTTTTCTCCCTCTTCTGATGTCTATCCCTTTTGCCTTTCTGAATGAGGATTGAGCATCTTACCCAGGGTCCTCCTTCTTGCTTAGCTTCTTTATGTGTACAGATTTTAGTATGTTTATCCTATTTTTTATGTCTAATATCCACTTATGAGTGAGTATATACCCTGTGTGTCTTCCTGTTTCTGGGATACTTCACTCAGGACGATCTTTTCCAGTTCTCACCATTTGCCTGCAAATTTCATGATTTCCTTGTTTTTAATTGTTGAGAAGCAGTCCATTGTGTAAAATGGGGTACAGAGCTAAACAGAGAATTCTCAATAGAGGAATATTGAATGGCAGAGAAACATTTAAAGAAATGCTCAACATCCTTACTCATCAGAGAAATGCAAATCAAAATGACCCTGAGTTTTCACTTTACACCTATCAGACTGGCTAAGATCAAAACCTCAAGTGACAGCACATGCTGGAGAGGTTGTGGAGAAAGGGGAACCCTCCTCCACTGCTGCTGGGAATGTAAACTTGTACAACCACTCTGGAAATCATTCTGGAGCTTTTTCATACAATTAGGAATAGTGCTTCCTCAAGATGCAGCTATACCACTCCTAGGCATATATCCAAAAGATGCTCAAGTACACAACAAGGATATTTGCACAACCATGTTTGTAGCAGCTTTATTTGTGATAGCCAGAAGTTGGAAACAACCCAGATGTCCATCAGCTGAAGAATGGATGCAGAAATTGTGGTACATCTACACAATGAAAGGTCCTTCTTTTGGCAGAACTCCCTTGCTTTTTTATATTTTTTAATTTTTATTTTTCTTCACAATTTATTCATTATATATCCTGACTTAAGTTCTCTCCCTCAGCTCCCCCGAGTCCCACCCTCCCTCATTCTTCCCCCTATCCCCTTCTCTTAGTCTACTGAATGGGGGAGTTCTCCACTATTGCCATCTGCCCATAAATTGTTAAGTCTCAGGATTGCCTGGATCCTCTTCCTCTGAAACATGTCAAGGCCTCATCACCAGGGAAAAGTGATCAAAGAACTCAGTCAACTGAGTTCATGATAGAGGAAGCCCTTGGTCCTCTCACTCAGAGATCCACATAGACACTGAGCTGCTACATCTGAGCAGAGGTCTAGGTCCTCTCCATGTACTGTCCTATGTTGGTGCATCAGTCTCTGCAGGACCCCCTTGACTCAGATCTTTTAGTTTTGTTGGTCTCCCTGTGGGGATCATGTCCTCTCTATGTCACTCTGTTCCCACCCCTCTCTTCCTCCATTAGACTCCCTGCATTCTGCCGAAAGTTTGACCCTGAGTCTCAGCATCTGCTTTGATCCCCTGTTGGGAGAATCCTTTCAGAGGGCGCTCTCTAATAGGCTCTGATCCTGTTTACTCTCAAGCTGTACTATAGAGCAACAGTAATGAAAACTGCATGGTATTTGCATAGAAACAGAATAGTGGATCAATGGAATTGAATAGGAGACCCAGAAATAAACCCACACACCTATGGACACCTGATTTTTCTCAAAAATGCCAAAACCATACAATAGAAAAAAGATAGCATCTTCAACAAATGGTGCTGGTCTAAGCTGGATGTCCCCATTTAGAAAAATGCAAATAGATCCATACTTATCACCCCACACAAAATTAAATAAAACCCAAGTGGATCAAAGATCTCAACATAACACTAGACACACTAAATCTGTTGGAAGGAAAAGTGGGGAAGAGCCTCGAACTCATTGGCAGAGGAGACGGTTTCTTGAACAGAACACCAACAGCACAGGCTCTAAGATCTACAGTTAATAAATGGGACCTCATGAAACTGAAAATCTTCTGTAAAGCAAAGGGCACTGTCAACTGAACAAAATGACAGCCTACAGACTTGGAAAAGATCTTCACCAACCCTAAATCCAATAAAGGACTGATATCCAGAATATATAAAGAACTCAGGAAAATAGACAACAGCAAACTAAATAATCCAATTAAAAATGGGGTACAGAGCTAAGTAGATAATTCTCAACAGAGGAATATAGAATGGCAGAGAAACATTTAAAGAAATGCTCAACATCCTTGGTCATCAGGGAAATGCAAAACAACTTTGAGATTCCATCTTACACCCATCAGAATGGCTAAGATCAAAAACTCAAGTGAGTGCAAGAAGAGGATGTGGAGACAAGGGAACCCTCCTCCCCTGCTGGTGGGAATGTAAACTTGTACAACCACTTTGAAGTCAATCTGGCGCTTTCTCAGAAAATTGGGAATAGCACTACCTCAAGATCCAGCTATACCACTGCTGGGCATATATCCAAAAGATGCTCCACCATTCAATAAGGACATTTGTTCAACTATGTTCATAACAGCTTTATTCATAATAGCCAGAACCTGGAAACAACTTAGATGTCCCTCAACAGAGGAATGGATACAGAAACACATGCAATACTACTCAGCGATTAAAAACAAGGAAATCATGCAATTTGCAGACAAATGGTGGGAACTAGAAGAGATCATCCTGAGTGAGGTATCCCAGAAGCAGAAAGACAGGCTTGGTATACATTCACTTATAAGTGGATATTAGCCATAAAATATAGGACAGCCATCTACAGACCTAAAGAAACTGAACACTAAAGAAGACCCTAAGGAAGATGCTTAAATCTCCCCAACTTTGAAAATGACCAAGCACGCTCATTAAGGACATGCTGTGCTCACAGTCCTAGGAGAAACTACATATGTATGCCTTCTCATCGTGTCAAATCCTTATTTACATGTATTCAATATCTGGCACCTCCTGCTCCACCTTGAGCAGTTGAATTGAGTTTCTCCCATCACAATTTTATTTCTAGAAAGAAGATGATGTAGTTGTCCACAATACAGTATTTGACTGTCTTGATTAGGTGGATGACCAATAAAGATCAAGTATTATGATCCCATTACTGACATAATGAATGTAATCTAGGAATGATAAAGCCATGGACAAAGAAAAGGGACTATAATTTAAGGAACTTCAAGACAGCAGTTATCAAGGACTGTCTGAATCAGGCATGGTGGTGTACGCCTTTGATTCCAGCACTCAGGGTGGCAGACCTCTGTGAGTTCCAGGACAGCCAAAGATACACAGAGAAACCCTGTCTTAAAAAAAAAAAAAACAAATAAACAAATGAATGAAAGAAAGAAAAAAAAACATAAAAAAGAACCTTCTCTCTATCTTGACATCTTTTCATAGTGGCAAGACCTTACAACTGCTGACCACGTTAGCTGACAGTATTTTTTTTATTTATTTTAATTTTTATTTATTACACTTTATTCACTTTGTAGCCCCCCTGTAGCTCCCTACCTTCTCCCCTCCCAATCCCACCCTCCTCCTCCTCCTTTACTCATGCCCCTCCCCGAGTCCACTGAGAGGGGAGGTCTTCCTCTCCTTCCTTCTGATCCTAGTCTATCAGGTCTCATCAGGAGTGGCTGCATTGTCTTCCTCTGTAGCCTGGTAAGGCTGCTTCCTCCTCAGGGGGAGGTGATCAAAGAGCAGGCCAACCAGTTTATGTCAGAGTCAGCTTGGACACTGAACTGCCATGGGCTACATCTGGGCAGGGGTTCTAGGTTATCTCCATGAATGGTTCATAAGTCTCAGCATCTGCTTTGATACCCTGCAGGGTAGAGCCTTTCAGAGGCACTTTGTGGTAGGCTCCTGTCCTGTTTTCTTCCTCTTCTAATGTCCATCCTCTTTACCTTTCTAAATGGGGATTGAGCATTTTAGGCAGAGTCCTCCTCCTTGATTACTTTCTTTAGGTGTACAGATTTTTGTAGGTTTATCCTATATTATATGTCTAATATCCACTTATGGGTGAGCATATACCCCGTGCGTCTTCCTGTTTCTGGAATACCTCACTCAAGATGATCTTTTCCAGTTCCCACCATTTACCTTCAAATTTAATGATTTCCTTGTTTTTTTATTGCTGAGTAGTATTCCATTGTGTAGATGTACCACAATTTCTGTATCCATTCTTCACTTGAGGGGCATTTGGGTTGTTTCCAGCTTCTGGCTATTAAAAATAGACCTGCTACAAACGACTGCCTACAGACTGTGAAAGGATCTTCACCAACCCTACATCTGACAGAGTGCTAATATCCAGACTATATAAAGAACTCAAGAAGTTAAACAGAAACAAGTCAAGTAATCCAATTTAAAAATGAGGTACAGAGCTAAACAGAATTCTCAATAGAGGAATATCAAATGGCCGAAAAACAGTTAAAGAAACGCACAATGTCCTTAGTCATCAGGGAAATGCAAATCAAAACGACCCTAAGATTTCACCTTACACCCATCAGAGTGGCTAAGATCAAAAACTCAAGTGACAACACATGCTGGAGAGGTTGTGGAGAAAAGGGGTACCCTCCTCCACTGCTGGTGGGAATGTAAACTTGTACCTTGTTCAACCACTCTAGAAATCAGTCTGACACTTTCTCAGACAATTAGGAATAGTGCTACCTCAAGATCCAGCTATACCACTCTTAGGCATATATCCAAAAGATGTTCAAGTACCCAATAAGGACATTTGTTCAACCATGTTTTTAGCTGGCAGTATTAAAAGATGCCTAGTTGCAAAATGGCTTCTACCTTTAGGCACAAAAAGCTAAGAAAATATTTGAAGGTAACTCAGTTATCCATCTCAATAAGTAAAAACCTATTTTCCATCCAAAAGGAAATTGCTAATTTTTTTTTCTAGTATGGAAATTTTCTCAGTATTTAGATGTGCCTTTTCCTCATGAGACTTGGTAACTGGACTGGCTGCCTCCTGTAATTTTTGTTTCTGACTTACCATGCAAGAAGTGCAGGACTACATCCCACAGATCACATACAAAGCTGCAGTCATAGTGGAAACTCAATGGTCATTGCCAATGATGATGAGCATGGTGAGGAGGTGGGAGGAAGGCTGTTGGTTTTGAGTGAGCCCAGCTATCTCTCTATTTTGGGTTCTCCCATAGACTTTAATACAAATATTTGACTTGTGTATATGGTGGAAGATTCTAGAAAATACCAGAGAAAGAATGAAGAAGAGAGACTGGAAAGGAAGAAAGCCAAATTATCATGCAAGTTACCACTGGGACCAACAGGAGCTCAGTTCCATTAGGAAATGGCAAGAGACAGCAAAGAGCACATTCTCCAAAGCTGAGAAGCTAGGAGGTTGGGATTCATTCACTGACTTGAACAATCCCTGGTCAAGGGCTAGTGGAAGATGTGTTCATTTTTGGTATTTCCAGCTAGCCCAGCATGCAGGTCAGGCCTAGCATACACCAGAGGACAAACCTAAAAAAGGAAACCTTTAGGGAGAGCCAAAGATGTCTGAAGTAAACTCTTCTATTAAGAGGCAAGTGTGGATCTTGGCTCACAGAACAAGAAAATGTGAACACAGGGAACTTCCCAGAGACTCATACTCCACTCAAGGACTATTCATGGGGATAACCTAGAACCCCTGCACAGATGTAGCCCATGGCAGTTCAGTGTCCAAGTGGGTTACCTAGTAATGGGAAGAGGGACTGCCTCTGACATAATCTGATTGGCCTGCTCTTTGATCACCTCCCCCTGAGGGGGAGCAGCCCTACCAGGCCACAGAAGATGACAATGCAGCCCCTTCTGATGAGAACTGATAGACTAAGATCAGAAAGGAGAGGAGAACCTCCCCTATCAGTGGACTTGGGGAGTGGCATGCATGCAGAAACGGGAGGGGAGGAGGGAGGAGCTTATGGGGGGATACAAAATAAATAAAGTGTAATTAATAAAAAATAAAAAAGTTAAAAAATAAAGATAAAATATTTTAAAAGAATAAAAAAAAAAAAAACAAAAAAAGGCAAGTGTGAGGGACCATGGCAGGAAGCCAGAGAAGACTAGCTATCAAAAGCAAATGTTTCAAGAGATGGTCAGTTTAGCTGATATGCTCTTTTGTTGAAATGTATGTGGAGCCCTACAGAAAGTTCTTTTAATATTATTTGTGTCAGCTGAAATGCAAGGTTTCTAAGGATAAATCACAGAAGAAGTCTTTCCTCTAGTAATCCTGTGTTCCAACTCATACACCAAAGACAAATAAATAAATAAATAAATAAATAAATAAACAAACACTGCTTCACTTCATAGTACATAATGCCTGCTGCTGCTGCTGCTGCTACTGACGACAACAATGATGATAATGATGACCACAATCTTTATCGGGAAAGGATTCAGACCATGCATGAATGGGGGTAAGGAGTGCTCATCTTTTAAACAGTACGACTGCTTTCTGGAATTGTTTTCTCAGGAGCATCCCTCTGCCTGGGGGCAACTCTCTTTCATACAATACACTTGGCAGAATCTTAGGGAGGTCAAGTTGTTTCAAATGACTGAAATTTCCTTGTATTCATCTTAAAATAAGTATTATTGTTGAAGCTAATATAACATAAACAATGCAGAGTTGGGATGGGGAAGAAAACGATCATCTCTATAACATCTGGCTAGTTAATGGAGAGTATAGGTTTAGTTCCTATTTTCTTTAGGGAAAGAGTTCCTTCAGAATGCATGTGATCACACACACACACACACACACACACACACACACACATGCACACAGTGGTCAAGCAGGAATGAAATAAGGGCTCAAGATTTATGTCAATTCCTCTTCTTTCACATCTGCTTCATCCACAGTATTTTCACACAAGATGTGAAGGACTTTTATAGTGTAGATGCTTTGCATTGAACCTCGCTACTTTGTTAGCATTTCAGCAGAAGGAATAGGAAAATGGAGGGGGAGTGGTCTACAAATACAAGACCGGAGGAAAGGCGCCAGAAGACAGGTGTGTCTAAGAGATCCAGCTGGCTAGGCATATGGTGCCTAGAACTTGTAAGAACTTGGGAAAGAAACAAGGGTGTTTGAAATATTAGACAAATGTCCAGTTCTTTCAGGGGTCTTCAGAGTCACCCCTTAAGCAATTAACCTCATGTCCTAAAGGATGACCAACTCTACCAATATGTTTTTTGTATCTTCATAGTTTTCAATAAGTAGGAGGCCCCAGTTAAATAACGAGACCTTTAGGTGTGGAGGACAGGAAGAAGCAATTTAGTTCCCAGGACCTTGCTAGCTCTTCAGTACCTGCTTTTTTACAGCCTTTCTTTCATACATTCACAGGAAGATAATAATAAACAATTTACTGAACTCTGATTTGTCATGTGCCAGGCACCCTGCAAGGTACTCTACATTCATTTTCTCATCCGTTTCTCAGCAACCCAGACAGATTGGTACCACCTTGCTGGGATTTGATTTGTTGAATTGTTGTTTCCTACCTCCTTCCACTCTTGTGAATCCCCAGGAAATGGTTGTTTTGATGGGAGAGAGGAACAAAGCTTTCCAGAATTTGAACAACATTCACTGCAGGGAAGGCAGGTCTGGAGGAGGGGAGGGAGAAGGCAAAGCAGAGATTCTTGTTAGCATGCATGGGGGCAGGGAGAGCAGGAAAGGGCACCGAGTAGGTAATGGCTCCTGGTTTAGAACTTCGAATTGTTTGTCCTTCTTATAAACTTGGACAGTCCTGCTTAGCTTTGGTTTCCTGGCCAAGCCCTCCCTTGGTTCCCTTCTCTCCCATCACCATCACTAGTATTTACTGGACCCAGAAGGGCACAGCTTAAATCAGTTGTTCCCTTATTTTTTAGAGCTCAATTCTTGTTTATTATCTAATATGGTTTGGATAGGCACACCTCAGAAGTCCATGTGTTAAAAGGCTTAATCTTTTGTTCTGGTGAAAACTTTAAGAGGTGAGGCCTTATAGAAGATCTTCCAACCATTGAAAATATGTTCTTGAAGGGGAAAATGGTACCTCAGGCCCCCCTCTTCCTCTCCTCTTCACTTACTGGCTATGAGGTGAATGCTTTTTGCTTCTCTGTGCACTCCATGCCCCAATATGCTACTTTGCCACAGGCAGTGAAGTAACAGGAACAACCAACCATGTTGTTGCTTGAAGCTTCCAAAGCTGAATGCCAAAATAAATCATGGTTAATAAGATGATTGTCTCAGATACATGTTACACTAATGGAAAGCTGGCTATGCCTCAGAACTAGCCTCCATTCCAAGCAGGGGATCATTATCATCCCATCCAAGGAGAGGTCATCAATGGTTGGCTGACTGGCTGGTCATCAAGTTTATCCCTTCTTCCTGGATTACAGTTTCCAGTCTTCCTTGCAGTTAGTGGTGTTTATATGTCTGAGTGTTAGCCAATCAAATGGGAATAGAAGTGGTGTGAAACATTTCCATGCCTGGCTTCTATAAACCTTCCTTCCATGTGTGATGCTCCAATCCCTTTCACACAAAGGCCTTTGGGAAGCCACCTGATAAAGATCATTGATCAGAAAATGTGGAGTACTATATCCCCTTATCTTGTTTTGGAGGTAGCAGCCATTGGGGGCTTAAGTGTTTGAGAAAGCAATGTTCATTATGTTTAAGATTTAGTATATTTTCAATGTGTTACTCTAACTCATTGTAACATTCGGTAGTTCCACACAGTACTTCTTGGTACCCATTATCATGTGCCCACAAAACTAAGTAGGGGGCAGACAGACTGTCTTCACCATCTGGGAAAATCTACTCAGTTGCTTCCTTTATGCTTGGAGCTTCCAAAAGTAGCCCAAATGCCTCAAGCCAGACCATAGACTCTTCCATCATACTAACTTTCTTGGTGTCAAGGTACCAAGTACCTTTGTCTGCTCTTCCTGATTGGAGTTGATGTATTAGTGTGGGTTCTTAACTATTATTTGCATGGTTACTACATAAATGATCCACTGAACGTGTGTGTTTCATCAGCATTTACAGAGATACAGGAGTTGCCTCCAAGGAGCAGGGAGAGGCATAGCTATGAGCAGTTTTGTTCCCTGAGCCCCGAAGCTCCTCAGGTAGCCAGGCTCATGCCAGTCAGTAGAGGTGGCAGAAGAAAAAGCAGAAGGATCCTGTTATAACACAAGCATACATACTTAGAGAATCAGCACTTCTAGTTTCTCATTAGAAGAAACTATAAGAATAACATTTCATTTGCTCCTTGTGTTAGTATTTAGGCAGCCTGCTTCTGGAGGAACCTCTGATGTCAACATGCATTGCCCACCAGGTAGACGTGTCTGCACCTGGCAGGCATGGTTCAGCTAGCTACACAGAAGCTATAAATGGACTCCTGCCTCTTACCTCGTTTTCTATCTCATGTGCTCTCTTGTTGTCTCCTGCTTTCTCCCTTTTCTCTTTCAGGATGCCCCTCTCCCTCCACCACGTTTCTCTCTTTCCTTTTTCCTCTTTATCTCTCCACCTACATCCAATAAACCTTATTCATATAGTATCTGTTGTGTGCATCATCATTTCACTTGTGCAATGGCCAGGAATTGAACCTGGGCCTCCCGCATCTCTAACACTGAACCACCAATGCTGTAAATATGTACCTTTGAATTTAAAAATCCATGACACACAAGACAGATATTATATGAAAGAGATTTATTGGTTGAAGACAGAAAGAGAGAGAGAGAGAGAGAGAGAGAGAGAGAGAGAGAGACATGATAGGAGAGGAAGGGCGCCTGACAGAGAAAGCGGAGAAAGCAGGAAAGAGCAAGAAAAGATAAGAGCCAGGGAGAGAGGTAAGAGGCAGGGGTCCATTAATAGCTTATGTGCAGCTGAACCATGCCAGCTAGGTGCATATACCTGGCAGGTGACACATGATGAGATCACAGGTTACTAAGAAACCCTAAAGCAGGCTTCCTAAATCCTAACAGAGGAGTGCCATTATTAGCAAACCTTTGCCTTGTTTTTAATATTATTGCCTTCTTCTAGGTTCCTCTCCAAAAATTATGGTTCAACTAAGGACACAAGGAGTCCTTGACACATTGGAATGATCAAACTAATCATAACATTTGCTACATAGTGGGGCTTACATGTGCAAAGGGTACATCCAAATATATTCTGTAACTTTAAATATCATTTCAAGAAGTATGCAGGGATCTTTCCTATTTTATAGTTGGGACCCTTAACTCATCCTTGCCCCTCTGCCCCAAAATCCAAGGTTGGTAAAATTCTCAGTAGATGTAAGCTTCCTGGATCTCTAGGCACTTGAATGAAGGAGAAGTTGTATCTTTGACTCTGGTGAAGCCTTAGCTTTGTTATCCACAACTTTCACACTGGGGCACAGCAGCTGCCATCGTAAGCTTGTCATTGAAGCTACTACAGTCATCTCTTCATCCCCATGAATATTTGAGACGTAGGCAATTCGCTTGGTAGAGTGTTTGCTAACTATGCACAAAGCGTTGGGTTCAATCCCCAGCAATTGCATAAACAGAGCATGGTGTTGCATGTCTGTAATACCAGCACTCTGGAAATAGAGACTAGGAGGAATAGGACTTCAAGACCATCTGCCACATAGCAAGCAAAAGGTCAGCCTGGGCGACATAATACTTTACAGCAAAATAATAATCATTGTTTTTAATGATAATAAGATAAAACGACAGCAATTCTATTCACAGGTTCTGCACACTGGGAACAGTGCACATGCTTTTCAACAGATGAATAGATAACTAGGCTATGCCATGTTTTGTACAATAGAATAGTGATCAGGAGTTTATAGCAATAAACTGCTGCTGCCTGCAATGATACAGCTGTAGCTCAAAAGGCTGTTTTGAGAAAGAGCCAGATACAAAAGCATACATATTACAGAATTTCATTGATACAAATGAGAAAAACAATGCAAAATATTTGTATTGAGATATTAGAAATCAGAAAGTGGTTGTTATGGGAAAGTAAGAGGAGCAATGGGTTGGAAAGGGCCTGAAGTACTTTTTTTTGGGGGGGGAGGGCATATTTCTTTTTCATCATCATTCTTGTGATTGTTACATAGGTGCTTTCTCAATTGTCAACACAGACCATCTAAGCACTTATGAATCGTTGTATTTCATGCTATGTCCTCCCCTCTGATTTAAAGAGAAAGACATTTTAGATATGGAAGTATTCCAGAAAGAAAAAAGGCTCTGTGGCTCTCTGCACATGCATCAAGGGTTCTGCTCACTCCTGATCCATGTGTGATGAGGATATACAGAGCAGAGGTTTCTAGTGGCAAGGAGAAAGGACACTTCCATGGCGCCTGCCAGGGGCGTTTTACCACAAAAACAAAAGAGGCCGCAGCACAAGGTCCCAAATATAAGCATTCAGTGAAATAAAATAACAGAGGCCCCAAGCAAAGCTGTCCTCACATTGTGGGCTATATAGCCCTTTCCTAGCCAAACCTGCTTTCTAGGAAATGCCTATATTGCATCTTGAAAAGGAGGGAGGATAGAAGGGAGGGAGGAAGAGAGAGAGGGGGGAAAGAGGGAGGAAGGGAGGGAGGGAGGGAGGGAGGGAGGGAGGGAGGAAAGGAAAGAGAGAGGGAGAGAAAAACGAGCCAGCAATCCAGCCAGGGACAAAATATGTTGTCAGTTTGATGGTCCCGTGCAGGGACATCAAAACACTGGTATGGAGCCTCCTGCATGGGTATCAAGATGTGCAGTAGAATGGCAGCTAGAAGTTTCTTAAAGGCAAAGGTCTCAGACCTCTTCTAATTTACATGGTGGAGAGGAATATTCTGTTTGCCTCCTAAAAGGCTAGGCACAGTCACTTGCATTCCATATGTTCAGCCCTCAAATAGCAAACACAAAAGAAGTTTTGTGATTATTAGCACAGCAGTGAGCTGGTGAGTTTAGCCTGCACACACAGAGCTTTTTTCTACCTGGCAAAAACTGTGGGACTTTAGAAAAATTACCTAGCTCTTCTGAGCTACAGTTTTCCTTGTCTGTAAAATCATAAACAAAAATGATACCTACTAGTGAAGTGGAAATTTCCTATTGCCTATAAAATGTTCAATATAGAATCATGTCTGGGTTCTAACAAACTTTTCTAGATGTCTGTGCCAACCTGTCAGTAGCAGCATCATTCAATATCAAGAGTAGGATTCTTTTTATTTTATTTTTGAACTCCACATATACAAAATTTGCACAGTTATAATCCAAGTTTCATGACATTGTTCCATGTATGGCTTACTTTTTTGTTTTTGAACTTTTATTTTTAATATAAAATTTAAAATAAATAAGTGAACATTAGTGGATTCATTTACCAACTGAACAAGATCTGAATCTAACTCTGGGCTTTCTATTCTGTGCCATCAGCTCCTTCATCTTTGCCTTATTATCCTTTCGAAAGTTGCTAGGTACCAAGAAGAAAGGAAATCAGTGAAAGTAGACTGAGAGTTATAGGAAGCTGGGGTATGTGTAACTGACTATTTCAGGAAGGGTGGTCAGGGAACACCTCTATGAAAAAAGACTTAAAAGAAAAAGAAACACCATGGCATGATAGCATTCCTGACTTCAAGAAGTGGAGGAGAGGGATACGAAAGGCCGTGAGTGCATATGCACATATGTGTATTACATAGGTGTTTGTGTGTGTGTATGTTTGCCTGTGTGTAATGTGTTAAAGAAGGGAACCATCAAATTACACAGTAGGAAAGAAAGGAAAAGGTTATCACATACAATTTTCTAATTTTCATTTTACAAAAATTAGTGAAATCCATTTTGCAGACAAGGAAACAGGCCCAGGAGATAAGGCCTGTCTCAAGCCATGTAGCTAGTTAGCAACAGAGTTAGAGTTAGAAATCAAAGTTCTGTACATCTTCTATGACACCACACATCCCCTTTGTACCCTCAAATGATTTGAATTCCACAAAATGCCTCCAAGCAGCCTTTAGGTAATGAGGTGACAACTAGTATATTGAAATGGTGTTCTTCCAAGCAGAAATGCTTTACCATGAAAAAGATTACTTGAAGGCTAATTAGGATTCTGACATTCTTTAATGACTAACTCCTTAGGGCTATGTCAAAATCCATGTGGATGTTTCAAACTTATTTTCTTATCATAGGTGATATTTATTCTCAGGAGAAAGAAAAACAAGGATATGATAGTGACATTCTTTGAAATGTGAGTTGAGTGTTATGGTCACAGAGGCAGAGCTGGAAATCTGTCTTAATAGACTAAAAGCAGTTGAGAAATATGCAAGTAGAATAACAATTTTGTATGCATTTTAATAACACCCCTTCAGCTTAGAAATTGAAAAGAATTCTTATTTCTACTGATGTGGATTTAACTATTAAAGGCATAGGTGTAAAGGGTCACCTTTGCCCTCTCTTTTGAAACTCTGAGTTGGGTGTGAGCTAAAAACAGGGCAGAGAACCGTAACTAAAGACATTTGGGTAAATCTGACCTGCATTCCCTATTGAATCTTCAGGGTAACTGCATTTCTCCAATCTATTTTCTCTTCAATCTGGCTAATTCCTTCCTTTCTTCCAAGAGGCAGTTTCAACCCCTTCACTTACTCAACTGTCTATGGCAACAAACCCACGTGATGTCTCCATCATGCAACCACAAACTGGGCTCTGATACAATCTCAAAAGTCACGACTCAGGAGATCACAATTACTGACTTCCGATAGCCTCTGATTTCTTCCAGGAGAATATCTAGATGAGAAGCCCTTCGTGTTTTCTTAGACAGACAAGTTCAAGCTGTTTCTGAATCATGCCCAGCCTTTCCTTGGCTCTCCTTCCCCACTCCAGGACTATTCTAAAGGTATGCAGACATGGCAATGTAAATGGTAGAAAACCCTGACATCCTTTGGCATAGGTAATAACAATCTGCTTTTACTTATTTAAGCTCTTTCTCCGCAAGATCAAGATAATTCAGTCCAGTGGAGGCAACAAAAGTGACCCAAACTATTGACTTCTAAGCAGTAAGATGATTGATTTTCTTCCAGAATTCTGACTGGAGCCCCATTTCATAGCATTAGCCTGGGAGCACCCTCACAAGCTCACAAGTGCATACTCACTCATTCCCCTACAGTTCGAACTTAAGAAGGAAAATGCAATGTAAAGATATCACAAGTCAGAGGAATAACCTTCTGATTGTACAACAGAGACTGCACTTCATTAAATGAGGTAGAGGTATTCAGCTCGCTGGCTGTCTATATGAATGTGATCAAGTCCCATAACCTCTGTGTGCCTCAGTTTCCTCACGGGTACAAGGAGTAATAATGCTATATGGATACCACAAAGTTGCTAATGGGAAGGAAGTGATAGATTCAAACCACTTAAAATTAATTGTTTCTGATATGTGGTAAGCATGCTATAGGGTTGTTAATATAATATAATATAATATAATATAATATAATATAATATAATATA
>NW_026592776.1:2919967-2946878 GCF_907164565.1 Psammomys obesus | reverse complement strand
TATAATATAATATAATATAATATAATATAATATAATATAATATAATACAATATAATACAATATAATACAATATAATACAATATAATACAATATAATATAATAAAAGAACATCAAAAGACCTTTTTGTGGAGTGCTAAATAAAATGAGACCTACATTGAAACTATAAAAAGAAATAAATACAATGAAAAGGAATTTTCCATGACATAGATTAATCTATTCAAACATAAGCCTAGCATAGGCTTCTTTATTATGGTCCATCATAAGCAAGATGACGAACACCGATTAATATCACATCCAAAGTGACAAGTTGTAAGGTCAAGAACAGAGGTAGTAAATGAAGGGCAATTGTGAAGAGTATTTCATAAGCCCCCTAGAAAAAGAGCAGGGAGGGAAGATGAACCCTGGTGATTACACAAGAGATTATATAAGGGAGCTCTGAAGGATCAGGATGCCTAAGTCACAGCCCAGATGAGTGCAATCAGAATCTTCCACAATGGAACCTAGAAATCAGGATTGTGGGAAAGCTCCCCAGATGATTCCCATGTGCAGACAGGGCCAAAGACTCCTTCTCTGTGTTCTGGTCTCCCCACAACCCCCACCTCATCAATAGAGAGCTTATCCTGCTTGGTCAGTCCCTGGGAAACCCACACCCAGTCCCAGTGCTCTTGAGAGAAGCTAAAAGAAAACCCAAGCCCCCTCCTAGAAAGGAAGTGATTAATGCATCTTTTTTTCTGGGTTGCCACTACCTGGTAGACAGTCTTGCAGTTGGATCAACAGGTGAACAAATAGATAAGTTAGCAAACAAATGAAGAACACTTTCTAACAAATTCACATGGATAAGGAAATAAAGTGGTTAAAGAACTTTCTAGAGGGCAATTTGAAAGCATTCTTATACCCTGACCCAGAAAATCTGCTTGTTGGAGTCATCCCAAGGAAATGGCAGTCCATAGCTGGCTTTGCTCCTAAGCACCTGATGTTCTAGTTAAAGAAGGACCCTCTGGCTCTGGAGGGGAAAAGCCAGCACTCCAGCAAGACAAAGATCTTACAATCTCACTTCCATTAGAGGACAAGAGAACAGTGCTTCGGGCAAGGCCCACAGTTGCTTTTCTGCCTGTAAGGTATTACAGTTTGGGGTTTGCAGACTTTCAGATAAAGAAGTCAGTGTAATGAAAGTGAGAGGACTAGTAGGGAAGAAGAGATCTGAAGGCAGTGTGGGAGAGGGGCTGGAGAGGGTAATGCGAGGGTATGACTAAAATAAATTATATACATGAATGAAATGTTAAAAGCTAAATAAGAAATATTTTTGAAAAGACCCAGAGTTCAATGGCCCAAGACAATAGATCTTTCTAGAAGAAAGCTTATAGGAAGGCCCTGCCAGTTAACCTCTTAGACATCACAAGAAATCAGGGAAGGCTTCATGTCTGATTTTTACCAGGACAACTCTCAGTGCCACAGAGTGAGTTAACTGCAAAAAGAAGGTGCTTCTGTGTGGTTAATGACATGAATCAATTCTGCCAGCTGAGAGGAACAAAAGTGCCAGCCTTTTGAGGTCTTAGCACACTGAAGATGGGTGTTTAACTGGGAGGAGCTGACAAGCTTTGCCTTCTGAAATGAGATACATTCACCTTTGAGTATACCTTGAAGGCACAGTGTATTAGTGTGAAGCTCTCAGGACCAGCCCTTTCTCTAGCATCCGGGTGGATGGGGGCTCTTCTTTACTGTATATGCAACAGCAGTACAATGATGGGAGCGGGAAAAAGTTGGAGCTAGTATCAAGAACAAGGAATTTTGAGGCTATGCCTTTAAAAAGAGCTGGCTTGCTCATATGAATCCATTAGATATTTGTGTACTTTCTTCTCCGTGCTTATGAGAAAAATAGCATCATCTTTAAAGTCAAAAACACCTCCTGGGTAAGGCAATTTATAAGAAGTTTAATCTAGAAAAATATTACTCTTGTATTACAAAAATCAAAGCAGTAGAAGAAAAATAATCAAATGGAAAGATCAGTCAGGAAAAAATGTCTGGGTTCCAAAATGCTGTGGAAGACCACATAAAAAAGCATGGCTAATATTTAAGCTTGTGCTAAACATGTTTTTCTCTCCAGTCACTCTCCACCAAGAATGAGTTTCTATATGCTTCGTTAAATGCTCCTTTAAGGATTTATGCCGAGGGATTTCCTACCATTCTTGGACTTAAGAAGTTCACACGAGGTTGAGAGGCTGGGTGAACTTTGGAAATCGAAGGCCACACAGAGGATAGCTGAGGAGACTGAGGTCACCTCTCTTTGTCTTGTAGAGCCCATTTATAAGGAGTTATTTGAAGTCACAGGCAGCTCTTAGCACCAGGCAGCCATTCTATAACATGGGCCATAGCTGGTATGGAGGTCTAGTGTGTGTGTGTGTGTGTGTGTGTGTGTGTGTGTGTGTGTGTGTGTAGTGAACCAGTGCTGATACACTGGCAAATTACCAAACGGCAAATAGTCACATTAACTTGGATACCAAGGACGGCATCATGACTATCTTTGTGAACCACTGTAATGTCTTTTTCTGGAAAGAATAAAATGAATTCATTCCTTAATATTAAGAAATAGTATTGACATATCAATCCCATCAAATGTAAATGCCTGCAGCTTGATAGTACTACTGTGTTCTGAAACCAAAAGACAAAGAGAGGAGCTGCTCTCCATTTCTACTTTGCAATCGTTCTTGCTAAGGTCAAGTTGACCTCCATGTGGACTGAGAGAATATCTTCTCCCTCATCTGAGCTCAGCAGTGTTTGTCATACTTACATATGTTTTGTAGAACATAAATCAAGGTTTGAAGAGTTAGCTCAGCCCTCAAGAACACATACTGCTTTTAGAGAAGATTTGAGTTTGATTCCCAGCACCCATGTCAAGTAGCTCACAACTGCCTGTAACTCTAGCTGCAACTCTGATCTCCTTGGACACACACACACACACACACACAGAGAGAGAGAGAGAGAGAGAGAGAGAGAGAGAGAGAGAGAGAGAATACATTCACATACACATACAAATAAAAGAAATCTTTAAAAAGCTTAAAAACTTTCTCCAATGGCATCTCTTTGTACTTTAGAGGAGATGCCTAGCCTTGCAGAACCTTCTCTGATCTGAAGTGACTTTAACTTTTTCCAGTCTCATTCCCAATGACTTTCCTTCTCACTCAGAATGTATCTTTCCTTCTAAGACGCCAAACTTTTCTCTGTGTTGGGGCTTTCCCACAGATTGTATATTAAACTTGTAATGCCCTCACCATGTCTGGCTTCCCCTCAGACTTTATATCTGAAACCCCAACACCCCCCCCATTTCTAGAAGGTTCTATAGCCACCTCTATCTCAGTTATTCTGTCTCACATCAGTCTCTGCATGGATTTTCTTCAGGGCCTATCACATTGATAAAGTATTCTTTTTCTTTTAATTTCTATTTATAGTTCATCTTTAGTGCTTTATTTGGAATTAGAGCTTCATTGCCATATTCATTGCTGTGTCTCCAATACCTAGAATAGCAGCTGGTGTGTAGATTGTACTAAATGAATACTTGTTTGGAGAAAGGGAGGATGTAGGAGGGGAGAGAGTGTGTATACTCTTTCCAATGAATGCACTCAAAATATGCTTCAAATTTCTCACAGAAATTTCATGAAATAGTATAATGGAAGTTTTGGTTTCTTTAAAAACTCAGCTATGTTAGTAAATGTGTTTTTGTTTAATCCCAAGTGTGGGATTTTAGGTTGGGCTTTAGTTTGTCCACAGCTGATAATTGTCTCATGAGGGCGTGATCTTTGCCAGCTGGTTACAGCCTGCCTGGTGTGGCACGGAGAGGAGTATGGTCTAGGGCTCTGAGGATATAAAGATGAGAGCCTGGGAAGAAAATTGTGGCATGTGGTGGTAGTGTGTGGCAAGTGGCAAGCTGGAGAGCCAAGAGATGGATGGTATAGTGGCTTGGAGACAGAAGGAGAGCAATGTTTCAACACAGCAGCTTTGAGGAGACTGTTGCTTTTGCTGTTGATGGAGAATTGGTTTCTAGCCCTAAAGGAACCCAATGACCCTAAACACCTAGGAGAAGTCAAGGGTTCTGTGACCCCTTTCCCCACTAATCTTTTCTCTCCTACATAGGGTTGGGGGGGTTGGAAGGAAGAGGCATTATGGAACCCCAAATAAAATAGAGTTTAAAAGAGAGGACAACAAAATAGTGAATTCAATAGTGGGTTCAATGTATCTTAAATATAACTGAAGATTTACAGAGTTAAGCCATCGTTGAACCAATGCAGTGTAAATTCAGACTTAACTTTGGGTGAAGAAGAAGCACTGCCCGTGGCCCTAGTGGACATGTGGCATGTCCACTAGATATGGAACATTTGATGTTGACACTGTGTAGATGAGCATAGCCACACCATGGGCACTGCTCCCACAGTAGTCCCTAGTCCTGAGAGGGAGAGAGTAAATTCTGTGATCCCATTTGAAATATAAAACAGTGACCCAGAGCTCTACTTCATTTACTCACAAATCATGTCCAAACTCGGAGCAACTACAAGATAACGGTGGAGCCTAGTTTAACACCCAACAAACAATTGTTGAATGATTGTTTATCAGATTTTTTTCCATCCAGATTCTTTATGTTTTATTTCCAAAACATTTAAACAAAAGGCTTATTATGTGCCAAGAACTCTGCTAAATGCTTATAAATAATCACTACACGGAAACAAAGACCTTACAACTTTGTAGGCGAAGACATTGAGTCACGAAAATAATGAGGAACTTGCTCTATAGTGACAGAATTAAGACTTGAACTTATTGCAGCCTTAGCTCCAAAGTCTTGTTTTTATAACCACTGGCCTAGGCTACTTAGGGCATTTAGAGCCACAAAAGTGTGCACCAAAAATAGACAAGGAAGATAACAGCATGGAAAAGTAGAAATGGAGAAACTAGGTTTTGCACTGGGTAGTAAAGTTCCATAAATGTGCACATATTACTTCTTGGTGGTATCTCTGCTGGCTGAAGAAAAGGAGTTGATATCTCTGGCAGGATCCCGCCAGCACTCACAATCTATTGTTCTTTTTTCCATAGCTTATCTCTTCCTCTCTTCCCATTTCTACTATAATTCTGAGCTGGTGGTATACAGTCTGATAATTTTTTAATATAATTTGCTATTTATTACAATTTATTCACTTTGTATCCCAGCTGTCGCCCCACCCTCGTCCCCTCCCAATCCTGCCCTCTTTACTTCCCTCATCTCCTCCCATGCCCTTTCCCCATGCCCCTCCACTGATAGGGAAGGACCTCTTCCCCTTCCATCTGATTCTAGCCTATCAGGTCTCATCAGGACTGTTATTCATAGTCTTCCTCTGTGGTCTGATAAGGCTGATCCCTGCTCAGGAGGAGGTGGTCAAAGAGCCAGCCACTGAGTTCATGTCAGAGACACCCTCTCTTCCCCTTACTAGGAAACCCATTTGGAGACTGAGCTGCCACGGGCTGCCTCTGTGCAGGGGTTCTAGGTTATCTCCATGCATAGTCCTTGGTTGAAGTATTAGTCTCAGAAAAGACCCCTGGGCCCAGATTTTTTTTGGTTCTGTTGTTCTCCTTGTGGAGCTCGAGATAATTTTGATTAACATAGCTGGAAGTAGAGGAGTCCTATGGCACCTGGTATGTAGGGGAGGCCAGAGAGGTGCTTATGGATGGATTCCCCCAACCCTATCCCACCTACAGAAAAAAAAAATCATCCAATTTAAAATGCCAATAGTGTAATGAGGAGTCACTTGATGCAGAGACCACCTTTCAGAAAAGGAATAAAAAGGGCGGTGAAGTCATGCATGAGCCTCTGAGAAGTTCCAGACTGCAACTTGCTGCTCCTTTGTAAAAATCTCTAGAGAAGAGGCAAAGACTAGTTGCCTGTTGCCTGAGTCCCTCTCTTCTAATTTCTGGAACTATAGCTATTCCCTCCTGCCCAGAGGCTGACAACAAGCCTGGCCAAAATGCCAGGCCTATGTCTTTTGACAGCTTAAGGCTGTAGGCTTAGAATTTGGGATTCTTAAAGTTCCTTTGCTTAATTCCACTCTAGGGATGAAGGAAACTTATGTATAATTTTGAAACAGAATTTCCTACCTTTAATTTATTTTATCATGCTTTTATTCCAGAAGCAGAGAAGAACTGTACACACAGTACCTCCAAACAGATTTCCAAGGTCTTTGGAGAAAAGGCCTGTTTGAGTCCAGCAAGAGCCAAAGCTATGCCGCACAGCAAGGCCCAAGATTTAGGCGAAAAAAGAAAGCTTGGAAGATGGGGAGGAAGAAGAAATAAAAAGATTGTGACTCCTCAGCGCCAGGCCAAGGGTGAAAAGGAGAAGATGAATTAAGTAGTATGGTAAACCCTAAAGGCCTAGATTCCACTGCTGGCTCTGTTTCTGGGCTGTGACTATGATTATCACTTTACATTCTTCTATGTGACATGGGGTTCCAGACACCTAAATAAAGATGCTGTGAAGGTCAGTAGGAGGCTTGCAGAAGATCCTCACAATGCATATGGATTATAGTAGAGCCTTATCGAATTTTTGTTTGCTTATTCACTGACGTTTAACTTTGTAGTCACTTACCACTATTTATTCTTTCAAACATCTTGATAACAAAGGGATCCAAAACAGTATTTATGTCTCCGGTTACCCAACCCAGGAGGGTCTGAATATCTTAAGAACTCAGTATTATAATAATGAACCAAATAAAGTCAATCATTGTGTGTGACTTGATTTTCAGTCATTTGAAGGAATTATAAAGTTGACTGGAATTTAAAATTGGTCTCAGGGTAATTAATACATGTACAATATAGTCAATGTCATGTGTTAAGATGCTATTTCATGTTCCTCTGTCTTGCAGACTAAATGGTTTAGAATGATATAGACAAGATCTTTACCAGAGAAATGGACCAGGGAAGCAATCAGTTATCAAATTCAAAGTACCCTGGAATGCTCTCTGGGCACACAGATTCTCCATTTGATACTCAAAAGTCTGACCCAATAGATCTGATGGTGTTACTAATTTGAATCTGAAATATCTTCCACAGCACCTTGTCTTGAATGCTTGTTCACCAGCTGATGAGACTGTATTAGGAAGCTGTGGCTCCCTCTAGGAGGTGGGAAGAACCCTTAGCTGAAGAAATAGGATACTTGAGGTAGGCATTTGAAAGTTATAGCCCTGCTCCTGTTCCAATGACATCTCTGCTTCATGCCCTAGTGTAATGCAAGAAGACTCTGCCACATTCTCCCATCATGTCTTCTTCTTCATGGTGAACTGAAACCATGACCCAAAATAAATTATTCTTTTTTTAAGTTGCTTCTGTAAGGCACAGTCAGGGTTAGCTTTCTATTGCTGTGACAAAGACTTTTTTTTTTTTTTCCCAACACACTGATTGTAGTTCATCATGAATAGAACTCAGGGCAGGAACTCAAGGGAGGAGCCTGGAGGCAGGAACTGAAGCAGAGACTATAGAGGAGTGCTGTTCACTGTCTTGCTCTCCATGACTTATTCAGCTTACTTTCTTATACCACCAGGACCGCATGCCCAGAAGTGGTTCTGCACACAGTGGTCTGAAGCAAGAAAATAGCCCATAATCTTGCCTATAGACCAATCTTCTTCTGGAGGCCTTTTCTCAACTGAAGTTTTCTCCTCCCAGATGAACCTAGCTTGTGTCAAGTTAACAAAACAAAACAACAACAACAACAAAAACCTAACCAAGACAGGCGTTGTTGTTGTGGCAATGCGAAGGAAGGCCTAGCCCGTACAGATTGGGTTCAGGAACATGGAGGTCCAAAACTCTCTAAAGATGATTCTAAGGTTAGATGGATTTGAGAATCTCTGTACAAGGTTTCCAAACTGTTCAGAGCAGCTTATCAAAGGCCAGCTACTAACCCAGGATTCTTAACTTCCTTCCAAACTCTATAACCAAGATGATTTGCAAGCAATGTTTAAAAGGGACCCCATTTACTCTTACATCCAAGAGAATATTTTTAGGTACGAGATTTGTTTTCTTTCCAGCAAGATTCTCTACATCATTACTACCAATTAGACCAGTTCCTTTTAAAGGGTTGAATCCATACTTGTAAAATTCCCTTTTGCTCATCCCTTATATCCAAATAGTGCAACTGATGGCTGTACAGTTCTGTTCATGAATTCCACTGTATTTCCAAAAATGGTTCAGAAATTTTTTTTTTAATCTGGGAAAGCCAAGCCTGATGGTTTTAATAGAACATGGTTTAAACATAGTTGTTCAGATCACTGATATTTCATGGCTTCCCAGGACACAGAAAACACCCACTGCCCGAGGAATCCCTTCTCCTTCAAACAGTTCTATTGTTTCCTCCTCTGGAAGGACTCCTGCCCCACTTCATTTCTGCCTCATTTTGCTTTTAGGTAGAGTGACCTGGCTTCCTTCATGTGCTAAAACCTGAGCCCAGACTAAGCGAAAAGAAAATCTTGGTCTGGCTGAAACTCAGCAACATCATGACATGTCTAGCAGCATTCCTTGTACCTAGTGGGTCCTCAACGACTGACTGGCTGAAATCAGTTATTCACAGAACTACTGGTCCTCCCTTGAAGGAAGCCCAGCTCTGAACAACTGCTACATTCCAGTGTACTCACATGTGAGTTTTTGCTCTATTGCATAATCAACAAAGTAAAAGGAACTTTATTTTTAGCTACTGGACTCTACAGGGATGATTGGAGTCCTATTTAAACTTTTCTTTCATCCCTAACCTTCAGATGACACTCTTATGATTTGTTTTTATAATTTGTATTTTTTAAAAAAGACCCAGTCAAAGATGGCTTCAAGCAGATTTAAGACAATACAAAACAACAAGAGAAATTAACCAGATGGTTAAAAAAAATTGTAAATCGGGCCAACCCGTGCTGAACAAGCAACAAAGAAAGACAGCATGACACAGTAAAGGGAAGAGGCACTTCGTTCCCCATGGATAAGCCTCCATTATTGCTTCTTTGCAGAGGAAAGCTGGGAGGTCATCCAGGGGAGGCTAGTGTGCTTTTTCCTCCACCTGTCACAGATTGACGTCAAAGAGCTGCATGCTAGTTGCAAATGTGGAAGGATCAGTATTCAGAGAAGGTCAGTGTGACACTGCATTCCCAGGTGACACCCAGTCAAAGGAAAAAAAAATGTTTGCCTTGCTTGGTGGTCTAGGTAAAGAAAGAAGAAATTGGCCCAATCTATCTGCACTGTTTTTAACAATTAATAAAAACTACAGAAACTCCCTGGTGGGAAACAAAACAACAACAACAACAAAAACCACCCATCCCTATCCTTATATTTTTAACGGACCTCAATAGAACGACACATCCTTTTAGGGAAACATTATTAGTAGTACCCTCTGGGCTGCAGAAGGCAAGAAAGAAAGGCCGAGGTACAAGACTTCCTCTAATTAGCTGTGCCTGGTACTGAACTAAATATCTGGGCCTTCCCATCCACATACGAGCTTTATTTTCTGTTGAGTAATTACTGAATGGAAAGTAAACTATTCAAAAGTTATTCTCCGTATACCTCTCTCATATATATATATGAGACATATATATATATATATGTATGTATGTATAGATGTATGTTTGTATGCATGCATCTATCTATCTATCTATCTATATTTCTTCCTTCTCTTTCTCCCTCTTTTCTACCTTCCTATATCTCTCCTTTTCTCTTCCATCCCACTCTGTGTGTGTGTGTGTGTGTGTGTGTGTGCATGTGTGTTTGCATCTGCCAGCTTGCATTAGGTTAGCCTTGAAGCCTTTAACACAGCTGTCATATATTTCAAGTGGATTAAAAAGGTTTTCTTTTTAAGGCAATAATAGCCGGACCATTTAAGTGAGGGTACATCTCCATTAAATTTTTAATTTTTTTTATTAATTACAATTTATTCACTTTGTATCCCAGCTGTAGCCTCCTCCCTCCTCCCCTCCCAATCCCACTCACCCTCCCTCTTCTTCCCTTATGCCCATTCCCCAAGTCCATTGATAGGGGAAGTCCTCCTCCCCTTCCATCTGACCCTAGCCTATCAGGTCTCATCAGGACTAGCTTCATTGTCTTCCTCTGTGACCTGGTAGGGCTGCTCCCTCCTCAGGGGAAGGTGATCAAAGAGCAGGCCACTGAGTTCATATCCGAGACAGTCCCTATTCCCCTTACTACTTGGACACTGAGCTACCATGGGCTACATCTGTGCAGTGGTTCTAGGTTACCTCCATGCATGGTCCTTGGTTGGAGTATCAGTCTCAGAAAAGATCCCTGTCTGGCACTAGATTTTCAACCCTGGACCCCTGTTTACAAACATATTGAATTATTAGATCCATTAAATCATCCTTGCCCCTATCCACTTTATCTGTATGACCTGAAAATGTGGAAGGTTTGTCGGGTCATGCTTGTCAATCTGAATTTATGGGCAGAGACAATGCCGAAGAGTCCTGTTCACTACACAGTGACTGCTTTGCACCGCCCAAAAGGGACTCTCAAAGCAGGAAAAGAACCACTGCT
The DNA here is from genome assembly GCF_907164565.1 of Psammomys obesus. NCBI lineage: Eukaryota > Metazoa > Chordata > Mammalia > Rodentia > Muridae > Psammomys > Psammomys obesus. The sequence goes on along the minus strand of NW_026592776.1, from coordinate 2,936,351 downwards.
GCACGCCTGCAGACCTAAGCAGCACAAAAGGATAGCACCCACAGGCCTAAATCTGTGAGCTCCTTTATCTTCTTACCCTTTTCCACAGTTACTGTGAGAGCACTTGAATTTGCTGTGAGTTGCTTTTCTCTCAGCTCTAGCATTCTGTGACTGTGCTTAGGAGATAAAGGACTGCCTGTGTTGATACCTATGTCCACAGCCTTCGGTATTTTTTTCAATCAAAGCCTCCCTTGCCTTATTATTTCTGTTAAGGCAAGCATTGCACTGTCTTACAATGACTTCCTTAAGTCCTACCTTTTTATCTCCAGAAAAAAAAAAATCTTCTAGAAGCGAAACAAGAATCACTGTGGCCTTGTCATGTACCTTTTTTCTTTTCAGACTTGCAAAGTGCATGGTATGTACTAGAACTGCAGTAGCATTTTTCCTGTGGAATACATAAATAAATGCTTGAAAATGGTTTCCTTTTTTAAAGTGATCAGCCATCTTGCTTTGCCTTGGAATGAGGGGCTTCCCGTGGATGGCTCTGGGACTTTTCAGTATTTGAACCAGGAAAATCCCAAAGTGGCACAGTTAAATTATTCACCTTCTCCCAGCATCATAACACCAGAGGCAACTTGCACATCTGGTCTTCCCCTCCCAGGAGCTTCTATATCTTACATACCCTTGCATTCTCAGCTGCTGTCCTCCTCTGATTTTGTCTCCAGTTGTGCCAAATGACTAAATGCTTCCCCTAGCCATACCACCTGGCCAGTGGTATGTTTTCTTATGGGATCCTGGAAAAATTTCTTTCCAAGATTCAGAAAATGTGAAGTGTCAGAATGGTCAGCAAAGATAAGAAAAACAAAGTTATGTCCTTAGATCTGCCCTGCCCAAAGGCAGGCATAGAACCAAATACCTGTGCATTCCAGATGAGAACCCATTTCTCTTTCTTTCTTCCTGGATACCTACAGACCCTCTCCAAGTCTCAACTGCCATCTGTTCCTTAAGCTCACCTGCCTTTTTTTACAACAGGGTTAGAGGAGGAGAGGCACTGAAGTGTGTGGTTTCTAACACTTCTTTCAGATATGTGACAACAAATCCAGGATCGGGCTTGAAGTCTTCGGGGGGAGGACCTAATTCAGTCCCACCACCACTTCAGGTATAGAGCACATGTTTATGCATTGGTGATCAGAGTGTCCCATTACTTTGGAGCAAGTTGACTTACCATCATATCACACTTGCTTGTTTCTATTTTTCTATTTCTCTTTCTCCTATTTCTACAGTCCTTCTATATATAGACCGTGGTGAGAATCTCGATTTCTTTAAAAACCCAGTTATGTTATGTTTTTTGTTTTAATCCCATGTGCAGGATGTGGGGCTGCTTCAGATTGTCCACAGCTACTTCACACCAGGTGACTCTGACTTGCCTCATGCTCTCATGCAGGAGTATGGTTTGACAGCTGCAGACAGTTTCTGCAAGTGTGTGACATTTGGAATTCTGGGAACTTTTCAGAGGGGATAAATACCAGATCCCCAAGGGGAGACAGGGATGCTCTGAACAGAGGCTGCTGCTCCCGCTGCTGCTGTTGTGGCTGTTGTTGCTGTTGCTGTAGTTGGCTGGTTGGAGTTTGTTGTGGTTAGTTGTGGTTTATCAAGTAGTCGTGCATAAAGAGACAAGAAGAAGAAACTGAATATCCTGACAGTGAAGGTCAAACTTGCCCCAGGGAACCTGATGCCCCTGATCAGCAGGAAGTAGTCTAAAGAAGTTTACGCCCGGGGCTGGAGAGATGGCTCAGTAATTAAGAGCACTGTCTGTTCTTCCTAAGGTCTTGACTTCAATTCCCAGCAACCACATGGTGGCTCACAACCATCTATGATGTGAACTGATTCCCTCTGCTGGCAGATATAAATGCAGATAGAACACTCATATACATAAAATAAATAAATCTTCTTCTTCTTTTTTAAAGAAGTCCACACCCCCTTTCCCTTTAACCTTCTTACTCGCCTACCTAGTGTTGGGGGTTGGAAGGGATTGGAGTGGAGAAGGGTGTTAAATATAGAAACACAATAAAGTAGTCAAAAAGCCTGCCTACAACAGACTGTCTAGAAAATGTAGAGAGGATGAAAAAGGGTAGAGGGACCAGTGTGAGCAAAATGTATTATAAACATGTATGAAATTGTCAAAGAACAAATTACAAATAAATGAAACATGAAGGTAAGAGCCAATCCAGTAACAGCCCAATTGCCTACTGATAAGTACTTTGTTAAACAATGAGAAGCAATGACTGAAAATTAATTACTGATACACTCAATAGTGTTTTTAACCTGAGTGAAGTAAACCAAAGAAGCAAATACTGTTCCATGCAATTTCCATGAAGTCTAAACTCATGCAAAATCCATTTTTTTTTCTATTAGAAGTCAATATAATGGCTACCTTGAGGATAGGACACTGACACTGTATTGATTAGGAAGTGAACTTTTGCATTTTGGCAGACAGGAATGTTATATATTTTGATTCGGAGGATACTTTTACAAATGTATATAATTAGCAAAAGAAAGTAATAACCTGTACACTTAAGATTGATTTACTTTACTGTCTTTATATTTTAAAAGTCAAACAAAAATACAGGAGCAATAGAGGAGATATTTGCTGTAGCCCTGATCCAGGAAGTTATATCACTTAACCCCGAATAAAACCTTGCTTCCTCTAGAAATACATTATTCTATCTACCTGCTTTGGCTATCAAATTGAATTAGATGAAACCGAGTGAGATGGTTGTTCAATCTCATTTGTTAAATGCATGCTCAACAAAGGCAATGCTGTCAATCCCAATGAAATTAGGGTTTTTCTACTGAAGGAAATGTGTGTGTGTGTGTGTGTGTGTGTGTGTGTGTGTGTGTGTGTGTGTGTTTATAAAAGTCAGATTTCAAATATCTTTCTAGCAGCTCTATCTGACAGCCTATTAGTTAAGGGCAGGCACTCAAGGCAGCTAGTTGCTGGATTCAACTTTTCTATATATGCTCATTTCAAAGGTCATGTATATGTTAATTTACTACCTGGTTGTTATTTAAGGTTTTACTACATCATTTTCTGTTGATTTATTCTTTTTCTTCCTTTAGGATCTTAATACACCCAATGGCAGAGTAGCTCTGAGTGAGTAGGAGACTGTGGAAATCACTGTTAGCAGGTTTCAAATGAAACATGAGCACATATAAGCGATAGGCTTGCATCAGGAGTGATTATTATCACCATTTGTGGAGCTAAAAGAAAGAAGTGGTTTGAGCAAAATTGTAAAGAAGAGACAGCAAGTAAGTGAGCTACCCACAGCTGCTCTATACAAATAACTACTGGCAAGAAAAATGTCCATATGGTGGATTTGACAATGTCTACGCCTTTATCACTTGACTCAATTTCCTTTTTTTTTCCCCTGGGGAAAACCTAAAGACTCAGAAACTTAGAAACCAGTGTGATTTCACTTTTTATGCAGTGTGTGAGGACAACAGTTATTTAAAAGTAGAATAATAAGGGGAGAGAATAAGACACAAAGACTAGCAAGGAAAAGGTTCAGGAGAAGACCAAGCAAGAGATGCACCCATACTAGGTAACATGGAAATAACCGAATCTACATAGTGGCCTGGAGGTGAAGAAGGGGATGTAGTGTGAAAGGAGATTATTCAATGTGCCCTGCCAGTTCATTAGACAGTAGGCCTTGAAAAAGTTGTGGTTGAAGAGAGCAGCAACAAGAATGGTGAGTAGCAAAATTGTTATATAATCACAGGAATGGAGAGCTAAAGAGATAAAACCCAATTAAAAAAAAAAAAACTTGCTTGCTTTCAGGCGAACATCTCAATTTCTCATTCATTTTCTCCCCGCACCTGTAATCTATGAGTCCTCCCCCACACGTGTTAAAGTTGGAGAAAAGGATGACTGAAGCACAAAACCATCAGTGAGTGATCACCATTGTTCTTCTGCTCAAATATCACATTCAGGCACCGCTGCACTGCCATTCAGAGTCTATTATCAGCATAGCAGAGTCAGGAACTCCCGTGACCTACTTTTATCAGACAGTGGATGTTTCTAATTCTGCAATCAGTAAAACAGAAAAAAAAAAAAAAAGATTAGAACGTGCGTGTAGTATTGTGCTGGATCAGACCAGGGAAGTACAGCAACTGGGGAAAGGGCAATAGAATATAACTTAATCAACTTGTGTGCTTCTAAATTTGCCCCAGGTGATAAGGAACACCAGGCAAATGAGAGGCCCTGAACATTCTATAGTCTTGAGTTTATTTTTGCTGTCAGATCCATCCTCCATAACCCCCTTAATCCAGCTGTGCCCTAAGTATGTATAAAACAAACTCCATATCTACAGTTAGACATCCTGCAGTCTCCAAATGCTGTAGGCTTCCACCATCCCAAGTCCCACACTAAGATAGGTCTATGTGGTTTACCTTGCAGAACTCAGACTCCAGTCATTGAAAGGTTGTGGATAATTAGATCCCTCTTCCCTGACCCCTACCTTCCTCCTCTGTTCCCTTTCTTAAATTATGTGGGAAAAAAATCCACTTCCAAGGAAAGGTTTAAAAGGAACCAGACAAACTGCTTTATGCGTTATGATTTTTCTCCTTAAAATGTTCATAGCTGCATTTTGGAAAAATAAAAGAGAGGAAAAAAAATCATTGTAGAATCTTCATGATATGTCTGGGTACAGTGGCACATGCCTGTAATCCCAGCCCTCAGGGAGTAGAGACAGGAAACATTAGGGGTTTGAAGAGAGCCTTTGCTATGTAGCACAAAGTGAGTTGCAGGTGATTCAGGGTTACATTAAACCAACTGTAGAAAGACAGAAATCAGGAAGGCAGGAAGGAAGAGAGGAAAGGGGGAAGAGAAAGAGAGAGAGAGGGAAGGAAAGAGAGAAAGAACAAAGCTTTCTGCCTCCAACAAATCAGAACTATTTAATTGCTTGTCTTTGCTTCATTTTTTTAAAGGAAATTTTTATCATGGTAGAGATACAGTTTATGTTCTTGCTTTATAAGGTATTTTTGCTAGGTTTAGAATCCTCTAAGGTTGCAATGCCCATGCCCTACTCCCAGTCCTCCTATCCCTTTCCAAATCCCCCATGTCTTAAGTGACTCCATTTCCCCATACTTTTCTGTGGTCACGCATCCAGTGCACACAGTATTGGTAGTGACAGTGACAAGGAGCAGTGGGATCAAACTTGCCTGCCTACACTGCAGCTTGAAAATTAAATACTATTTATTATTGGCCTCCTGGGCCAGTCACTAATAAAAAAAAAAAAAAAACTTCTCCACAGCCAAGATACCTGGTGGTGACTTAACCCCAGAGCAGGTGATGCAAAGGATACCATGGAATTTTCAAAATTCCCAAACCAAATTAATACACGTTCCACATTAGACAACATTTCTTCTTGGAGATGGAGATCCCTGAAATCAATCTTACTGACACTAAGATCCAAGTGTATCTAGTGTACGTGAGACTGTCAAGAAGTACCTGTGGAAGAGTGGGAACTCAAGCCAGGAAAGGAAGGTAGCCTAGCCAGGACGCATCAAGGAGTAGCTAAGCACTCTAGGCAATAAGGCTCCAGGCCAATGGAAATTAACCATTTGCCTCACAATTCCATTGCAATGTTGGATGAGGGCTGTTCCCGGGGTCATAAGCTACCAGGTATATTGCTTGTCCTATGCATGGACCAAGCATGCCTCAGGGCTAGTCCTGGAGTCGTAGAGTAGAGCTGCAAGAGTAACCAGCATCCAATAAGCCAATGTTGGCATGAGCACCCAAATCACAACCCATGGAATCTGAAGCAACCACTGGCTCTTTCAAAGACCCTAGTACTAACCCAAGGAGTAATCACTGTACGTAGTGGTTCCAGAAATACTAAAACCCCCAGAGATGATGTCTGTTTTGCAGAAGAGTTCTGTATCCCAAAGAGGATGTCATCTTTCCCTGTGCAACATCCTTGTCTCTCAAGGTAGAGAAGTAGTCAGTTTTAAGACAGCCCTCAGACAATCAACTGCTTCATTCTTTCCAAGAAGTCTGCTGGGATATTCAAGGGTTTTGTTGTTATTGCTGTTTGATATTTGGCAAGGGGTTATTTTTTGCAAGCTCTATATTTGTCAAATGCTATCACAGGCAACATTAAGACAGCTCTACATATGGCCACCAAAAGACATGTTCAAGAATATTCATAGCAGCTTTATTTCCAATCACCCCAAACTGGAAACCACCCAGATGTCCATCAGCAGGAGAATGGATAAACAAACTGGGATACATCAATATAATAAGACACTATGCAGTAATAAAAAGAAACTCTGACCACATGCAACACTCGGATGAATCTCACATGCATTATCTAAATGAAAACAGCCAGTTACAAAAGGCTGCACATGCCAATCCTGATAGGCTAAGGTCAGATAGAAGGGGAGGCGGTCCTCCCCTATCAGTGAACTATGGGAGGGGCATAGGGGGAGACGAGGGAGAACAGGATTGGGAGGGGATGAGGGAGGGGGCTAGAACCAGGATACAAAGTGAATAAATTATAATAAATAATAATAAAAAATTACAAAAATGCTACACACTTCATGATCTCATTTATGTGAAAATGTGGAAGAAACAAAACTAATTCAGGGAGAGAGAAGTCAGAATAGAGTTTGCTTTCACAAGATCTTGGCACTAGTGGGTTCAGGGAAGCTTTGGGGAGTCCTGGACCTAGACTCTGTTTTGATTTGGGGGATGGTTAGATGGGTGAAAATGAATGCATACACAAGCCCTCAGTTCTTGATGTTTGTGTAGTCAAGTGGTAGACTAATTGCCTACCATATGCAAAGGCCTGTCTTAGATTACCACCAAATCCCATCTTATTTTTTTGTTAAGTACATCTTAACAAGGGAATAAAATGAGATAATAAAGTAAAAGAATGATCAGGTAAAATCAGACCACTCTGGAGGATGCTCTGATTCCCTTTCTCTAACCTGGCCTTCTGAGGAAGAACCTGGATTAAGAGGGTTCTCCTGGATGAAGCTGGCATCATTTTTTTTTTATTTGCCACAGGCAACAGTAAAGACAGAAGAAACATCTTCAAAATGAACACATACTTAGTAGGCACCACAGTGGCATAGGAGATTGAATCTACTCCCCTTCAAACCTTCAAAACCATACACACATTCATATATCTTTTCATCCTCAGACATTTTACCCCATGCTCCACACCAGCCTACACATTGACACATATATTCTCAGTTCTACCACTGCAGCACACCTTAAATGGGCACATACAGCACTGTACACAGTACACACACAGGACATAGAACATTCAGATGTATAACCCTTTTTCATGGCTCATGAGTGCTCACGTGCACACACATGCATACGCACATACACACACATACGCACACTTACCTATTATTTATGTACGTACTTACTTACTAACTTACTTAATTATGCATCACATAGGCAAGCCCTGCTCTTCTCAGGGTCCACTCTGAGCTGTCATTGTCTGAGTAATAATCTTCCTCTCTCTGTAACCATGACCACTATCATTATCATTATCATCACCATCATCATAATTCCTGGAATAACCCTCATGGACCAGGACACCTCAGAGCACATACAGATAGGCCCATATCTCTGCTTGGAGCTATCTACCCACCATGAAATCTGTCCAGAAATGTCGGATTTATGCTTTCTTCTGCGGAGTGAGCATGCTACAAACTTCAGCTTCAGCTTCAACAGGAATCTTGCAGTGTCAGCTAGTCTAGGCACTCTCCTCCCTCCCTCTCCATCCTACGGCTATTACCAGTAGAAAACTTGCTTCATATCTGTGTACACAGTTCAGCCTTGACCTTCCAGACAATGGTGGCCAGATTTCCAGAAGTATTCAGAGAAGCTAGCCAATATCTGGGAAGGTGCCATTCTCTCCCTTTGGGATGTCTGTGCTTCCTCACTCTTATTCTATACTGTGGGCTTGGAACACAGTGGCAGCCTTTAGATATTCCAGAAACCCTTTCTTCCAGTGTTTTTAGTTACTGTATCTTGGAGAACTAAAACCATTGATTCCATTTACACAACAGCTGGCTGTCTGGTTCTTCTTAATAAATAGATCTCTACACATGGAGAGTAGTAAAATATATATCTCTAAGTATCCACAATGTCCTAGTTAGCTTTATCATCAACTTGACCTACCTGGGAACAAGGAACCTCAACCTAAGAACTGCCTTGATCATGGGCATGTCTGTAGGACATTTTCTTAATTGGTACTTGGTGTGGGAGGGTCCAGCCTACTGTGGGTAGTTCCTTTGGGGCTATATGAGAAAAGTAGCTGAGCAAGCTCTGGGATCGAGCCAGTAAGCAGCATTCCTCCATGAGACAGCTTTAAGCTCCTGCCCTGAGTTTTTGCCTTGGCTGCCCTCTGAAACTTATAAGCCAAATAAACTCTTTCCTCCTCCAAGTTGATTTTGGTGAGAATGCTTTGTCACAGCAACAGAAACCACACTAGAAAACACAATTTCTCTTTTAAGCATCTACCCCAAAGTTATACATACAAACACTTTGTCACAGCTCTTTTACATTAGGAGGATTAGAAACAACCTAAATGTCAATCAAGACATACTGGTTATCACACAGAATATTACCCAGTGTTAGCAAAGGTGACACAGATTGGTTAATCTTAACATAGGAAACTATTTAAAACAAAGAGATTATTTAAAACAAAAAAAATGTTACTTTCTCCGATCAGAAATATAAGATAAATGTCAGGATTGCTGGCACATGTCTGTAGGTCCAGGACTCAGATTGCTAAAGCAGAATGATCATTGAGTTCCAGATTAGCTTGGAGAACTTGGTGAGACTCTCTTTCAAAAGGATGAAAGAAAAGAACTTGACATGATGTCACTACCTACAATCTCATCACTTGGGAAGCCGAGGCAGGAAGATTGGGAGTACAAAGTCACATTTGTTTACATAGTGAGTTCAAGAATATCTTGGGCTGAGAGAGACTTTTATCTCAAGAAAGAACAGTGAGTGAGGGAAGAAGAGAGGAAGGAAGGAAGGAAGGAAGGAAGGAAGGAAGGAAGGAAGGAAGGAAGGAAGGAAGAAAGGAAGGAAGGAGCTAAAGCATTTATTCTAAGGGTTCTTCACAGGCTTCCCATCCATTTTTTGTTGTTTTGGTTTTTGTTTTGTTTTTGTTTTTGTTTTGTTTTTTTTTTGGTTGGTTGGTTTTGGTTTTTCAAGAAAGGGCTTCTCTGTGTAGCTTTGGCTGTTCTGGACTCACTTTGTAGACCAGGTTGGCCTTGAACTCACTAAGATCCTCCTGCCTCTGCCTTCCTGTATATTAGGATTACAGGCGTCCCCCCTTTTTTTCTTTCCTTTCTTCCCCCCATCAATTTTTAAATGTCTTTGATTATTTGTTGTCAGAGGCAACTGTACTCTGAAGCCAGTAAGAAGACTCAACCATGGGTATCACTATTTACTAGGAGTGCCCCATGGGAATGTGACAAAATGTTTTCCTTTCTTCCGTTGTTAGCAAGCCTCATCAAAGAACCTCTTCAGTTCCACTTCTCTGTGCTAATCTGGTGGGCAATACTCAGCACTTGCGTTATATCTACAGCTGTAAAATGAGAGAGAGTACCTTTGCAGAACTTGTGAAAGGATTATTACTGTTATAGCAATTCTTGATATATGCATACATACAACAATGCCTGATAAAGGCCTTTGCCTTTAAAAACAGACAGCCACTTTAAAACAAAGCCCAATAAGAACTTAGTTAATACAGGGCAAGCCATCTCCCAAATAGATCCACACTTATAATGGCTCATTTATAGAAGTTTATTTCGTGTTTAGTAATGGTCCAGTATGGTCATGCCACACCAGACACTTATGTCATTAAATGCCACTCCTTAGGCCAACCAGGCACTAGCATCTTTGAACATAGCTTCTAAGATGTCCGTAAGTCTTCTTTTCCATCTCTGACAGCCAACAGATAAAGAAAGAGCTTGGGAGAAACCCTAGAAAACATTTATTATTGAACCAGAGGTGCACATATTATCCCCACTTCCATTTGGAACTCAGGCACACATTATACATGCAACTACATGGGAGTCTGTGAAGTGTAGTCTAACTGGGTGATAAGGAGATGTACAAAATACGCTTTGTACAAACTAGCAATCACTGCCACTGTGAATTAGGGAGGAAAGCTATCTCAGTGACTGTGTGTTTATTTGTGGCCAGTCTCAGAAAAGCTCATAACATAAGGAGCCCTTTGCTCTGAAAACATTGGCTCTTTACTGATTATTATTTTTACTATTATTATTATTATTATTGAAGGATGCCAAGAAAACATCTTTTAAAGACTCTATTATCAAGGTTGTCCCACAACTATCTGAAATGAGCCTAAAAAATAATGCGAGCCCCCAACTCTGACTTTCACAAGATTTGAGATGCTGTCAAAAAAGATGCCAGCTCATCAGATTTTGTATGAAAGAGATGCCAGCCTGCATATAATTCAAGCTAAAAGTGTAGACAAGAAACTACTGTGCACACTTTGCCACCTCTCCCTCAAAAGAACTTTATATGTTACCCAGTATCTGTGGACTTAATCATCAAAACTAAGAGCAGGTGTCATTTCCCCCTTAAGCCAGTACTTGGCAGAAACAATACTGTGTGCCAGAGGCTTACATTATAGATTCAAGTGCTCAAGATAAAAGCTTTGATTGCTTTTAGTTTTTTTTTTTCTTTTTATTTAGGAAATCCCACAAAGTCCACATGGGTAGTTGAAATCAGGGAAAGATGTGTATAATATGATACATTTCATTTACCTGCCGAATGGGTATACATTGAATAATTCTTTAGAAACAGACACTGTTGGTCCCAGACTGAAGATATCATGATGAAAGGCACATTCACTAATCTGTAAGACAACACAGATGCAAGGTAGCTGATGTCTTGCTGTGGAGGAAGAAGGCCAATAAACAGATTATTAGAAAGCCCCTTCAGTTCACTGCTGTTTCTCTGATTTATTTGTCACGGAGAAACAAAGTTGGTCACCAGGAATCTTCACATGTTCACTAGATTAAATGAGTGGGCATGTTGACAGAAAGGCAATGCTCTAGGGTCTCTAGCACTCTCTATTTATGCCCTCATTAGGAAGAAAGTAGGCAAAATACTAGTAGTTTTAGATGTTGTGCCCTTCCTGTAAAACCAGGCATTGTGCATACTTGTCAGTCATTCTGCCAGTCAGGCACCACCACTGCCTGATGAATAGAGGCATCATCGAGGTCCAGAGAGAGAGAAACACTTGTTCCCTTAGGTACTGATCTGAGAGTTTGATCTGTCCACCTCCAAAGACTGGGCCTTTACCTCCTTTTACTACATTCTGACGTAGAAAATAAGAGGAAGCAGAACCAGTCTGGTAAGAGATAGCTCCAGCTTAACCTGACTACTGTGGAGAGGAGGGAAAAGACGGTGCGAAGAGGTCAGCCTCGGGGGGACAATGTGTCCACCCTGGGAGTGATGTGAACACACGCGGTCATTATCCATCCGTTAATTCAACAGCTTTTACTAAGAAACTGCTAGGTGCCAGGCGCTGTTCAAAGTGTCAAGGGATTTGACAGTTGACACTATTGAGGTGTTGGCAATAGAAGAGGGGGGATTCATTTGCTAACCATTTTGGTCACACAGCAGAGGCAATAGACCAGCTATGTGTGTGAGCAGAGTTTTGAAGTACATCCATTTAATTACAAAGAGGCTTTGAACTATGGGATATACTTTTCAAACTCTGGGAGAAGGAAAAGGATATATGGGGGGGGGGGAGACTCCAAGGACATAAAACAAACAAGAAATTGATAGAGACAATTTTTTTGGTGGCAGGATTTACGAGTGATGTTCTCCTCTTATCCTCTTTCTGTATTTAACCTTTAAAAAGTATATCTTAATCTTACAATCATAAAAAATAGTGAGAGGATCAAGAGACGAGACCTGCAAAGAAACAGAGAAGGAGACACCCTTGGGTTCCATCCTTCTCTTTCCTGGTATGTAGGCAGTCATTGGCAGGTCAGCCACACAGGGTGATGTGTCTCCTGTGGAGTCATACCACACTGAATGATATCTTATTTGAACACGCTGCCTGACCATTTCAGAATTCTCAACCACAAGGGGAGCTGCAGGAGGAGCCTGGCTTTTTCTTTAGGGAATTCTGCCATTTTTCAATTAAGACAGAGTCACCTCTTTGTTTTTGAAGTGCTGATGTGTAAAACCTCATTTTACTTCCTTCGCACAACCGCCTGTACATTTTATTCTAATTTATTCCCTCGGCCTCGGCAGAGTAGCAAAGAAACTAAACTGGTGAGCTGCGTTGCCACAGCGTTCTTGGAGCTGGAATGGAAGCCACGGCTCTGGGAGGACAATGCTGTGGAAAGGCTCTGAAACCCAGCTGAACACACTGAGGGTTTGGAGGAAAGGGCAGGCATTACTCATGGCGGCTCTGACAAAGTGAGAACGGAGACAGAAAAGCCACGCCGCCCTCGGCAATGAACGAGCCTGGATGAATCAGTCAGCTTTTATCTCAAAGGCGAGCTGTCTAGTGTCTCCATATACTGCATTCCTTGCATTTGCTTTTTATTAAAGCGTTTTCCATCCTCTTGAATAGAAAGAGATTCCCACCCTACTTCCTTAAAGTATTATACCTAGAAATGAAAATATCCTCGCTCAAACCAACAGAGTCTGTGAGGGACCTAGATTCTGTTTCCTGCTTGAAATACTGTTATAGAACAAATAGCAGCTAGGATAGAAAGACCACAGGAAACATCTGTGTATACAAACAGGCCAGCTCACTAGTAATAAAAATGTATTATGCATCACAAAAGTCTAAATATTTTTATTAACAGTGTGTTAACCAAGAACTAAAAAAAAAGGTTTCCTAGTAGCCTGTCCTTCTCTCTGCCATCAAATGCTTGCTTCAAAATTTCATTTTATCCTTAGGAGGAAAGTAACTCTGAAATCTTATCTTAGATTTTAGCAATGAGTTTTCTATTAAAAGTTATTTCTTTTCCATTTCAGACTGAGCAAAGCTCTGGGCCAACGGGGTTAGGGAATTTGTTTCATAAAACTGACAGCTTGGCGAGCATTCAATCACTCAGCACTCAGCAACCCAGGAGAACAAATAAGTCCTTTTCTGATGCTGCTCCAGACACATTACGATGTATGTTCCATTGCTTTATTCCTGCCTCTGTGCTGTTCGCCTCTCGTAGCAAAGAGAAAAAGGAGCAGAAAGCACATCGAGAAATATGACGAGACCTGTGAGAGTGTGAAATTAATCAATCATAATCCCATTTGAAAGTTGGAGAAAAATGTCCTCATCAGATCCACAATTTTAGTGGTTGGACCCGGCTTTGCTTTTGAAAAGGTCAATACATTTGGGTCACCATCAGCCATTTTGTTGTCCTGTGTCAGTGCTTCTGGCCATGTGGCCTTGAAAGATCTGAGAGTGGCTTTGATAAGGCAGATAAAGAAAGCTTGGTGGCTGCCACTGAAAGAGGTGCTGCCAAGAGCAGGTGGGTAGCTTACAGCCCACTTGTAATCCCAGGCATCAGAGACCATTCACCCCCAAATCCTGTACCAGCAAGAGCCCAGTTTGGAAACTTGTAGTTTAATAGCTCTAATTCAGAGCGGCCTCAGAAAATAAACCATTCCAAAATGTCTTTCCTCTCCACCTCTTTTTAAGAAATCATAAGGCCTTTACTTCCCATTAGTACTCATGCCCCCAATTACAATATGAAAATTCTCAGCTGGGCATGATAGTTCATGCCTATAAATCCAGTACCAGAGATACCGAGGCAAGGGGACTTCCATAAGTCTGAGAGTTGTCTGAGCTACATAGTGAGTTCCAGGAAAGCCAGGACTATGATGGGAGACATTGCCATGAACTTCACAATGAACAATCAAAAAAGATTCTTTGTGTTTGACATAGCTAATCTAAGCAGTTAGAGCACAGCTACTGTTGACAAGAATGATGAAGAGGACACAAAGCAATTCTGGAGGGTGGTACAGCCCTTGTCTCCACTGGGGTGCTGGTGACACTAGTATTCTCATTGTGGAACTTCTTCAAGCTCTTGACTTAGTGATATATGGTTTTTTTTCCCCCTGTATGTATCTCTCAAGACTTTAAACAAAAACCTGAAAATAAAAATCCAGGATGGATCATTTTGAGGGTTTTTTGTGTCTATATAGCCAATATTTTCAAAATGAAGTGTTACTCAAGAAGGAGTGAGCTGTGTTGCCCTACTACTTAAAACTTTTGACCTCTTCAAATTATTTGTGAACTAGAAAACCTTTGTAAAATGCTGACACTATTATTTAAGGTTTCACACCTTGTGTCCTTTATGCCTGGGGCAAAATATACTGTAGGTAATTTTGCCCTGACTAATGTCCATTCCTTACAGAGTGATACAGAAGGAAGAACACAGATAAATGAGAAAACTCATTGTTACCCACAAGCTCATTTTAGGCCATTGTAGTGCCCTAAAGGATTGTGTCTTCCCAAAGACTCAAGTCCCACTGGCACTTTCATCACCTCTTTGCTATCTGAGGCACGTGAACAGAGGAATCTTATTCTTCCTTTCCCTGCACCTTTTCCTATTCCCTCATCCCCGCCTTTTTATTTCTTTAAACTAAATTGTTCCTAGAGCACCTTCCTTATTTATTCCTACTGTGGAGGGTTCAGATGGCACAAGAAGAATGAACTGGTATTCTAAGATGAGTGTGTTGCTTCTTTCTGATGTATTTTTAAATTTTACTTTTCGTTTTTTTTTTTGTTGTTGTTGTTGTTATTTAATTGATGCACACAAAAATTGTACCATGTATTGGATTATATGATACTCCTTTCTTTCAGTATTTTTTCCTCTGTTCTAAATGTATTTGAGGGAGTATACTGGGCCTCAAAGGGAGAAAAATCCCTTTTATTAGCTTCCTATGTTCCCCTCGCCCTACAATTTACAATATGTATTCTGTTTTTTTTTTTACTGAGATTCATTTTGCAAGAGAAACAGTTGTGATGGAGTAAAGAAGGGAAGCTTTTGAAGACTTCAAAATTGTAATTTGATTTCAGAAGAGTTATAAATAATGGAGAGCTACCTTCATTTTAGAAATAAAGGTCTGAATGGTTGAATGCTGATGATGATTCAGCTTTTTGGTGCTCCTATAAAAATAAGTCTTTTCTAAGAACAATTCCAAAGATGTAGAAACATACTATATAATAAAACTGTTTTTCTCTCTCAGGGTCCAACTTCAAATATTCCTATGTCCCTTAAAAATCTCCAAGTCATAGATTCTGATAGGACCAAAAGGATTTGTTTACTCAACCTGAAATTCACCTGAAATATCCAAACAAGGCCTCAGAAGGGCAGGGTAACAACAAGGAGTCTAGTTTCTGGGGAAGCAGAATGGAGTTTTCAGGCTCCTGTTCCAAGCGGAGCATTTCATTTGGAACCAAGAATATATATGAAAGGGCTTGGGATATGTTTCTGCCTTTCCTATTCCCAAACTCTTTTTCTGCTTTGTGGTGGTATCCCCTATGCCAAATTCCCAGGCTGAACGGCCTCAATTCCTTGGACCCCACTCAGTTCAGCTGTCCATGTTGCAAATGCTTCCCTTGGAAATGGGTGGGGGACAAGCCACTCATCCTGGTCTGCTTGTGACTGTCTGGATTTTGAAACTGCAAGTCTCGTGTCCTAGGAACCTTTCTCAATCGGAGGAAAAAAATAGGACAGATGGCCAATCATGCTAGTAGTAGGCCACCAGCCAACTCCCTCTTATTAGCTGGGCCTGTTCAAAGCCTGAACCAGCAAGATCATTTACATGCCTTCACTTTTAAAGAGGCCGACCTACTGAAAAAGGTCTGTATTTGTAAAGTCTGTTTGAGGCTGCCAAGGACAGGTCCTGTTGGTTATGTCTGTGGTTGTCCAATTTGGTTATGACCCAGACAGACTATTCTGATAAGATTCTTATGACCTAATAATTTGTTTTATTTATTTTTACTGTATTTTATTCAGAACTAGGGGCTCGAAGTATGACTTGGGTCACTCCAAGATTTTATGACCAATAACCTAAGACTAAGTTTCCATTACTCCTGACTGCAAAGGGAAGATGGTGTTGTACTGTTACACACGATCTCTCTTTTGAGTTCCCTAGCCCAACAAAAAGCCTACAAGAGGAAAAGCCAAGATGTTGTGAGTTTACACTAGGCCCCAGCTATTCCCAAGATCAGAGTTAGCCTATTAAATGTTTTCTGGATTCAACCCTCACCCCACCACTTTGGTTCATTATTTTGCTCCTTTTCTTTCTTTCTTTCTTTCTTTCTTTCTTTCTTTCTTTCTTTCTTTCTTTCTTTCTTTCTTT
>NW_026592776.1:2775866-2919957 GCF_907164565.1 Psammomys obesus | reverse complement strand
TTTCTTTCTTTCTTTCTTTCTTTCTTTCTTTCTTTCTTTCTTTCTTTTGTTTTTTTTTAAAGAATTTATTTTTTTTATGAGTGCTCTATCTGCATGTACTCCTGCATGCCAGAAGAATGTATCAGAACCCAGTATAGATGGTTGTGAGCCACCATACGGTTGCTGGGAATTGAACTCAGGATCTCTGGAAGAGCAGACAGAGCTCTTAATGGCTGAACCATGTCTCCACTATGCTTCTATTATTTTTATCTCCCTTCTTGAACCACAGAAATGGGGCCTTTTGTTACACATGTACACACACACACACACACACACACACATCCCTAGCCTTCACCCTGCTTCATTCCCTAACACAAGAAAGATCAAATATATAAGTTAGTGTCATTAGACTCCTTGAAACTACTCAGAATGAAGTCCAAGTTCTTAATCAACACTAACAAGAACCATTATGATCTGCGCCAGACCATCTTTTCTTTGCATGGCTCTGAAGCTACCCTTTGGACATCTTGGTTCCCTTATCCACAAAAGGAAATCTGTTTCCAACAAAGTAAAGTATCATTTCAGCAGGAGCCCGTGCATTAGATTCTCATCAGGGGCTTTCAGTCCACCTTGGATTTAGCAAATGTGGAGTCCTTCACCTCTAGCTTCAGAAGTGTTGGAAAGTGAAAATGAAGAAGGTCCTCCATAGAAAAGAAGAGGTAAGCAGTGAATTCGAAGCAATCACAGAAAAGTCCCATGTGGATGAAAGGTGATGAACTGCATGCTCTAAATCCCATGAGGGAGCTGAAAGCAGATGGTGTTCACTAAAGGAAGGTGGGCTTAACCTGTGTGAATGACAAAGTTTAGAGAGGTCCAGACTGTGCAAGCCATAGGTGTGCCCTCATTGGCTGAGGCTATTTATAGGTAGGAAGCACAAAATTAAGTGATAGAAAGATGGAAGTACTCAAAAGCATATGGATTTCACATTTTACCATCAATTAATGGGGACAGATACCCTATGACAATGGAAAGGAGGCCTTGGGGACTCACTATCTGTATCTAGATGCTATTGGTATACTGCCAGGAGCCAGAAAAGGCTAGATTGTCAGAGATTATGATTCAAATGGGCTTTAGGAAGTGTGCCCTGGCTCAAGAAAATGAATGTTGGTATGAGACCAAGCCACAGGAATGACACATGATTTCTGCTACCAAAACAGAAAAACCAAAATCAAAAAAGAAAGGAGAAAACAGAGGGCAAGACACAGAGAGGAAAGAAACCATGCATAGACTCTCTTGTAAAGGAAAAAAAAAAACACAACAGATTTGTACATACTTAGAAAAAGAAGATGATTGCACATTACTGCATTAGTCCTTAAGAAAAATGTCTTAACCCCTACTTTTATAAGAAACTGTAGCTGTTTCTTTCCACCTGTTGTTTCTAAACAAAAAGCCTTAATATTTTTTCAAACAAATACTATTCAAACTACTGTTGCTAAAGGGTCGGCACAGGCCACATCGCCTTTTCAGCCATGGGTCTTGTAGCTTTTGTCCTCCAAAATGGACAGACTGACATTAGGGGGAAGTAAGGGGGAAGGGAGAACCCATTTTCATTGTCTATCACTTCACTTTTCTAGCTAACTATTCTGTCCCCATTTGATTGAAGACGGCAGCAGATGGGACAGCAAATGGGCCACTCTGGCAAGGTGTGCCCTCACTCACCAGGGTACTCAGACAATTCCTAGAGACCTTGTCTCTTCCTCCATCCTGTGCTTTCCACAACATGCAACCCCTCCTCCCCAACTGCCCACAGTAAAACCAATGCTTTCTAAAACAGTTCTAAACGGGAGTCACCAAATTCAGCTGCTACCCAAACAAAGATGGGGCTGGTTGAGGGGTCAACTCCCTAGCACAACAGCAGGAAAGAAGCTTCTCTCAGCTGCTCTGAGTTAGAGACTAATGCTGTCTGCAGCATGGGGGTGGGGGTTGGGGTGATTCCCAACACAAGAGCACACTGGTATCCCAGGAAAGGATAGATTCTTCTTGACCAGGAAGAAGGAAGACTCAACGTGGTACATAAAGCAGAAAGCAGAAAGCAGAGAGGTAGAATATGGCCATGGAATCAGTACCTTGCAGGATTGCACTGTCCAGTGCAGCTGCTCCTAGCTGCATGAGGTAAGGAGAATTAACACTTCAGGCCCCGATCACATTAGCCACCTTTCTAGTGTTCATCGTTAACAGCTACTAGAATGAACAGTGCAGGGTCCTTCCATCGCTGAAGCAAGTTCTATTGAGTATATGTCCTGAGATCTAAGCTCTACTGTACGTGAGTGGTAGATTACTAATTGTGCCTATTACTAATCCCCTCTGAATCCTGAGCACTCTTCTGTGAAATGGGGTTCAAATATGCATGCAAAATGATATAACATGGAAATTACTTGGTACGACTGTCCAGCTCATAGCAGGAATTTGGTAGGTGACTGGAATACCACTGCTCTCATGATTTTCTGAGTACTCATTGGAGATATTTCCTAAAGAAATGGACAAACTCCACTGCTTAAGGTGGGCTTTAGCTTCAGCACTTCTATCACAAATTTCAGAGCTTGTGTAAGCAGCTGTTATTGACAGGACAAGGCAAGAGTGCTGTGCTAAAGCAGTATTTACTTCTTGCTAGCAGGAGGAAGAAGATGCATCCTGACTTAGAGGAATGAGAGATTTGCAGTTAGTCATTCTTGAAGCCAGAAAGCCTCCTTTGG
This sequence comes from Psammomys obesus, assembly GCF_907164565.1. Taxonomy (NCBI): domain Eukaryota; kingdom Metazoa; phylum Chordata; class Mammalia; order Rodentia; family Muridae; genus Psammomys; species Psammomys obesus. Next base: position 2,917,225 of record NW_026592776.1, on the reverse strand, counting down.
TGAGGGGCTTGTCTTTTTCCTTCCTTCACTCATTGTTTTGTTCTCTTCTTTCTCCTCTTATTCCTCTTCCACCTCCTCCTCTTTCTCCATCTCCCTCTCTGCCTTTCTCCCTTCCCCTCTTTCTATGCCTGTCATCTTTCTGCCTTTCTTTGTCACTACACTCCACAGTTCCTGGCACAATAAATGTAATTAAGTTAAACTTAGGACTTCAGGAGTTTTTTTCAACCTAGACATATGCCCATGAATTCTTGAGACCTTCTTGTTAACTCTTACCACCCTGACTTGTATATATGCTAAATATATCCCAGCCCAGACTAATTGTACAACGTGGAGATAACCATCAAGACACATGATTGCAGGCAAGAATGCATGAAGAGAAGGGGTTAAGAAAATGAAGTGAGAATTTTATGTGTGTAGTGTTATTTTAACTCCCCAGGACCACGTCCTTCAGCTAGGATGATGCTACTGAGAAGCTCTTTAGCAAAAGGAGGTTGCCGTAGGCTCATGGAAGAGCAGTTAAGAGAGCAAGCACAAATCAGTCAGAGCAGGGCAGAGGCTAGGGTCAGGCCAGGGGGTATGCTTTTGAAGTTTGTATACATAGCAGTGGTGGGCAGAGAAGGTGAAGGACATTTAAGCCCATGGGAACTGGCAGCAATTCTGGCATTTAGAAACCAAAGATAAGGGTGAAAGCTTCGTGCTCAGATGTCAGTGTGTGGTAGGCCAACTGTGTCCTCAAATTCATCTGAAGAAGTAACTTCATCTTTCATATTGATTTTAGGCAGAACCAGATAACTATGGGTCAGAGATCAGGAGAGTTGAATAATGGACTTTCAACAGCAGCCCCAGGACCCTTGCTCATGTTTTATTTGGTTTTCTTTTTCCTTCCCAGTTTAGGAAGTTTTTAAAAGGGCTACCCTTCCTGTTCTACTGCCTCCTGGGGAGAATCCCAGTCTTCTTAATATTGTGGGATAAGCAACATGGTTTTCTAAGGAGGATGGAGGCTGCTGGAGAGATGGCTCAGTGGTTAAGAGAGAGTACTGCTCTTGCAGAGGACCAGAGTTCAGTTTCCAGCACCCACATTAGGCAGCCTACATTGCCCGTAACTCCAGATCTAGGGGATCCAATGCCTCTGGCTTCTGTAGGCACATTCACTTACATGCACATACCCACACACATACATATAATTAAGACATAAAATACAACAGTTTTAAAATTTGCCCTAAAGGCTGGAGAAGGACTTCAGTCAGTAAAGGACCTGTACACAATGACTTCACTGTGCTCCCCAGAAGCCACATTCTAAAGAAGCAGAGCATGATGGAGTACACTTGTGATCCCAGTGCTGAGTTGGTGAATACAGGGGAGGTATCCCTAAGGCGCACTGTACAGCTAGCCTAACTCGATTGGTTAGTACAAGTCAATAAGAGAGTATGTGTCAAAAACCAAAGTGGATGGTACCTGAGGAACAACATCCCAGGTTGTCTTCTGGTCTCCACATACACATGTGAGGACAATAACACACATGCCCATATGCATTCGAACACCCACTCATACACACAAATACATATACACACAAAATCAGACAACAGAACAATTGCATAACTTTTGATTTTGTTAGCTAAAGATAGCTTGATCCATCATAAATCCATCATAAAAATATCATAAAGATATTTTTAACACTAAGAAAAATGGCTAGACAGCTCCTGCCCTGGGTGTGTCTCATCTGGAAGGGCAGAGAATAATCCTGTTTCTCTTCTTAAAATTAAAAAAAAAAAGAAGAACTCAAATGATAAACCACAAAAGACCTTAAGACAAATGATCTCACCCTGGTATTTTCATATTCAATGATTTCCTATTCAGTGTGAAGGGTTAGTGGAATTTTTTTTTCATGAAGAGAAATTGCATCCAGAGCTAATTGCTCAATCTAAAATGTATCCATGCATTTCTTAGATGTTGGAAAGAAAACATAATGTTGCTGAATTTTAGCAAAGAGGAGAGCATTGTCTTAGAAAAGAATTAAATGCAAATTTATAGGAAATATAGCCCTGTACAGTCTTCAAAGCCCTGCTATATATAGTGAAAAGAGTGCCACACTTTGAGAGTCCTTGACACTTATAAAATACAAAAGGGAGTTCATCAGCACAAGTTCAGCCTATTCCCATCCACTGATTTGTTAGCCAATCAATGTTTTCTGTGATCTGAAAAAAAATAAATAACACAGGTTCCTATGACCCTTCCCAAGTGAGGCATGTTCAGCTAAGCTTAATAAAGAGAAAAGCATCAAGGACCATCTGGAAAACACTCTTCCAGAGTCACAAAAGATAGTGGCAGCCTTTGCCCAACCTGCTATAAATAAGTGTCTAAGAAAAAAAAAACCCGCTGTTTTCAAATCTGTTTCTACTTAATACAGTTGCAATAGAGTTTATTTAGCCTTTTCCTATAGCAGGAAGACTGTTTGCATTTTCATGACAAGTGTCTAAATGTTTTTCACAGCCATTTCTATTGTCATTATTTTGAGGAACAACATACCACTCAGACCTGTCTGTTTGCTTCTGCAGCACACACCAGTGGCCCCAGTGGTCCCTATACCATACCACCGGCCTCCAAAGCCCAAATTTATGATCGTGCTTCCTCTCCCACAGTTGCAACCATCGCCCTGATCTGCAAGAGCGTGGTAACTCAGAATGACCAAGTGTCACCTGCTACAAATCAATTATTTATCTGCCTGTGTCCAGCACATTGTGAATCACTACCAGCTTATTGCTTTTCTTTTTCTGACAACAGAGAAGACTCAAGACACTATGTAATTGAGGCTAGAACTCATCAAGGAAGGAGCACTGCTGCCTTGGCAAGTCACTGAAGGCTCACCTTTCCATCCTCCAGCGCTGGTTAAGCCTGCCAGAGAGTCCTTCTGTATATAACTCTCTGAATACCACAGATACTCTGTGGAAAATATCAGCAAGATTGAAGTGGCTACAAAATGCACCATCCCCCACTGATTTCCTTTCTGAACACCTGCCTCTCTCCAAGCATCCTGCGTACTCCTTCCACTCTGAGAAACCGGGATAGCCAGAGAAAGCTGGGAAGATTGTCCTTGTACAGAGAAGGATTCACATCTCTGTCTTTCCCTTCCCACAGATAGGTAAGGCATGGATTACTTCCACAATACTTTTCTGGAACATGCATGACTCCTCTTTCTAGTCTTTCAAGGGACCACCAGAAAAAAAAATGTGGCTCAGAGTTTGTCCTGGTGATGATTTGTCATGTCTTCCAGCTACCCAAGGGACTTCTGCTAAAATCTTTTTCCTGGAAGAGTTTCCCAAATAGAGGTGTTGCTGTACAGAAATAAACCTGTGAGGGTTAGGGGCACCTCAGTGTGAAGGTATAATAAATGCAGCATATGCATCACCTTCCCACCACTAGCTTCTGTCCTCAAGGATACTAGAAAACACAAGAATGCAGTGATGGGCAAAAGGGATGCTGAAGTCTCAGATGGGTCTGTTAGGAGCAGAGTGCCTCTAAATCCACTAAAGGCCTAAGTCCATTGGCTCTGACTTAAGCTGCTACAGAAAAAAGAACAGTGGGGGTAGTGGTGGTGGGAGAAACTGTTTAGAGGCTTTTACGTAAAACATGTAATCCGGTGTGTGTGTGTGTGTGTGTGTGTGTGTGTGTATATATATATATAAATTAGGGATAATAAGCCTGTTCTCTTAGGCAGAAAAGCTTCGAGTTCCCACAACATGCCCTACAATTACCTAAGACTTATTCAATTGTCTACCTTAAGAAGTTAAGAAAAAGAAAAGAAAGGAAAAGAAAAGAAAAGAAAATGCATTGCTTAGAAATCTTATAGATCCTTCCACACTTAAAAATCAGGCACATGACCCACTTCCAACAGCTTAGTCACCCCCATGATTTATATGCATATATATAATTCTGAGGAAGGATATTGTATCTTTGATTATTTCAAATTGAATCTTCTGAAAACCACAAATGACTTATTAAATATTGCTCTAAACCAGTGTTTCTCAACTGTGGTGATTTGGTCACAAATGGGCCATTTGGCCAGGTTCAGGATAGGGGAAGGGGTGATGCTACTGGTCTCTGGTGAATAGATGTCAGGAAGATTTCTGAACACCCTACAGTACACACAACATTCTCCCACAACAAAGACTGGCCTGTCCCCAAATGTCAAAAGGTCCAATATGGAGAAACTACTCCAGATAAAGCCAATAATACTTAGCTTTTAACACACATAATCTTAGCAGCCATCATAAGGGAAATATTTTACTTTCTTCAAAATAATAAGGTTAATTTATATATGTGTTCACTCAGGACATATGTACTGTTTTTCCACATACATGAAAAAAAATCTCAACCAGTATCTTGGAACAGTAAAGAAATACCACGACAATGGGGCATTTAATAATGCATATTTCAGCAGTCTAAACAGATGGAAATCAGTATCTCATAAAATAAAATGATTGTCTACTTATGTTCCATATAAAACCAAAATCAATATATTGTGTCTCACTTAAACTGCAATTAGGGTTGTTTCGTTTTAAACAACTAAAACAAGGAAATGCCATTCTTTCTGATGTTTTTTCTAGCTGGGTACACCCTTCTGAGCATGAGGCATCAAAAATAAACAAATAGACAAAACTCTTTCTTAAAAGCAGATCTTTCCAGAGCATAAGAAGCTTCCAAAATCACTTCATTTTATTCATAGAGATTCAGTCACTCTTTAGTGAACAGAACATGCAGCCCATTCTCTTGGTTATGCTTGCCTGGATCTCCAAATGCCCTCAAAACTGGGATGATAAAATAACATGCTTTGGCTCACTGTACCAATTAATAGTAAGCAAAAGAATCCCATACAGCCAAGATAGGAAGTTCTGTCTGGTGGGGGGGGGGAGTTGAAAGAGGACCTTTCGGTTAGTTTGTTTTCAATGCATTGTAAGAGCTGGTGCCGTGATTCCTTGGGATTTCTTTATTTCTAGAACATTCTATGAGGGTCTTCAGTGCCCCCAGTTTGGGAGGTGGGGAATGATTGGGGTGGGTGGGGAAGCCTATGCTCTTCAAGTCAGCTTAGATTTGCAAGGTGGGATCTGTAAAGACAGGTAGGCTGACAGATACATCATTTAGACATTCCCAGACCTCTGTTTCTTTCTCTGAATTGTAAGGCTGAAGTGGCCATATATACAAAGGCAAAAATAACATCGACAACGAAAAACGCCCCCAATACACCCAGTCTTGGCTGCCAGCAAGGCTCACTCTGTTACTGAAAAAGAGCAGTTGCTCTAGGGCAGCTGGAGGAGTTTTTCCAGGGAACTGGTAATACCCTGGCTGTTAATGAATTATTATTTTTTTTTTTGCCAGAATGTTGGATTCTTCCTGTGCTCCAGTAAACAGTCTGCTTCTGACATGGGAAACAAAAGCAGCTCCTTCCAGGCAGGAGCCTGAGGAGGTCAGCCTAGGGTTGCCTGTAGGGGCAGCGCCCTCAGGAACCAGAGCCACGGGCGCCTGACCTATAAATCACCACACTCGTAAGTTCATTATTCTATCCCTCTCCCATCTATTCATGCCTTGCCTAGCACCCAGGGAAGAGCCCAGGAATGCATGGCCATGGCTGAGATGATTCCACAGTGCCAGCTGAAATCCTCCCATCCCTGGGGGTTCTTTCCTCAGGTAGCCTTATGTGTGGTACTATTTGGGTGTGTGATATTGGGTTTCTTTGTAATCATTCTGTGTTCCTTCCAGAAACTGTATGTCTTTGTTGTTGCTTGCATGAAGCTGTCAGAAAATGATGGAGTGGAGTGTGTGGATTTTTTTTTTCCCTTTAGCTCCAAATCACCCACTCTTAGGATGATGGTATCTACTTGGCACATTATTTTCCAAACACAAATCCCCGAGAAAGATATTACTTTAAACTGTTACTGGGGCAAGTGTGAAAGAAATCAGTGGTGTGGGCAGGAGTTAACGCTCCAAAGGATGAGCATATAGGCTTGGTGTTCTGGAGGAGTGAGGGCAAAAGAAATGGAAAAGACCATCTTGTTCAAGCTAGTCTAGCCTTTAAGCCCCCTACCCTGACTTGATTTCTGCAGCAGTTTTTGCAGCCCACACTTCTCAGAACAGGATTACAGGCATGCCTACTGGGGAATTCCCAAAATGCCACCTTAGTTTCTGAAGATCACGATCGTCTTAATGTCAGCCATTGTGCATACTGAGTCAGCACAAGGCCTTCCATCTGTCACAGAGACAGAGGTGTTTAGCTTCACAATCCCCAGCATATTTCAGGTTCTATGACATTACATTTTTTTTGAAGGTTGCCTGCTCCAGAGCACTGGTGTCTGATAGAAATAGGTAAGCAATCTAGAAAGTACTAGGAGTCACATTAAAAAATTAAAATAAGCAATATTAACTTTAATGCTATACAATTTTACCAGTGTATTCAAAATATCATTTCAAAACATCACAATATAATTTCAAAAGGTAACTGAACCTTTTTGCATTCTTTTTTTTAACTCTTAGAAATCCAGGGCATATATACAGCATAGTTTTCTAGCAGTCCATAGCCATATGTATCAATGGCTTTTGTATGGCATAGTATTTGTATAGAATATTTCCATGACTATTAAGTTTTCTATTAGTGTTGAAGTAAAAAGCTAAAAAGCTGTCAGAATGGGAGTGACAGGCATGAAAAGGATGTGCTTCATAATTCTCATAAGGGTGGAATTGTGAAAGCTGATGATAACAATAGCAATTGAAACTATGAGAACTGGAATGTTCTAGAAGCCCAGTGGAGATTAACATAGGCATTTAAGAAATCCACAGAAAAGAGGCATGATCTGAAGATTTGCCACCCTCGAGAAATTCATTTGTCAAAATCTTAATCCCCAAGGTAATGGGATCAAGGGATGGGGTGGGAGGCTCTAAGAAATGATCAGATCATGAGAGCAGAACCCTCATCAAAGGGATTAGTGCCTTTATAAAAGAGACCCCAAAGGCCAGAAGATGTGGATCAGTGGTAGAACACTTTCCTAACACAAAACACTTTCCTAACACACACAAGGCCCTGATTCAGTCCCTAGCACTGGGTGGGTAGTGGGGGGAGGGAGGGGCTGGGCGAGAAGAGACTGACAGACAGACACAAAGACACAGACAGAGAGACAGACAGATAGACGCAGAGAGAGAGGGACAGAAACAGAGAGAAACATCCAGAGAATTCACTTGTGTCTTTTGTCATGGGGCAACACAGTGAGAAGTCAATATGTATGAATTTTGAAAGGCCCTCCATCAGACAGAGTTTGATTGCAAACTGATCCTAGATTCACCCAGTCTCTGGAACTGTAATAAATTTCCATTGCTCAAAGGCATGTAGTTTAGCCAGTTTGGTTACAGCAGCCCAAACAAACTAAAACAGATCATGTGTATATTGCAAGGGCAGCTCCACAGCTGTGGTGGAAGCAGTAAGTACCACGAGCATTGCTCTAGGCAGCTGCTGGTTGAGCTACCTCCACATTAACTGTTCTCGTTTGTTCAAAAAAGGGGCTGTGACAGAAAATCACCAAAGCCAAGTACATCTTCCAATAACAATTGTGGGTTAGCAATTTAATTTGGTGATTCAGATACAGAAGCATGATCAAATTACATGTTCCTGTGTCTGTACCTGTGCATGCATATGTGTTTTTTGTGTGTTCTTGGCAAGAAAGAGAAGGGTCATGTGTGAAATCCGGAAGTACTAATGTTGCTGCCAAAACGCCTTTCTTACCAGCTGCCATCAAAGGACAGAGGAGCAGTAGACTCAAGAGGCTCATCAAAAATTGTGAGTCACAAAGGAGAGGCCATGAGTGCAGAAAGAATGAGATGATGGGCACCCAGGCAGATGATCAGGTGGGAGGGAGAAGAGGCAATCAGAGGCATTCTCCAAAGACAAAGAGCTTCCAACTCTACAGCAAGGATGTCACCCTGATCCCCAAATCAAGCTTAATTCAGAAGCCTACACAGGCTTTTGTGCATGGGAAAAGTGCAATTAGCCATCTTTCCTCTCATAGAAAGCCTCATTCTTTAAGGTCCTCCTCATATTTTGATCAGAGAGGAGGCACTCTGAAGTCACTCACTTATGGATTCAAATCCTGGCTCTTTGGTGGCTCGGGAATTTCTGGGGTCATCTGATTGGTTATCATCTGATTGGAAGGAAATCCAGGAAATTGCATAGCAAATAAATACCTTTATCATATTTACTTAGTATTTGAGAGAGAATAAGACTCAAAACTATCTCACCTCCTATTTAGTCTCACTATGGACCTTTGAGCACCTCAGTTCTCCCAGCTGCATAATGAAATTAATAATCTAGTCTCACAGTCTCACAGAGGTGTCGTAAAGATTAAACCAGGCCTGTCAGAATGGGCCTCAAACTGGGACAGGACGCTAAAAACTACGAGTCCTCATCAGACCTACAAACTTCTGGATTTCTCCTGCTCTGTCTCCCTTGACAATGATTTATGGTTCCCTTTCCACCACTATTCACTCCATCGACTCCATCATTTGGTCACTCGACTTTCATTTATCTACCAAAGATAGGTTTGGGGGGCTCTTAAATGAGAGAGCACCGTCTGCAGTAGTTAGGGTCTGGTTTGGATCTACTCCGCATGCATGTGCATCACGATGGAATGGCTGCCTCCACTGGTGGTGCCTCCTCCGGGCACCACACTAATTAGGTGCCATATTTTATGAAGGAGGTATTGATTGAGGACTCTGGAATTTGGGAAAAAGAAATAAGGAGCTTTGAGCAGGGGGAGAGAGACATATTGTTGCATTAAATCATAACCACCAAAGTCTAGATTCAGATCAGCACTGACAATGTCCCTGAGGATTATCTGTTAAATAATGTTTCACAGGGGTCCCACGGTCACTGAGAAGATTTGCCACATAGCCAGTGCCTGGCAGACAGAGCAAGAACAAATATTAGCTTCCCTTCCAATGTATTTATCTCCACTTCCTTCCTCCCCACTAATCTAAGAGGAGGAGCCAGAGAATAGACACTTGCTATTTTCTCCCGGTGGCTTCTGTGCACACCATGTGTGTAGCTGGATAAAAGATTGTAGTTGATTTTATACGTGCCTAAGTGCCCATCAGCCTGCTCTCAAGCAAGCAACTGGCACCACCTGGGAAAGTGTTTTCTCATTTGCTCCCGAGTTGAGCTGGTTTTCCTGGGCCAAACCTCCCTGCAGGTGGTCTTGGATTCTTTGAATAATAAAGGAGCCCCCTTAGGTAGGCTGAATGATCCCCTGAGTCAGTGCCAAAACAGTCAGCACCTCCCTGTCCCACATGTTTCAGTGTGACTTGGCTCAAAGTGCCAGAGCCACCTTGTGCATGCACCCAGTTGACATCTGTCAGGCTGAGAAGGGAATAGACATTTGCAGAATACAGTGTTATTTGTGGGGAGGGGGTGGAGCTGTCTGAAATTGGGTAGTAGCTTCTAAAGATCAGAGAAAATGGGATGCTACCAGGCTTCTGGCTGATAATTCTGTGCCTTCGGACCCATCCTTGCTTCTGAAAGTAGCACAGCTTCCCACGTTTCCCTTTTGGGAGAAAATAGAAAAAAAAAAAAAAAAAACCTCAGGGGGTGGGTGCCACCTACCCCCATAGTACCACCCTAGGGAGGGGCTCTTTGACCACTATTCTCTCTACTCTCCCCCTGGTATACCACTATAACAAAGGCTCTGCCACAGCACGTTTTCAAAGTTAGCTGAAGTCTCTTGGTCTACCAGCACACAATTGCAATAATTCAAAAGCCGAGAAGCAAAGACAGCTAGAAAACGATGGAAAAGAGGCCCTGGGAAAGCAATGAAAATCTTGTCTGGTGCAGGAGAGGCTAAGAACTGTTTTCTCCCTGCTGGCTGATTTTCTCTGGGTTCCAAAGAGAAGCTTCCAAGAACTGGCTAAATAAAGGGATCACACCAGAGGACGCAAGATAATGCTAAAGCAACAAAACAAAGACCAAAGAAACAGAGCAAGCCATGAGAATATGCGGTTATCAAAACTTTGTTTGGCTGTATCTATTTATTATCGCTGCACACCCGGGCTCTGCAGAATATCATTCTGTTGATGTCACTTATCCTCAGCAAAATATTTACACATCCTTAAAAACGCCAGATGAGGGAGGCTGGCCCTCTCGCTGCCTGCCTGCTGCAAGCCACCTCTCAAGCCCATTGCCAGGTCCAGGCAGCCTAGAGGCCAGGGCACAGGAGTGGTTGGTAGACAGGTAAGAGCTACCAATAGTTGTAGGAACTCGGACACCAGGCCCTGTGCCCCTGCCCACCCCTACCCACTTCTCTACCTGACTCTTTAGAAGCAGCTACAGCCCCATCCCTGCTATGGTGTCACTGCCTTTGCCTCCTCCCCTCCCTTTCTCATTGATTAAGTTCCCAAACCATTGTGAAAACTGGACTGCCTCCTCTTAAAAACGGTCTACATTCATTAGGCTTCTCTCTTCCACAAGAGAAATATTCATAAAAGTTTGGCAGTCAGAAGGGTGGCTGACTGAGTGCCATGGGGTGGGTGACAAGTCGCTCTTCCTAAAGCCGCCTTCTTCCTTCAATGCCCTATCTGTCTCTCCACCCATCCGTCGTGCCCCAAACCTGCTCCGCGGACTTCGGATAGTGAAACACAAAGCAGCAGCTGTTTGGCAACATTTCGACCCCTCGCCAACAACTGTGATGGGATGCCATTTCCCCACCCAGGCGGAGCTTATCCTGAACAATAGTCGGGGTTTAAATGGCAAACAAGCAAACACAAGAGAAGACACAACCCCAACCCCGAAAAAAGCCAATTCGCAGGGAGGCAATAACTCCCTCCGCATCAAAAGACGCCACTGAAACGTACGCATAAAAAAAATATGCAGTGAGAACGCTGCTTGGTGCCTAACATGGCAGAAAGCTGGGGCTGGTGTGGCTACCCTGGGTCTGGGCAATGTGGGGCACCGGGGTCCCGGGGCGCCGACACGCACTCACCCTGGTGCAGCGGGATGCGGGACTTGCAGAGCAGCACAAAGAGGATCCCAGTACGATCTGGCAAAACCCAACTTTCCACCCTGCTCGCCAGGGCCGCCAGATACGTCAACAGAATCCATCTTTCGAAGGGCCTGGAAGTCGCCGGGTTTTCCTGGCTGGGGCAGCATAGCAGATACCGAGACAAGCCCAGTGAGGTGCCCAGGCACGGAGCGCGCTGCGCGGTGCCCTCTGTGCCCACTGCCAGCGCGGGTGGTGGCCTGAAACCTACTTCGGGGCCCCCGCCCCACTGGCCGGCGCTGCCTTCTAGACTGTCCCTGGCCGGGCCGGCCAGTGCGTGGCGCCGGCCAGCAGGAGCCGGGCCTGGGCGCACTGCACTACTGGTAGTCTCGGCCGGCGTCCCCGTCCCCGCCCTCCCCGTTGGCCCCGGCCTCCGGGCGCCGTCCTGCCCCCAGGAGCAGGCAGGCCCCTCCCCGGACTCCGGGCCCCGCCAGGCGCGCCCAGCTTGGCGCGCCCCCTGCGTCCCGGTAGCAGGTCCGCCTGGGGAGGGCGGCGGTGACCCCTACCCGCACCAGGGTGCGGCAGCCGCTACCTCACGATCGGGGCCGCCGCCTCCAGGAAGCCGCGGGGTGGTCTCTGGTGTGGGAACTCTCCTCGCTGCCGGCAGCCTGAAGGGGGTGCACAGCGGTGGGAGCCTCTGTGGTCACTGTCACCGAGCTGCTGTAGCTGCCGTTGCTGCGGGTTGGGTGCGTGCCTGTGTCCCGGAGAGTGTGTGTCTGCGTGCAGCGCCTGGCCTTTTACTATATACACCAAGGGGTGGGAGGAGGCGGGGAAGGGGAGGGCTTGGAGGAGGTGGCGGAGCAAGGAGAGCGGGAGGGGGTGGCCGAAAGGGTACCCGCGGAGGAGGCGGCAGAGGAGGGACAGGTGATCTCGCCCACAGGGAGGGCGTGGTTGTGGGCGGTGCGGGGTGACAGAAGCTGGGGAGCTGGAAGCAAGGTGTGCGTGCGTGTGTGTGTGAGTGTGTGTGTGAGTGTGTGTGTGTGCGTGTGTGCGCGCGCGCGCCCGCGCCCGCGCCCGCGAGAGAGCTCGAACGCGAGTGCACGCGTGCTTCTATTGGCAAGGCCCTGAGGAGTGGGGGCCCTGCTGTTCCAGGGGAGCTGGGACCATTCTAGACCTTAGGATGGAAAGAAGTGCAGAGCCCTGGAAAGGAAACTGTGACTGATGGAAACAGGGGCATTAGGAAGGAGCGGCTACCACTCTAATGTGCCTCAGGAGATGGAGGTCGAGGTCAGAGATGGCACTGGCAAGGCAGGGCATTAGCAAAGACAAAATTAGTCCCGAAACAGAGTATCATTTCCAATCAAGATTTGATTCACATATTAATGTAACATTTATTATGTACCTAGTGTTGGCCAGACTCTGGGCTATGTAAGAGCTGGAGTTACAAACATGATGAATACTTGGTTGCTGAGCCAAAAGCATATAGTACAAATCAATGGTTTTACTGGTCAACAAAATTCTTTTAAATCTAAGTCTTTTTAAAATCCTTTGAGAAGGCAAAGGAGGCAAATGCATTGGTTTAATGAATCCTCAAAGATGTAGAGTTTTTTTTTTCTATTAATCAGAACAGAATGACAATATTTGAGAGAGAATGGTATAGCCGGAAATACTTTAAGCAGATCAGAGAACAGTATGAATCTTACAGTTCTTTGTACACTCAAGCCCCTTCAAGCCTGAACGACGTAGATATTAATCATGGCTTTCCTCTAATAGAATTTGGGGTGACCGCAAGAACAAAAAATACTTAAGAGAGCTCTCACCTTATCCACCTGTTCATAACTAATATGCGCTTGCATTTGGAAACCTCCCTTCTAACCATGAGGTGATGCAAACTTAATGTGATATTATCCAGGGCCAAATTATGACTTCTGTGCACATTTTGTGGACTTCTTTCATTAATATATAGATATATTAATATATATAGTTAGAATTGCATTTGTGTGAAGATGAGTAACATGTATCCAGTTTCAGCTAAAATATCTTGTACTGATTTTAAATGTTTAGGTTATTTCTGTATGTACCCCACAATACTGTGACCTCATGAACAATGCAGTAGCAGTGGAAATCACCCTGGTAGTACCCACACTTCATACTATATTTTCCTTTTCTGAAAGAGTTCATTTACAGGGACTGTCTCTGACATGAACTCAGTGGCCTGCTCTTTGATCACCTCCCCCTGAGGGGGGTGTAGCCTTACCAGGCCACAGAGGAAGACAATGCAGCCACTCCTGATGAGACTTGATAGACTAGGATCAGATGGAAGGGGAGGAAGACTATCCATATCGGTGGACTTGGAGAAGGGCAGAGAGGAGATGAGGGAGGGAGGGTGCGATTGGGAGAGGATGAGGGAGGGGGCTACAGATGGGATACAAAGTGAATAAACTACAATTAATAAAAAAACTAAATAAATTAAAAAAGAAAGAGTTCATTTAATGAAAAGTCAGTTGTTACAGAGACAGAAAAATACAATACCAAATTTTGAGAGTGGATAATAATGATTACCAACAGCACATACATCTTCCTGTTTTTTTTTTTTTTTTTTTTTTTTTTTTTTTTTTTTTTTTTTTTTTTTCAGATAGGATCTGGGAGTTTAAATCACCCTAGAGTACACAGTACCTGTGGAAATATTTGCCTATGAACATGTCTTCAGTCATTTAGCTGAGGACTTACTCTGTTCAGAGTTCATGTGAAGTCTCAGTTGCCAGAACCTGGCTTGAATACAACTAAAGACACAGCTGGGTAATTATAATTGAAAAAGTTCATGGTTCACGGATAAAAGACTCATAAAGGTTTTGTGTGTGCTGTGGGGGAGAGTGTGTATAAGGTAGAGACTTGACATATATCCTGCAAAGCAATTACTAGCCTGTTTCTTTTGTTGGCTTCATCACAATGCTGGTTAGTGTTTGATCCGCGCTGGCAGTTATAATTCATATAACTGCCCTTTGAGGTTTCTATACTTTCAAGAATGATTATATTGATTCAGACAAATGAAAGCATAATAAACAGGCATTTTGACTCCCATTACCAAGGAAATGTACAGTAGCATCTTTCTACATTTCTACTGATGTTGTCTTTGGAGAGAGAGAGGGGGGTTCCATAAAGGTTGGTCTGGTTTGGAGGTTAAGAGGGTGCTTTGGGGAAGAAGTGGGGCATTAATATGGAAAAAGTGCTTAAGAAAGTAGAAAGACAGGGAATGATAAACTGCAGGAAAATGTGATAACAATCTTCTACGGTAGGTTAAAGGTGGTTTTTGAAATCTGTAATTTTAATACTTGGTGACTCTAAATAACAAATATACACTTATATAAATAAAGTATAAATTAACTATGTAACCATATATGTTTAAAATTAAATAGTGAATATAAACCAATATTTATTTAAATATCTGCACATACTCATTACCCAGTCACTGAGTTTAAAATGTCACTTAGGGAGATGGTTAATACATGGTTGCTCACCCCATTTTGCACACTGATGAGTAAAGTTTAATACACCATGCTAAACTCTGATACTTGATAAGCTATGAAATGGGCTAGGTGAACAGCTACCAGGAAGAGTGGGGAATGATGTAGGGCAGAGAAGTCAAGAAAGCTTGAACAGACATTATGACAGCAACAAAATGCTGGGAGATGAACAGGAGCTCTTTGAAATAAGAGGAAGGCATTATAAATGGAAAGAACAACAGGTATCGATACTTGGATATAAGTGTCACCTAGACATTGTCAGTATTTTGTGAATTTGGAATGGTGAATGTGTGGAACAGCAGAGAATGTGGCTGTGTGTCCCTTGAGGTCCCTGGTCTGTTCTATAAAGGAGTTTTTCATTATAATAAATGGTATATTAAAGGGTATTAAACAATGAAGTGATAAAGTAAGGTATAGATTGAGGACTGAATGGTTTGTTGTTTGATGTCAACAAATGATTGAGGAGGGTAGGTGAGATTGGTGGCTGGGAGGCAAAGGGAGACTGTCTATTTTTGCAATAATACAGGATGGAGTCAAGTTAGTGTAGGCACCAATGAAGAATAGGAACTGGAGCCAGGATGTATAATCAACTAACGATTGGGGAGAGGAGAAAGGGGAGCGGCTGATTCATGTGTCAGGGTGGATGGGGTGTACTCAATGAGAGAGAGGATCCTGGGAAACAGATCTGGTACTAGAGATGGTAAATGCATGCAATCCTAAGACAAGGACTGAAATTTTAAAAGTTGATTTGGAGATGAGCATAACACTAGTAGGGGAGTAAGGAAGGCAAACTAAGGTGTCAGTTCATGACAAGGTATTATTTTTTTAAAAGCAGCCTTATTTTATTCTTTAACAATGATTGAATTATATGTCCCATTTTTCATATAAATAACATTTTTATTCTTTATTAATTACACTTTATTCACTTTATATCCCCCCTATGGTTTCCTTCCTTCCTTCTCCCATCCCAATCCCTCCCTTCCTCTTCCCTCTGCATGCATGCCCCTCCCCAAGTCCACTGATAGGGGAGGTCTTCTTTTCCTTCCTTCTGATACTAGTCTATCAGATCACATCAGAAGTGGCTGCATTGTCTTCTTCTGTGGCCTGGTAAGGCTGCTCCCCCGCTCAGGGGGAGATAATTAAGGAGCAGGCCAATCAGTTCATGTCAGAGACAGTCCCTGTTCCTATTGCAATGGAACTCACTTGGACGCTGAACTGCCATGGACTACATCTGTGCAGGGGTCTTAGGTTATCTCCATGCATGGCCGACAAGGTACTATTAAAGCCAATTTCCACTTTGGGAGACCGGAGTTTAAATCCATGGGATAATTCTTGGGGACTCAATTAAGAAGTGAAGAAGGTGGGTGAAGAGTACTGATTTTCTGGCAAATCAAGAAAGCTCTTGTCAAGTACAGAGAAATTCTGGTAACTGCAGGTACGAAGAGCACATTGAAATGGTTTCATCTAATGGCTGGGTGAATTCTGAGACCAGAATCTGTCCAAGAGAGTTCTGAGTAACTTAGCTTCAGTTATGGGTCTTTTGGGTAGCCACATAGGCAGGTCTATAGTTCAAAATAGAAGCACGAGGCCAAGATGCTACAATTGTTCGGCCCTGGTTATAGCGTGAGACAGGGGGAACTGTTGACCTAGCTACAGATTCACAGTCACATTGACCTGTGGATGATACGTGGGGATTGGTTTGGTAACTGAGCTGGCGCACTGACATGACCTGTGTGAGCACACAGGGAATTCTCAAAGGCTTAAGCGAAGCCCTGAAGTTACAGATGACAGAATGACGGGGAGTGAGAGTGCAGGACAAATGATTCCTGACTGGTGGTAAATAGTGCGCCTAATACTGAATTTTGTTTTCAAAGGATTTGAGCTTGAGTCGTGGTCACTGGGTACATGAACGAGGTGGGCATTTGACAGCATAAACACAATAGAAAGGGATAAGTGGTGAAAAATTCAAGAGTCAATTGAAACACAAACGTTGAAATCAAATGCAAGCTTAGGGAAAGCAGACAGAAACAATTCAGAAGAACAGTCCAGGGCAAATGACACTGTTTTCATAAGAAATAGACTGAGCTCATGGGAAAAAGGGAATGCTGTTTACATTTGGGAGGATGGCAATGGTGATGTCTAAGGTGGTTTTTATGGTAGAGGTGGGGGCTTCAGTATTATTCTGTATTATGCACTTCGGATACAATTCTCAAAGACTAGATCAAAGGATTTGTGAGTTGTCCTTCAGTTAGGTGATGGGTAACTGTTACACTGAACAACAATGACTTTATAGCACTAAGCGGTATGCTCGAGCACAAAGAATAATAATGTAACATTCTTGTCCTGTGTTGAAATCCCTTAGAGTTCAGGTAGAGCTCTGTCTAATCCCAAAATAAGCATAGTATCCTTCCAGTTTATAGAGACTTTTGAGAAAGAATCATGACTAAGAATCAAGCTCATTGTAGGGGGCTTTCGCTTATGGAAGGGCCATTCTGTAGCCATTCAGATGCCCACCCCTCTCTTGTAAAACTTCGGTGCTTTAGAATTTAATCCTAGCTTTAGGGCAGATCTGTTTGATCTAAGAAAAACTTCATCCCTCCTGCTATAGGATGGAACAACTGGATAAAAGGAGATATTTGCATGACCAAACCTTTGGCAGAGTACAGGGAATCATATGAAAGAAGGGGAGTTAGTCTGATGGGGAAAGGATAGGAGCTCCACAGGACCAAATATATCTGGGCACAGGGTCTTTTCTGAGACCGACATGCAACCAAGGATCATGTATGAATGTAACCTAGAACCTCTGCTCAGATGTAGCCTGTGGTAGCTCAGTAACCAATTGGTTTCCCATAGTGAGGGGAACAAGGACTATTTCTAACAGGAACTCAATGACTGGCTCTTTGGCCTCCCCACCCCCCCCAAGGGAGGAGCAGTCCTGTTAGGCCACAGAGGAAGACTTTGCAGCCAGTCCTGAAAATACCTGATAAAACAGGATTGGATGAATGGGGAGGAGGTCCCCCCTATCAGTGGACTTGGCAAGGGGCACGGTGGAGATGAGGGAGGGAGGGAGGGACTGGGAGGGAATGAGGGATCAGGACACGGCTGGGATACAGAGTTAATAAAATGTAACTGATAAGAAAAAAATAAAATTAACAAAAGGAGATATTTGCTAAGTGCTCATGGGTACTTACTCTCCAGGAAATTATTTTTCCCTCTCCTAAAGGACGTTAGGATAGTGCAACACTATTTGCAACAGACAGCTGAAATGTAACACAAACAATCATATACTTGAGCTTCTAGGCCATGCTGCTATTCGCTGTGAAAGAAGCTGTGAAATAATCATGCTAGGACCAAACTTGAGTCTTGAGAAGTAAGTCCAGGAGAACTGAGGGCTATGACTATTGCTAAACTAGAACAATCAACTCTAGAGTATGGGGCCTGTACATCCTTTAATGTAAATGAGTGCATGGATTTTTCAGTTAAGTTTCTTTGGGTCAGATCTCTATTGCTGGCAGTCTGAAAGCGTCCTAAGATCTAGTTCATCATACTAAGATCATTTTGTTTTGTTTTAGTCCTATCTTAAAAATAAGGGCTATTATTGAAATAGATCTAATAAAAAGTGTAGAGAAGAAATAAATTAGGAATAGCTGCACTACTGTGACCTTAAAGACATTATAAACAGGCATTTGACTATGATCCATGGCTGAATTTGGCAGGCCACCTGTACATCCAGTGGTTTTCAATCTCTCAGCACCCTTCAAAGCATGTATTTGCACCTGACAAAGCAGGGAGACTCCTGTGCCAGGGGCTAGAAGAGTTTGTTTCTGTCTGATGTTGTCACTGCTCCATGTCACTTTGAACAGCTTCTCTGTTGAGGCTGTCTTCTCTCTTGAGGTTGTTAATCCCTCATACCAGTAACGAACATCTTTCCCCTCATGTCTTGCCTTTCTCACTTAATTAAAAAAAAAACCCAAACTCCTGAGAGGAAGAGAAGATGAGGCTCATGAGAGAGCTGCAGAAACTCATGCACGTGTACAATACATATGCACACATGCATATACATATATGTATACATGTGAATACAATACCCTCATACATATCTTTATATGTACCAAATTCTATTTCCAGATGTTTAATTCATTTTTTTCTTTCTTAAAATTTCATTCCCAGATGAACCAGACTTATTTCTAAGAAGAAAAAAAAATAGGAAAAGTACCCCTAGTAATGAATATTAGAATATTCAATATGACTATCCAAAACTGATCATTAACTGATCATTAAAAACTGCTGAGAGTCTCCAATGCAATAATGTTATTGTTAAAGGAGGTAATAAGTTATGACTCATAAATAACCTCAGTCATCCTCAAACCACAGCTCTCTAGTGCCTAGCCCATGATCCTCTCTCTATAACAGTCTTTTTAAAGAAGGGCTATTGAGTGCTGAGAAGTTTCTCAGCCAGTAACCAAATTGGCTGTTGGAAGTTCTTAGTTCTCCTACAGATATGGCCTGTCTGATCTTGCTAGCATGTATTTCATAAAGAGAATGTGGTAATCAGTTTCCCAGATGGTACTTGCCACAAACATACATCCCATATGTCATTCTACTACCCCCTGTGTATGTCCAAGGCCAGTTAGATTTGTCTTGTTTCATTCATTAAAAATCTCTCTAATGAAGCGCAGAGGTTAAGCACAGTGGCTGCTCTTCCAGAGGTCCTGAGTTCAATTCCCAGCAACCACATGGTGGCTAACAACCATCTATACTGAGATCTGGTGCCCTCTTCAGGTACACAGGCATACATGCAGGCAGAATGCTGTAGAAAAAATAAATAAATAAATCTTTAAAAAAAAAATCTCTCCATTGTAACCAGTACTGTTTCTGTGGCTGTAACTTTAAGAGATGAAAGGAACTGCAAAGTTTTACTGTTCAATGTTTAAAAAAATTTTTTGTTATGTATGTGTTTTGTCTGCATGTGCGTAAGTACACTGCAGAGGCCACAAGAGGGCACTTTATTCCGTAGACATAGAATTGAAGACCACTTTCAGTCCACTTGTAGATTTTGGGAACTGCACCTGGGTGCTCTGTAAGAACAGTCTCTCCAGCCCTGTCATTCATTTTTTAACAAGATAGCAATGAGTAATACAAAAGAGTTTTGTGACCCTCCCTGCCCCCAGGGATTCTGCACTGGATGCAAGGAAGATGGATGTAGAGTTCCGAAGCCCCGAGAGTACAAATAGAAATGATGACTCCAGGACCAGCTTCAAAGAGGCAGATCAATTTTATTGAACAAGGGTTATATAGAACTTTGGAGAGGGGGTAGGGTCAACAGGGTGGATTTAGATAGTTGGCTGGAGGGCTAAGGCACTGAGATGCCTCATTTACATAGAGAGGCATTTCAGGGACCCCAGGTGCTTGCTGTCGGGTTCTTCTCAGGAGAAAGGTAGTCGGATCTGTAAATTCCCTAAGGACCCTGAGACATTCCTCAGGTAGACGGTATGGGGATTCAGAAATCCCTCAGCAGAAGAGAGGAAGCCCAGCTGAAGGGAGTTCTCCATTTTGTGCTGAGCTCCTGGCTTTCAGGTCATGGTAAACTGAAACCTTAGCAGCATGGGTCCCTGGCAGAGTTTAATCATTATTTTTTCACCCTGAAGAACGTCTCAAATTATAATTTTTGAAGTAGAAATCATTCAGAGTGGTGGTTCTGGGAACTGAAGTGAGGCCTGGGGTATCCTAACCATGGATTCTACCATTGACCTATTCTCTAGCCCCCGCCATGAAATGAACAATTTTAACAGAGAAAATGAGGACAAGTGTAAAGCATGTTTTGTCCATCCTGGTTGGCATTTTTATTTTCAGCATCTCATATTTGTGGCCTTTATGACAGATCAACATCTAGTTGCTCTCACAATGTTGCTCACCTTGGCCCCTCTTAAGCAACATCTCTTATACTCTTCACTGTTAAGCTTATCCTGGCTTGATTCTTGAGCCACACTACCTGTCTTAGTTTGAGCTTCTTTTGCTGCAACAAAACACCATGAGCAAAGAGCAAGTTGGAGAGGAAAAGTGTTTATACAGCTTGCATTTCCATAGCAATGTTCATCACTGAAGGAAGTCAGGACAGGAACTCAAGCAGGGCTGGAACCTGAAGGCAGAAGCTGATATGGAGGCCATGGAGGGTTGTTTGTTCCTCCGAGTTTGCTTAGCCTGCTTCCATATGGAACTCAAGACCACCAGGGATGACACAACCCACAACGGGCTGGACCCTCCCACATTAATAACTAATTAAGAAAATACCCTACAGGCTTGCCTACAGCCCCATCATAAGGAGGCATTTTCTAAACCGAGGTTCCCTGCTTTCAGATAATTCTAGCTTGTGTGTCAAGTAGACAAAAGGCTAGCCAGCAGAGTACCAGAGTGTTGGGACTGATCTGAGGCTGGCTTCTCTCACACAGGCATCTCGTGTTCTTGGGGGAAGTACACTGGGCATCACTCAGGCACAAAGCTACAGCCTTTTGCCAATCATCACCTCTATAACTTCTTCCCACAATGGCACAAGATAGAAAATTAGGCTCTTGGGCTGCATATTTGCAGAGCTCTCAGGCTTTCCATCAGCTATGTAGATCATAAAGTGTCCCCACCTGTCTTTGATGTCCCCATGACTGCACACATCATATCATATAGAGTTGTTTCTCATTCACAGATATCCTTCCTTAAACACAGGCTCCAAACATAGTGGAAATGTTGC
The DNA here is from genome assembly GCF_907164565.1 of Psammomys obesus. Taxonomy (NCBI): domain Eukaryota; kingdom Metazoa; phylum Chordata; class Mammalia; order Rodentia; family Muridae; genus Psammomys; species Psammomys obesus. The sequence continues at coordinate 2,895,953 of NW_026592776.1, read as the reverse complement.
AGAAACTGTGGACCACCATCATTTGAGTTCATATTCATTCTCTCTCTCTCTTTCTCTCTCTCTCATACACCTTCTATTAGGCAGATCTTTGTTTTTATGAAGACAAAATATTTTAAAATAAAATAGTAAGGACTTTTGGAAAATATACTACTGCTTAAAAATTCATAATTACTGTAACAATACTGGAGAATATATAAAATGTATTCCTTAAATGTGATTGTTTATTATAATGCTTGCTTAAAAAGTACATGTAAGTGTAAAAGGCTATCCTAGCTTCAGTATAAACATTCAATCACAAGAACCTCTAATGACCTGTATGTTTTGTTCAAGTGTTCCTGTTTATAGTTTCTTCTCAACTGAAATAACATTCCAGATAATTTTAGTCCTGCTCAGGTCTCTTAATACATTCAAATAATAAGTATTTTAACAATATTACCTAATCATAACAAACACTCTCAATGGTCACATTAGATTTTCTTTAGTGGATTCATTAGCATATAATTATTTTTCCCTTCTACTGGGAGGAAGTACTTGCAAATTCTGCAGTTATAAAGAACATTTTTATCTCTGGGTATATATAAATATTCCTTCATTAAAAGGTATTTCTCAGGAAAAGTACACTGTTATAATGATCTGGGGACAGACACAGAAACATTTATGTGTTGCCAAGATGATTTTAAAAAGAAGATTCTACTTACACTTTGAAACATGAGGTCTTGAAAGCACTGCATCATGAATGCTACATTAATATCTTTCTCTTGAGTTTTTGATCTTAGCCCTTCTGAGGGGTGTAAGATGGAATCTCAGAGTCATTTTGATTTGCATTTCCCTGATGACTAAGAACATTGAGCATATCTTTAAGTGCTTCTTGGCCATTCTAGATTCCTCTGTTGAGAATTCTCTGTTTAACTCTGTACCCCATTTTTATTGGGTTATTTTATTTGTACGTTTTTAATTACTTGAGTTCTTTATATTTTCTGGATATTAGCCCTCTGTAGGATGTAGGGTTGGTGAAGATCTTTTCCCATCGGTAGGCTGTCTTTTTGTTCTATTGACAGTGTTCTTTGCATTACAGAAGCTTTTCAGTTTCAAGATGTTTCATTTATTAATTGCAGATATTAGAGCCTGAGTTGTTGGTGTTCTGTTCAGGAAATTGTCTCCTGTGCCAATAAGGTCAAGGCTCTTCTGCATTTTCTCTTCTATTTAGTGTATCTGGTTTTATGTTGAGGTCTTTAATCTAATTGGACTTTAGTTTTGTGCAGGGTGATAAATATGGATCTATTTGTATTTTCTACATATAAACATTCAGTTAAACCAATACCATTTGTTGAAGATGCTTCCACATATCCCTTATTTCTGGATGTTTGACTCAATTCCTGGGTGTTTGACTTGATTCCATTGATCAGCATGCTGATGAGGATGTGCAAAAAGAGGAACGCTCCTTCATTGCTGGTGGGAATGCAAACTTGTACAACCACTTTGAAAATCAGTCTGGACTTTCTCAGAAATTGGGAATAGCTATACCCTAAGACCCAGCTATACTACTCCTGGGCATATACCCCAAAAATGTTCTACCATATAACAAGGACATTTGCTCAACTATGTTCACAGCAGCTTTATTCATAATAGCCAGAATCTAGAAACAACCTAGATATCCTTCAACTGTAGAATGGATAAAAAAAAATGGTGGTACATTTACACAATGGAATACTACTCAGCTATTAAAAACAAGGAAACCATGAAATTTTCAGGCAAATTGATGAAACTAGAAAAGATCATCTTGAGTGAGGAAATCCAGACACAGAAAGATACACATGGTATGGGTACTCTCTTATAGGTGAATTTTAGCCATATAGTACAGTATAGACATACTACAATTCACAGACTCAAGAGAGGATGTTTAACTCTCACTCAGAAGGGCAGAAACAGATGCTGAGACTTAGAGTCAAAGGATGAAGTGTAGGGAGTCTTGTGGAAAAATGGAGGGAAGCATAGAAGGACCTGAAAGTGCCAAGAGCTCTACAAGAAGACCAACAGAGTAAACTAATCAGGAACCATAGGGGCTTGCAGAGACTGAAGCACCAACCAAGGACCACGCATAGACTGGATTTAGGCCCACTACGCAGATATAGAAGATGGTCAGTTCAGGCTTCATGTGTGTTCTATAGTAAGGGAAGTGGGGACTGAGTCTGACATGGAGTCTGTTGCCTGCTTTCTGATCACTCCCCCCGCCCTGCAGTGTATGTCTCCAGGATAAATTCTGTAAAGTTCAAATGCTGAGACATAAGCATAATTGGATGCTTGCCATTTTTAGATATTGTTTTAAAGAGTGGCCATAGCAATTTATATTGTTCCTAGAAATGGAGGAGGGATCCCATTTCTCCACACCCTTGTCACTGTTGGTATATATTAAATTTTTGCCATTCTAACTGGTGTGTAGTGACAGTTGTGCTTTCAATTTCTCTCCCAAATGACCAATAATGTACGAGATTTTTCATGTGTTTTTGACTTCTCAGTGAAATACATCTTCATAAATCCCATTTTATAATTAAATTGTTTTCTTATTATTGAATTTTAAAAGTTCTTTGTATAGAGTAGCTATTAATCCCTCGCTGGTTTTGCAAATGCTTTCTTTGCATCTTGTCCTTTCATGTTCTTAATGTGCTCTTTCATGGAACAAATGATTTTATTTAGATTTATTTTAGTTTTACCTATGTAAGTCTGTTTGCTTGAGCACTATTTATTGAAAAGGCTAACAGCTTCCTCTTTTCAGCAACTCTTGTATCTTTTCAAAACTTAGTTGGCTTCTGTACTGGATCTGTGTGCCTGTTCATCTCTTCACAGTAACAGAGCAACGCTCTTAGTTACTGTGACTGTAGAGCAAACATTAATACCATGTCCAGGGATTGCGCCAATATCCTTATACAGCTAGTTATATCTATCCTTTTTGTCTTCTTTCTTTTCTCCCTCCTTCCTTTTCTTTCTTTCTTTTCCTTCCTTCCTTTCTTTTTTCCTTTTCCTTTCTTCCTTCTTCGTTATGTCCTTCCTTCCTTCCTTCCTTCCTTCCTTCCTTCCTTCCTTCCTTCCTTCCTTCCTTTCTTTCTTTCCTTCTTTCTATATTTCTGTTTTCCTTTTTATACAGTCTGGGCTGCCCTGGGATTCACTATGTAGAATAGGCTGGCCTCAGAGAGATTCCACTACATCTGCCTTCTGAGTGCTGAGATTAAAGGTGTTTATCACCAATGCCTGGATCGCTTCTCTTTTTATATAAAATTTTAGAATAACTTTTTCTATGCCTACAGAAAATTTGCAGGAATTTTGGCAAGACATAATTTATATATTTAGATCAATTTGTGTAAAACTAAAATCTTTGCTATGGTAAATTTTCTGATCCATGATTATAGATGTATCATTATTTATTAAGTTCTTGCATTTCTTCCATTAACACTCGGCAATTTTCAGATCCTGTACATAACTTTATAAGGTTGTCTTGTTTCATTTTGTTTTAAATAATTGTAAATGATACTGTGCTTAACATTTCTACTTCTGTATGTTCATTTTCAGTACATAGGAATTAGTTTGACTTTTTTTGTCATTATGGTTGTTAGTTCCAAGAGGTACTTTTAAAATTACAGATTCCATGAGATTTTCTATATAGACAGTGATATCATTGGCAAATATGGACAGTTTTATTTCTATCTTTGTAATGACTATGTCTTTCTTTCCATTACTTTATTGCAATGACAACTAAAATTTCTCATAGTAAATCAAGCATGCATGTGTTCAAGGCATTCTTACATTATTCCTAATCTTAGGTTGAAAGCATTCAGTCTTTAAGCAGTAACCATGGTGTTATCTTCAGAGTATATGTCCAAACTATTTGTTAATTGAAGACGATAATTTCTTTATATCTACTTAATTAAGAAGTTGACTTTTAAATAAAGAATAAATGACTATTAAATTTGGTCAAATGGATTTTCCAAATCAGTTAATATTGATTGTAGTTTATTCTTACTGATATAAAAGATTATAATTTATTGTTGAACGTTCATAGTTTAAATTCCACTTAGTTATGAAATATTATTTTTGCATCTTACTGGATTCTAGTGCATATTGTTTTGAAAATATTTGTATCTAAGTTCATGAAAAATATAGGTGTTTATCTGGTTACCCTTTTGTATTGATTTTGTCTAATTGTCTAATTATGATGTTAATATTTGCCTAATATTACAAATTAGGATACTTTCCTTCACTTTTCTAGAAAAGATTATGCATAATTGATATTAATTTTTCTTTAAATATTTGAAATTCTTTTCCAATGAAATTGAGTAGATCTTTATATATTTTTAAAGTTTTTTATATCTTTTTAAAATTTTATTTATTATTTATTACAATTTATTCACTTTGAATCTTAGCTGTAGCTCCCTCCCTTGTCTACACCCAGTCCTACCCTCTATCTCTTTTCTTCCCCAAGTTCCTCACCAAGTCAACTGATAGGGGAGGTCCTCCTCCCCTTCCCTCTGACCCTAGCTTATGAGATCTCAACAGGACTGGTTGCATTTTCTTCCTCTGTGGCCTAGCAAGGCTGCTCCTCCATCAGGGGGAAGTGATAAAAAAAATCCAACCACTGTGTTCCTGTCAGAGACAGTCCCTGTTCCCATTACTAGGGAACCCACCTAGAGACCTAGCTGCCATGGACTATATCTGAGCAGGGGTCCTAGGTTATCTCTATGCATGGTACTTGATTGGAGTATCAGTCTCAGAAAAGACTCCTGAGCCCAGAATTTTTGGTTCTGTTGCTTTCCTTTTTGAGCTCATGTCCCCTCCTGGTCTTTCTATTTCTCCCTTATTTCATAAGATTCCCTGCCCAAAGTTTGGCTATGATCTCAGCATCTGATACCTTGCTGTGTAGAGTCTTCCAAAGACCCTCTGGGGTAGGCTCCTGTCCTGTTCCTTGGTTTTGCCCTCTTCCAATGTCCATCACATTTGCCTTTCTGAGAGAGGATTGATCCTCTTACCCAGGGTCCTCATTCTTGATTAGTTTCTTTAGGTGTGCAGGTATTACTATGTTTATCCTATATTATATGTCCACTTATAAGTGAGTGTATACAGTGTGTGTCTTTCTGCTTCTGGGTTACCTCACTCAGGATGATCTTTTCTAGTTCCCACCATTTGCAAGCAAATGTCATGTTTTACTTGTTTTTAATTGCTGAGTAGTCTTGCATTGTGTAAATGTACCACAATTTCTGTATCCATTTTTCAACTGCGGGACATCTGGATTGTTTCCAGCTTCTGGCAATTACGAATAGGGTTGTTACAAATATGGTTGAGCAAATGTCCTTGTTGTGTACTTGAGCATCTTTTGGATATATGCTTAGGAGTGGTATAGCGGGATCTTGAGGTAGCACTAGTCCTAATATTTTGGAAAACCAGATTGATTTCCAAAGTGGTTGTACAAGTTTATATTCCCACCAGCAATGGAGTAAGGTTCCCCTTTCTCCACAACCTCTCCAGCATGTGTTGTCACTTGAGATTTTGATCTTAGCCATTCTAATGGGTCTAGGGTGAAATCTCAGGATTGTTTTGATTTGCATTTCCCTGATGACTAAAGATATTGAGCATTTCTTTAAGTGTTTCTCTGCCATTGGTCATTCCTCTATTGAGAATTCTCTGTTTAGCTCTGTACCCCACTTTAGTTTTTGAAATTCACAATTTTATTTGTTGGAAAAAGAGCTTGAAGAATTTTCATATATTTAAATATATACATAATGTATATGTAGATATAAAATATATTCTTTTTAATTTTTTTATTTTTCTTATTAGTTACATTTTGTTAACTCTGTATCCCAGCTGTATCCTGCTCCCTCATTCCCTCCCAATCCTACCCTCCGTCCTTCATCTCCTTCCTGCCCCTTTCCAAGTCCACTGATAGGGGAGGATCTCCTCCCCTTTCATCTGACCCTGTTTTATTAGGTATCTTCAGAACTGGCTGCAAAGTCCTCCTCTGTGGCCTAACAGGACTGCTCCTCCCTTGGGGGGTGGGGAGGTCAAAGTGCCAGCCATTGAGTTCCTGTTAGAAATAGTCCTTGTTCCCCTTACTATGGGAAAACAATTGGTTACTGAGCTACCACGGGCTACATCCGAGCAGTGGTTCTAGGTTAGATCCATACATAGTCCTTGGTTGAGTGTCAGTCTCAGAAAAGACCCTTTGCCCAGATATATTTGGTCCATGTGGAGCTCCTCTCCTTTCCACATCATACTAACTCCCCTTCTTTCATATGATTCCCTGTACTCTGTCGAAGGTTTGGTATGAGTCTTAGTATCTGCTTTGAAACACTGCTAGGTAGAGTCTTTCAGATGCCTTCTGCGGTAGACTCCTGTCATACATTCAATGCACATCCCATTTGTCTTTCTAAATGAGGATTGATCAATTACCCTGTGTCTGCTTTCTTGATTATCTTTTTTAGGTGTATAGATTTCATTATGTTTATCATATCTTATAGGTCTATATAAGCGAGTATATACAGTGTTTGTCTTTCTCCTTCTGGGACACTTCACTCAGAATGATCTTTTCTAGATCCCACCATTTGCCTGCAAATTTCATGATTTCCTCCTTTTTGATTGCTGAGTAGTATTCCATTGTGTAAAAATACCACAATTTCTGTATCTATTCCTCCATTGATGGACATCTAGGTTGTTTCCAGGTTCTGGCTATTACAAATAAAGCTGCTATAAACATGGTTGAGCAAATGTCCTTGTTGTGTACTTAAGCAAATTTTGGTTATATACCTAGCAGTGGTATAGTTGGGTCTTGAGGAAGCACTATTCCTAATTATCTGAGAAAGCGCCAGATAGACTTCCAACAAGAAAAAGTGGGGAACAGCCTAGAACTCATTGGCACAAGAGACAACTTTCTGAACAGAACACCAACAGCACAGGCTCTAAGAGCAACAATCAATAAATGGGACCTCATGAAACTGAAAAACTTCTGTAAAGCAAAGGACACAGTTCATCAAAACAAAACGATAGCCTACAGATTGGGAAAGAATCTTCACCAAACCTTTATCTGACAGAGGGATGATATCCAGTATATATAAAGAACCAAAGAAGCTGAAAAGCAACAAACCAGTAATCCAATTAAAAATGGGGAACAGAGCTAAACAGAGAATTCTCGATAGAGGAATATCGAATGGCAGAGAAACACTTAAAGAAATGCTCAACCTCATTAGCCATTAGGGAAATGCAAATCAAAACGACTCTGAGATTTCACCTTACACCCATCAGAATGGCCAAGATGAAAAACTCAAGTGACAACACATGCTGGAAAGGTTGTGGAGAAAGGGGAACCCTCCTCTACTGCTGGTGGGAATGTAAACTGGTACAACCACTTTGGAAGTGTACCCCACTTTTTAATTGGATTACTTGATTTGTTGCTTTTAAACTTCTTGAGTTCTTTATATATTCTGGATATTAGACCTCTTTCAGATATAGGGTTGGTGAAGATACTTTCCCAGTCTGAATGCTGTCATTTTGTTTTGATGACAGTGTCCTTTGATTTATAGAAGCTTTTCATTTTCATCAGGTCCCATTTATTGATTGTTGATCTTAGAGCCTGTGCTGTTGGTGTTCTGTTCAGGAGTTTGTCTCCTGTGCCAACTAGTTCAAGGCTTTCCCCCACTTTTTCTTCTAAGAGGTTTAGTGTGTCTGGTTTTAAAATGAGGTCTTTAATCCACTTTGACTTTAGTTTTGTGCAGGATGGGAAGTATGGATCTATTTGAAATTTTCTACATATAGACATGCAGTTAGACTAGCACCATTTGTTGAAGATGCTATCTTTTTTCCATTGTATGGTTTTTTGCATCTTTATAAAAAAAATCAGGTGTCCATAAGTCTGTGGGTTGATTTCTGGGTCTTCTTTTTGATTCTATTGATCCACCATTCTGTTTCTATGCCAGTACCATGCAGTTTTTATTACTGTTCCTCTATACTACAGCTTGTGATCAGGGATGAAGATACCTGCAGAAGACCTGTTATGGGAGAGGATTGTTATAGCCATTCTCTGTTTCTTGTTACTCCATATGAAGTTGAGAATTTTTCTTTCAAGCTCTGTACATAATTGTGTTGGTAATTTGACAGGAACTGCATTGAATCTGTAGATTGCTTTTGGTAAGATGGCCATTTTTACTATGTTGATCCTGCCAAGCCATGAGCATGGGATATCTTTCCATCTTCTGATATCTTCTTCAATTTCTTCAGAGACTTGAAGTTTTTTTCATACAAGTCTTTGACTTGCTTGGTTAGAGTTACAACAAAGTACTTTCTGTCTTTTGTGGCTATTGTGAATGGTGTTGTTTCCCTAATTTCATTCTCAGCCCTTTTTTCTTTTGTATACAATAGGACTACTGATTATTTTGAGTTAATTATGTATTCAGCCAAATTACTGAAGATGTTTATCAGCTGTAAGAGTTCCCTGGTAGAATTTTTGAGGTCACCTATATATACTAACATATCATCTGCAAATAGTGATACTTTGCCTTACTCCTTTCCAATTTGTATCCTTTTGATATCCTTTAATTTTGTTATTGCTCTAGCAAGGACTTCAAGAACTATGTTGAAGAGATATGGAGAGATTGAGCAGCCTTGCCTTTTCCCTGATTTCAGTGGGATTGGTTTAAGTTTCTTTCCAGTCAGTTTATGTTGGTTTTAGGCTTGCTGTATATTGTCTTTACTGTGTTCAGGTAAGTGCCTTGTATCCCTGATCTTTCAGGGACTTTAAACATAAATGAATGCTGGATTTTTTTAAATGCTTTTTTATCATATAAGGAGATTTCCATACGTTTTTTTTTTCGTTCATTTTGTGTATATGGTAGATAACTTTGATTGATTTCCATATAATGAACCATCTCTGCATGCCTGGGATGAAGACTTCTATGTCATAGTGGATGAAATCTTTGATGTATTCTTGGATTTGGTTTGTGAGTATTTTGTTGAGTATTCTTGCATCAAAGTTCATAAGGGAGATTGACTTTAAATTCTCTTTCTTTGTTGGGTCTTTTTGAGGTTTAGGTATCAATGTGACTGTGGCTTCAAAGAGTGTGTTTGGTAATGTTCCTTCTGTTTCTATTTTGTGGAATAGTTTGCAGAGTATTGGTATTAGTTCTTCTTTGAATGTCTGGTATATTTCTGTGCTGAAACCATCTGACCCTGGGCTTTTATTGGAAGGGAGACTTTTGATGACTGCTTCTATTTCTTTGAGGGATGTAGTACTATTTAATTGATTTACCAGTTTTTGATTCAGCTTTGGCAAGTGGAATCTATCAAGAAAATTATCCATTTCATTTAGATTTTCAAATGTGGCATACAGCCTTTTGAAGTAAGACCTAACAAATCTTAGGATTTCCTCAATGTGTGTTGTTATGTCCCCGTTTTCCTTTCTGATCTTGTTGATTCAGATATTGTCTCTCTGCCTTTCAATTAGTTTGGCTATGAGTTTGTCTATCTTTTTCATTTTCTCAAAGAACCAATTCTTGGTTTCATTGATTCTTTGAATTGTTTTATTTGTTTCTAATTTATTGATTTTCAACCTGTGTTTGATTATTTCCAGCTATCTACTCCTCTTGGGTGTGTCTGATTCTGTTTGTTATCACCCCTAGGGCTTTCAAGTGAACAGTTATGTAAGCTGATTATATGAAATGCTTCGAATTTCTTTCTAAAGGCACTTAGTGCTATGAACTTTCCTCTTAGCACTGCTTTCATTGGATCTCATAAGTTCAGGTATGTTGTGCCTTCGTATTCACTGCATTCTAGGAAATGTTTAATTTCTTTCTTTTTTTTTCTTCCCTGACCCAGTTGTCATTGAGTAGAGAGTTGTTCAGTTTCCATGTGTGTGTAGGCTTTTTGCTATTTCTGTTGTTATTCAGGTTCAGCTTTAGTCCATGGTGGTCTGATTGGATACAAGGGATTATTTCAATCTTCTTTTACCTGTTGAGGCTTGCTTTGTGACCACCTATATGATCTCTTTTGGAGAAGGTTCCATGAAGTGCTAAGAAGAAGGTAAATTCTTTTGTGTTTGGGGGAAAGGGTCTGCTAGGTCATGACCTTTGTTAGAGTCATTGTTTGTTTATTTAATTTCTGTTTTGTTGACCTGTCCTTTCTTGAGAATGGGGTGTTGAAGTCTCCCATTATTAATGTGTGGAAATCTATGTGTGTTTAAGTTTTATTAATACTTCTTTTACAAATGTGGGTGAATTTGTATTTGGGGCATAGATGTTCAGAATTATCATGTCTTCTTTTTGGAAATCTCCCTTGATGAGTATGAAGTGTCCTTCCCATCTCTTTTGATTAATTTTTGTTGAAAGTCTATTTTATTAGATATTAGAATGGCTACTCCTGCTTGCTTCCTGGGTCCATTTTCTTGAAAAACTGTCTTTCATCCCTTTACTCTCAGGTAATGTCTATCTTTGTGCCTTAGGTGTGTTTCCTGTATGCAACAGATTGTTGGATCTTGTTTCCACATCCATTCTGTTAGCCTGTGTCTTTTTATTGGAGAGTTGAGACCATTGATGTTGAGAGAGATTAATGACTAGTGGCTGTTAAGTCCTTTGATTTTGATGTTGGTTGTGGTAATTTTTATGTGTGTGCGTGTGTGTGTGTTTGAGTGTGGCTACTTTCATTTTTGCTGTAGTGAGGTTTTTATTTCCTGTGTTTTCTTGAATTATGTTAGCTTTCTTGGGTTTCTATTTTTCCTTCTAGTGTCTTCTATAATGTTGGATTTGTGGGTAGGTATTGTTTAAATTTGTTTTTGTCATTGAATATCTTGTTTTCTCCATCTATGATGATTGAGAGTTTTGCTGGGTATAGTAGGCTAGGCTGACATCTGTGTTCTCATAAGATATGCATGATATCCGTCCAGGCCCTTCTGGCTTTCATAGTCTCTGTTGAGAAGTCAGGTGATTCTGATGGGTTTGCCATTATATGTATTTAGTATTTTTTCTTTGTTCTGTATTCTTACTGTTTTGATTATTATGTGGTGGGAGGATTTTCTTTTATGTTCTAATCTACTAAGTGTTCTGTAGGTCTCTTGTATGCTAATAGAGCTCTCCTTTAAATTGGGGAAATTTTAATCTATGATTTTGTTGAAAATGTTTTCTGGGCATTGGAGACAGGAATCTTCCTCCTCTATTCCTTTTATTTTTAAGTTTTGTCTGTTTATGTTGTCTTGGATTTCTTGGATGTTTTGGATCAGGAATTTTTTAGATTTAACATTTTTTTGACGGATACATCAATTTCTTCCATTGCATCTTCCACATCTGAGATAATTTCTTCCATCTCTTGTAATCTGTTGGTTATTCTTACCTATGTAGTTCCTGTTTTCTTTCCTAAGTTCTTCCTCTCCATGATTTCCTCTGACTGTATTTTCTTTAATTTTTCCAATTCTATCTTCAGATCTTGAAGCGTTTTGTTGATTTCATTCACCTATTTGACTGTTTTTTTTTTCCTTTTTTTCCCCTTGAATTCCTTCACCTGTTTTTAAACATTCCTCTGTTTCATTCATTTCTTTTAGTGACTTAATTATTTCCTCTCTGAAGACCACAAACTGTTTGGCTGCATCTTCCTCTATTTCTTTACAGATGGCCATAATCTCTTTAACTTTATCTTCCTCTATTTCTTTACACATTTTGTTTCTTCCATTATCCTCTTCATAAGCATAGATGTAAGATCATCTTGAATTTCACTTATGTTAGGGTGGCCAGGGCTTCTTGCCCCTGGAAAACTGGAGTTCTGGAGATGCCAGATTGCTTTGGCTTTTGTTGGTTGTGCTTTTACGCTGACCTCTACCCATCTGGCTGTCTCAGGTGTTGGCTGTTAGTTTCTGGTGCCTGCTGCAATTCTGAGAATCCCCTTGGCATGAAGATGGTTGTTCCTGAAGGAGGCCTTCTCAGCTTTTCTGGTATGGTCACCAAAAGCACCAGCTTCTCAGGAACTGCCACAGCTCATCTCAGGTGTATGGTCCTGTGTGGTAACTGTGCTCGTTGGTAGTCACGAGGGCTTTCCTCTACCTAGGAGAAGTCCTGGAGACAGCTGCCCTACCACTGGGTTTCTTGCTCTGAATTTAGTGAGCTGCTTGCTGCTGCTGCTCTTATCCTGTGTTTGCCAGGTGCAGCCCTCTTGAAGAACCAGGGACCCGTGAAGTTTCATCAGATTGCCTAGGCAAGCAGGTTGTGCCTTGGAGCAGTTTCTGGGGGCTGATCCCATGGATCCCAGGCTTGTAGGTTTGAGCTTGGAGCTCTGTGCCTTAGTACCTAGCAGCAAGTGAGAGCAGCAGCCTGGAGCATGCAGGAACTCAGGAACTTTTCAGGGGATTAGCTGGGTGTCCTGAGGTTGGACCTGATGTTTCCCCCAGTGTGGGTTTTCCTCCTGATAAGGAGACCCTGTCTGTGATGTTTTGGTGACCACATGGGGACCGCAGTTCAGTCTGGGATGGAGAGGAGAGCAAGCAGGCTCAGGTGAGTAGCTCTGTGCTGGTGACTAGCAGGAACCGGAGAACATTTTTTGTGGGAGTGGAGGGGTTCTGCTTGCTGCCCTGAGGTCGGACCTGATGCTTCTTTCATCGTGGGGTTCCTTCTAACAGGGAAACCCAGTCTCTGTTGCTTTGGAGCCCACAGTTCTGTCTGGGACGGTGAGTTGGGGCTCAGGCATGTGTCTCTGGGCTGGCAGCTGAGTGCCTGCTGGAGCCGGGGACCTTTTCCTTGGAATGTCTGAGTGACCCAAATTTGGTCCTGATTGCTTCCTTCATCATAAGGTTTTCTCTCGACTGGAAAACACAGTCTTTGGTGTTTGGGAGCCCACTGTTCAGTCTGGGATAGTGATCAGAGCATGCAGGCGTGTGGCTCTGGGCTGGTGAATGAGCACCTTCAGTGACCTGGGAACTCTTCTGGGATTTAGCTGGGTGACCTGAGAATGGACCCAACTGCTTCCCACACCATGGGGTTTTCTCTCACCTGGGAAACACAATCACTGGTGTTTTAGGGCCCAGAGTTTGGCCTGTTGGTCTCTGTGCAGTCACTGCTGTCCTGCTCATCCAATACAGTATCCTCTCAGTGCTACCATCTTGGATTCCCCTGATGAGTTATTTTATTTTTATTTCACTAATTCATATTTTTTTCTACTTTCAATTTTATTATTTGATTTTTATTATTTACTTTATTCTTTTTGCTGCCTTTGGACTTGTTTTACTCTCTCTAGTTTTTAAGTTATGATTTAAAACATTTGCTCTTTTTTTGTGGAAGTTTTTGGTGTTGTAAATTTCCTTGTTTACACTAGTTGTATCCCAAGTATTTTATTATTTTTTTTTTCCTTTTCATTCATTTTTAAATTTTTTAAGTTTTTTTTTTCTTTAGGATATTCTCCTAGGCACATAGATTATTTAAAAGCTTTGCTATTTTCAAATTATTTATTTATTTATTTATTTATTTATTTATTTATTTATTTATTTATTTATTTATTTGGTGTTTCGATACAGTTTCTCTGTATAACAGAGCCCTAGCAATCCTGGACTCACTTTTCAGGCCAGGCTTGCCTTGAACTCACAGAGATCCACCTAAGTCTGTCTGTGGAGTCCTGGAATTGAAGTGTGCACCACCACACCTGGCCCTAATATTTTTAAATTATTGACTTGAGGTTTCACTCTTTTATTGACATAAGGGGAGTGTAGTTTCAGCCCTTTCAAGTTTATTAAGATTGACTTTATGGCTCCAGATTGTCTGTTGTAATGACTATTACATGGATGCCTGAAAAAAATATGTATATTTGCTTTTTCTGAATGTGGTGGTTTGTGTTTGTCATGGAACTCTCACTAGTTGACTCTGTTGTTCAGCTTTCTTATATCCTTTCTGATTTTCTGTTCAGTAATTGTATCCCTTGCTTAACTGTAAATTTATGTATTTCTCCTTTCATCTTACTTAGTTTATACTTCATTAATTTTGAATTTCTTCTGTGGGTACACACATATTCTTGGAATATTTCCCATTAGCATTGTCTAATATCATTCTCTGTCTCTAGCAATTTTTCTTTCTTTGAATTCTACTTTAATATTGACATTGCTTCTTTTAATTGTTATAACCAGTATTTCATTTTATTTGTATCCATCCTTTTACATTCAATTTACTTATGTCACTGCATTTGAGGTGACATTTGTGGACAAAAAGATTGAGCCATGTTTTAGAGTCACTGTAGCAATCTTGATCTTTTTATTGGTGAATTTCCTCCATTCATATTTAACATAAATACTGGTACTTAGGGCTAGTTCTACTATTTTATCATTAATCAGTTTCTTCACATTCTCAGCCTTCTGTTTTTCTTCTTTTGTTTTCACATGAGCTACATAAAATTTTGAACTAAACCAGCTTGAATTTTTTATAGTGTTTCTTGCTGTAGCTTTTCAGTTTGCTTTCTTAATCACAAATGAATTTTGGGTATTACAGAATATATAAAAGTTATATCAGAATTTCTTGTCAATAAAAATTTTCCACTTCATGTAAAGAGGAGAAAACCTACTTCTATCTTCATCCTTTTAGATTTGTTGTTTTAAAATAACATTGACTTTGATATCAGGTGATATTGTAATTTGTATTTTTAATTACAAAATATAATTTATAAAATTTATGAGGCTGGTTTATTCTATGAACCCATATTTTTCCTATTTCAGGTATTTCTTCCTTGATACCCTAAGATCCCTTCTTTCATAATTTGCTTTCATCTTGAAGAACTCCCCTTAGTCCGTATAAAGAGTAGGTCTAAGAGCAATAAATTAATTTTCATTCATATGCAAATACTTTTATTTCCATTTTATTCTGGAAGAATATTCTAGTTTTTTAAGAATTGGTTTCAATGTTTTCTGGTATGAAATCCAGTAATTTGAATTGCTGTTTTCTGCTAGGTAATGCATAATTTCTCTCTACTGCTTTCAAGCGGCTTATCTTTCCCTTTTATTTTCAGAACTTAATTATGTTGTATGTTAATTTAGATTAATTTTAATTTATTATGTTTGAGGCTTGCTTTGTTGCTTATATCTATGTATTCATTGTGATAAATGTGAAGTCATGATAAGTCTTTCAGCTCCACTGTCCTAGTCTTCTGGAGCTTTGATGTTGTAAATATTGGATACTTTATTATTGTATCACAGGTCTCTACAAATCTGTTCTTTCCACTAATCTATTTTCTGTTTCTTTCAGACTGACTAAATTTTATTAATTTATTCTCAAGTTCACTGATTCTATGTGCTGAAATAATTACTTTACTGTTAAGTCTAACCAACAAATTTAAAATTTGGGTGTTTCTACTGAAGAAGTTATTTTTCAATATTCTTATAAATTGTACCATTCTGAGATATCATTCTATTTTTAATTTATTAAAATTAATCCATTTGTTTTTAATTTTTTTAGTCTTAATTGAAAAATTCCAACAACTGAGGCATCTCTTAATTCATATCAGTTCTTTTAACTTTTAAGTCATGATTTCATGTATCTTGATGTTATGAATAAACCTTTCATTTGTGTCCTGGACATTTTTGCTATTATGTTAGAAAATAATGTGCACTGTTAATTTCGTTTTAGGAAGTAATCACCTTGTTTAGGTTAGACCTTCCAGTCTGATGGAATTTTATGAACTGTAATATCAACAATCATTTAATTCTCAGAGCCTTTGCAATGCTTGTTAATGTGGGGTCATTTGCTTTGTGATGTTGACATACTCAGCAGTCCCTTGTGATTCTGCAAAGACGTTTGCCCAGGCAGGACCACCTGTTGATTCAAGGTGAAGAAAAGAAATCTTTGACCCATAAAGCTAAAGAATGCTTTCGCAGTCATACAATTCTTATGTGTATAGCACAATGTGGTACTAATCTGCAACACACTGTCCCTCAACAGAAGAAAAATGTCTCAGATTTTGCATTAGCTGCTTGTTCATAAGTGTCCCCTACCTCTTCCTTCTGGCCAGCACTGCAGCCTCACTTGATATTGTCAGAAGGACAGTTTGATCAGGAAGAGTAATGAGGGTACTTAGGTTCTTCTATTAGTTGCTTTTCTCATTATTGTGACCAAGTACTTGATAAAAGCAACTTAAGGAGGGAGAATTTATTTTGGTGTGTGGCTTGGGGGAATACAGTCCATCTGTCTATTAAGTCTTCTGTAGGCCTCTTGTATGCTAATAGGCCTCTCCTTTAAATTGGGGAAATTTTCTTCTATATTTTTGTTGAAAATGTTTTCTGGGCCTTGGAGACAGGAATCTTCTTTTTCCTCTATTGCTATTATTCTTAGGTTATCTTTTGAGATTATAATACAATTAGAACATTTCTCCCTTCTCTTCTCTCTCTCCAAGTCCTCCCATATGCTTCTACCAACTCTCCTTCACATTCATGTTCTTTTTTTTAGTAAATGCTACTTTATCCATATATAACCTGTTCAGTCCATTTAATATTTTTTATATATGTGTTTTCAAGGTTGACTGTTTG
Organism: Psammomys obesus; assembly: GCF_907164565.1. NCBI lineage: Eukaryota > Metazoa > Chordata > Mammalia > Rodentia > Muridae > Psammomys > Psammomys obesus. Next base: position 2,879,443 of record NW_026592776.1, on the reverse strand, counting down.
CCACTGAACAAGCAATTTGTGGAACAAGTGCTCACATATTGGTAAATCAGAAAGCAGAGAAAGGGGAATGCCAGTACTCATCTGACTTTTTTATTTAATGTAGGACCCTAGCCCTTAGCATGGTGCTTGCTGCAATCAGGGCAGCATTTACTCCCTCACTGGAAGCATCTTCACAAACACATCAGCAATTTTGTTTTGCTAATGCCTTAGGTGTTTGCTGAGCTGATCAAGATGGCAATCGTAATTAACAAACACAGTTGCCTTGGGTTGCCAGGTCATGGATCTACAAATGCCAGTTTTGAGTTGCCTTGTTCTATTGAAGATAGTAGGTATATGTTCCCTGATTTTGTCATCCAGGCATAAAATTTTCAAAACTCATCTTCCTCAAATACTTATCAGAGTATTCCTTTGGTCGCCACTAATTTTTTTTCCAGGTTTAAATGTATGCTTTGGAGGGAGGAGTTCAAGTCGTCTTTTGCAGAAAAAATACTTTACAATTGTTACTTACTTATTTTAAAATTCAGTAGAATTTAAGAAAATCATGATTATCACATGATTGATATTAAAATAACATGACATAGAAAGCAAAAAAGAAAAAAAACATTTAAAATTATCTTATGATGTCTAATATATTAGGTGCGTGACTGAGAGAAGGCAAAACAAAGCTTAGAAATATTGTGGAGAACAGTTTTCAACTAAGAGTGGATGAGTGCTAAGAAGTACTAAGCGGGGTTGTTATTATATTTTTTTTTATGATGGGATTAGGGGGCACAGTGAGAGACCAAAGAATTAAAAATTAGTTTTTTGGGGTCACTGAATTTTAAAGCACAAGCCTGAATGAAAGCCAGCCAGATGGAAACATGTCCAACCACCTGTGGGAGGAACCAGCTTTACTGCATTCTTTTCCTGCACACTGGCAAAGATGGCCTGGCTGGAACCACTTAAGAGATACCATTTCCCAGCAATCTACCCAAATTGTCCCTCGCTCATGCTCCCCATCCCTAGGAACAGTTCTCCTTTGCTAGCAACAGCAAATCAGTACATTTCAGGCATTGTTCATGATCAGATATCCCCCAGATGGTCAGGCCAGAACCATTTATGGACTTGGTGCCTAAAGTAAACCAGTCATTTCAAAAGTCAGTTTTCCTTACCCAATCATGAAATGCCAAGGCTTGAAGTCCCCCTCCACACCACTTGCTTTTTTGCCCTTTAAAAACTTTGTTCCCATAGATCTCCCCTCCACACTCCTCCTCTTCAACAGGGAGGTTGCTAAGACCTGGGCTAGAGCTTGTATTGAATAAACCCTCATGTGTTTTGCAACGAACTCGACTTCTCGTGGTCTTTTGGCGTTTCACGATCTAGGCACAACAAGAGGATCTGAAGCATTATGCTACTTGCCTACAGTTGCTTGTGCTGGTTGAATGATTGCTATATAATTCAGGAGTATGATAATCCAAGCCATGGAAACAACATATTTTTTCCCCAGAGCACTGCTTTCAAATTCTAAACACATCTTCTAGAAAATATACGACACCTATCAAGAAAACTTTTTGTCTATCTGGCAAATGACCAACAAGTCACAGTAGAAACAAATGTTTAATAAATCTGACTAGTATTAAATATCTGTTTTAAATTGTCTCTTAATCATGCTGTTCAGAGAGCACTTAATAAATGCTGAAGACTTCTTGATATAATAATTAACAAGTGAAATGCTGGTTTTAAAGAAACACTGTTCAGTTATTATTGGTATTTGAATAAGTTTGCTAGAAAAATAGTTATATATCCCTTGAAGGCTCTTATTTCTAGAATTTATTCATGACTATTTATAATAAATTATATTTCTCTAAATTTTGCTTGCTCATTGTCTATGTAAGCTAAACATTTTTTCTGAACAGTATATATGGGACTTCAAATAAAAGCTGACTGCTTTCTGAATAAAAGCAGTCAGTATGAGTCTTTCATTACATTTCTATATAATGAAATGAATGTGTATAATATATATATATATAAACATATATATATATATATATATATATATGATTTACCCTTTTCAAATAAATCATTTTCAAGCTTACACGTGCACTCTCACTCTCTCTCACCCTTTCAAAACAAATCCTTCATGGAAATTACCCACAAATGTGCCTATGTACAGATAGCAACCTCAATGAAAGTAAGATCTGCTTAACTATGCAATAAAAAAAGTGTATGTATTTTGACGACTGGCCTACAATTTTTACATTAAAAGATAGGAAACACCTAACTAGAAAAAAAGTGACCCTCTGAAAAATATGTGAATACTACAAAGACATCAGTATGCCATGTATCCTGTTCCAAAATCCCTTGAATATATTAGGTGTCCATCTGAAAAAAAAAAAAAAACGCAGAATAATTTTCCAGAATTGTATGTCTTTCAGTAAGCTGGCACTTTTACCTGGGCTTTATCTCATTTCAGGGATCTTCATTTATGCTCAAATGTCCCATAGCATTCATGAGGAGAATTGTGACTTCTTGTTAATTTGAGATCTCAATTCACAGCCAAGCCAGTCAATCATGATGGTAGGAGGTAACATGGCAAAAGATTGCATAGGGTACAATCTGATTTATAAATTACACATGCAAGAATATATCTGTTAGTATGAACCTTGCTCTTGTTGATTATTAGTATTTATTATTGATTTATCTTTTAGTTAAGCAGTGGTTATTCCTAAACCAGCTGTATACCTGAAGAGTTTAAGATAGCCTGAATATAACTCCATTTTGAAATAAAGATCTTGACTGGGAACTGAATTCAGGTACCAGGAAATATCACAGAATGTACACCTTGCAGAAAACAAAGTTAACTTTCCTAGCAACAGCATCCAGGAAATATAACAGAATAAATGCTCCATAGAAAATAGAGACAAACTCCCTGGCAATAATCAATGGGAATCGGTTGAGAATCGGGTGGGAAAATTCTCCCCAATGTTTCAGATATGGTTTAGAAAAATAGCCATTGTGATTATATGCCTTAGCCATTGTGATTATGTGCCTCAGAAAAGGTCACCCCGCCCTGCTAAACTTCACTCAATTCTGTAACGCCAAGGCTTGTGCCCCCCTGCTTGCTGCCATGGAAACCCCGGGCTCACAGACTTTCCCTTTAAAAATCCTGTTCACTCAGAGCTCGGGGTCCCACTTCTCTACTGCTGCACCAGTGAGACTTGGGTCCCGAGTTCGATCGCTCTGGTAATAAAGCTCTCTTGCAATTGCATCGAGTCGTCTCCTGGTGGTCTCTGAGGGTCCCGTGAACCTGGCATAACATACTCAAATCACCACACAGAGACTAAGATGTAGTTAATCTAGAGAACAATGCTGGGCAATGATTATTCCATTCTAAACCTCCAAGCCCACATAACTTCCTCCCATTCAGATTTTCACATTATACTTGCTTTTTATCTTTGGTCCGGTTCATCTCTCCTGCTGTTCCCTGGTCCTCTCCTCTCCTAACTCTCTTCTCCGAACCCCTCCCACTCACTCCTTTCTCCTTCTTCCCAGACCAGGATGTCCCACCCTATTCTCTCCATTGCTCAGCATTGGCTGGTTGTTTTATTGAACAATACAGAGAATAAATGGTGACATGTTTACACAAACTTGAGACAGGTGAATACTTAGAATAAGCAACACAATGCAATGTCTGTATTGAAACCAGATATTGGGGTAGAAAAATCAGCATTTGAATGAATAAGGGTAAATTGTATATATTATACAAAACATTATACTAACATCTTGCTTTACTTGGTAGAACCTAAAGGTTACATTCACAAAATATCCAATCATACAGGTTACATTCACAAAATATCCAAACATACAGATGATCACTCTTAGGTACAAAGCACTCCTTCAGATGGTACATTCACCAAATATATATAATTCTCATACTCAGGGAATCAAGAAGTCTGTCTCTGCAAACCTGCTTAGGTGAAGCACTGTGACTATTTGCCCCCCCCCATACACACATACTTTTACTAAATCACACTATCAAGTGAAGTTTCAGAATATTCTCCTTCACTAAAATCTTCCCTGAGGTAAACAGGCTAGGAAAGCCATTGTTCTTACCCCTTCATTTTCATTTTCTTGAATTCTATTGAATTTTAAAACAAGTAAGTAACAATAGTAAAGATTTTGTATGGAGAAGATGACTTAGGCTCCTCTCTACAATGCATATCTCTGAAACCTGGGGGGATGGTGGCAGTTAAAGGAGTACTCTGAAAAGAATTTGAGGAAGGCAGAGCCAGCTTTATACTGCCAAGGCTAGGTGGAAAAATTATTTGTTATAAATGATTATTTGCTTATTTAATAGTAAAATAAATCCATATTAGTCTAACTCAAATATCTCTTTGAGGATGCAAATGAAGTCAAATTAATTTAAACTTTCTAGCTATCAGTTGCTTACTTAATATTACTAATTTTCATTAACAGTCCTCCCTTTCCCAAATGAGTGCTTCTGTATGTCCCTGCTTAATTTCACATGGGTCTTGAGAACCAGGAAGCTACAGACCCCACACATCCACTGTTTGCAGGATTATCTTCTCTCCTGCAATGGCTTCTGACCAGTGTCATCTTCTCAGACAGGGATCAATCGCTTCTGCTTACTGTGGCTCTTCCTGGTGGTGAGAATTCCAGCTCCAAGCTCACTCTGTAGCCATGCCCTCTAAATAGTCTATGATGCAATCCCAGAGAGACATTCTGTTTTTGGCAGTTAGCCAGAGAATGTCTCTCTTCTCCACTGTGTGATATTTTTTGTCACCTGAGCTCCAAAGCAAAACTACTTAGTGTTAGTCGCACCAGAGCATGTATGTCATAAAATGACCCCTTCCATGTCATATCTCATTACCTTTCTGTGCTAAAGATCAAAATCATGCTATGAAAACAGGAATTTAAAAGTTCTCCAGCTTTCTGTTCCTCCATAATTCATGTACCTACATCCTCTTACTTCCTTCAAACATAGAACTAATAAACTTGAAAAGTTGTGAACATTAATTCATAGAAATTCTGTTCAGCCCTACTATACCCTCTTGCCAGCTCCCATGGCAAGTGATACCTTCTCTGCTTGGCTTTGACTCTTTAAATAAACTCTTAGATTCTGAAGAGCAATGGTCTCCAAAATGGAAATGTGAAACCTCAGAAGTGGATGGCACCATCACTGCAGTGCAGAGAGTAGGTATTAGGATGAATAGATAAGTAAACAGATTCAATTTATTGCTATTTAATATGAAAGTCATCATCAGTTGCCCTCCCTGTGTGTCCTATGTGGTTTCTGAGGTGCCCTCGGGGAGGAAGAAATGTTTCATAGTCGGAAGAGTTGACAATGGGGCCCTTGTGTGATTGTACCTGTCAACATATTTCAAAGTCTTACCATTTGTGCATTCCAGGTGAGGTAGCATTTCAAATTATGTTACACAGCTGTAACTAATAACCCTCTAAAAATAGATATGTAACTTGCAATATTATCTCCATAAAACAACTATAGTTCAAGCTATTTATGTAAAATGTATCAAACCAGAAATATATTACAGCATTGACAATTATACCCTCAGCATCAACCATGTTACACAAAATAATGACATTCTAATTAGACTGATAGGGCAAAGACACAATCAGATAATATTTTAAATATGCTATTAACAAGTGTCTTGTTCTTTCTCAAGCAAGCATAAAAAATATAAATTAGGACGCAAGTATAACATTCAGGAGAAAATTTCAGGAAATACCCTCTGAGGATAGGAAAGTGATGTACAAGTCCTTGTCCCCAAAAGCCCACAGCATATCTTGACAGGAGGGCTAATACTTTGTTGCAGCCAGGGCTCCTCTATCCTTCTGAGTACCCTGAGACAGATTGCATACTGGTTTGTATAATTAAGGTTCCAAGAGGTGGGGATATTTCTTCAGTGATTATTGTCTTTGATGAAAGGAAGTTTTTCCTGGGACATTTGTTTCCCAGAACTTCTGGACATCTCTCGTACACACTTTAATCATTTTAACATGTAGCAAATGCTTTCATACATGGAAACATGAAAGCAGTTGTTCCTAAATGAACCGCTCCTGTTGTGCTTTCCTGGTGTCTGCCAGTGCAATGACTTATCCTGTGAGAACATATCATTCCTTGAGCTATCATAAACTGATGGCAGAACTTTGGCATGGTGATGCATAACTGTAAATTTAGCATTTGGGGTGCACTGGCAAGATCATGAGTTCAAGGCCGGGCAGGGTTACATAGCTATCTGTTAGGGAGGAGGGAAGAAGGGAGGAAAGGAGAGAGAAAAAGAGCGATAGAGAGAAGAAGAGTAGGAAGATATAATGATTGGAAATTTCTTTAAAATATGAATATATCGGTATTATTCACTTTATCTTTATCTGACCCTTATTTTACATATACTTCATATTTACATTCTACATGTATAATATGCAACATGGTGATAGAATATCAAAGTCATTTAAAAGCAAATATATTTGTGGTGGTTCATGGTCAAATCTTTTTATTTAAATAGGTAGTAGGTCAAAAGGCTTTGGTCTTTACTTTTTTCAGAATAATTTTTGTGCATGAAAGCATCCTGTTGAAGCACTCCAGGATAGAGTAGAGTAATAAAGTTAAAACATAGAAGCCATGTTTATCCTCAGAGGAGTCATACAAAGAAGACTTTTGTTTTGCTTTCAGTAGATTTTCACTACCTAGTTGAATCTTAACTTCTCTTTGGGTATTATGGCATTTAAGGGCCAGTTGTGTTTTTTTTGTTTGTTTGTTTGTTTTGTTTTGTTTTTATTTTTTTTTTGAATTTTATTTTTTTCTTATCAGTTACATTTTATTAACTCTGTATCCCAGCCGTGTCCTGATCCCTCATTCCCTCCCAGTCCCTCCCTCCCTCCCTCATCTCCACCGTGCCCCTTGCCAAGTCCACTGATAGGGGGGACCTCCTCCCCATTCATCTGATCCTGTTTTATCAGGTATCTTCAGGAATGGCTGCAAAGCTCTCCTCTGTGGCCTAACAGGACTGCTCCTCCCTTGGGGGGTGGGGAGGCCAAAGAGCCAGTCATTGAGTTCCTGTTAGAAATAGTCCTTGTTCCCCCACTATGGGAAACCAATTGGTTACTGAGCTACCACAGGCTACATCTGAGCAGAGGTTCTAGGTTACATTCATACATGGTCCTTGGTTGCATGTCAGTCTCAGAAAAGACCCTGTGCCCAGATAAATTTGGTCCTTGTGGAGCTCCTATCCTTTCCTCATCAGACTAACCCCCCTTCTTTCTTATGATTCCCTGTACTCTGCCAAAGGTTTGGTCATGAGACTTTGTTTTGAAAACACTGCTAGTTAGAGTTTTTCAAATGCACTCAGTAGACTCCTGTCAATGTTCAATGTGCATCCCCTCTGTCTTTCAAAACAAGGATTGATAATCTTAATATCGAGTATATACAAAGAATTAAAGAAGCTGAAAAGCAGCAAACCAAGTAATCCAATTAAAAAATGGGGAACAGAGCTAAACAGAGAATTCTCGACAGAGGAATATCGAATGGCAGAGAAACACTTAAAGAAATGCTCATCCTCATTAGCCATCAGGGAAATGCAAATCAAAATGACCCTGCGATATCACCTTACACCCATCAGAATGGCCAAAATGAAAAACTCAAGGGACAACACATGCTGGAGAGGTTGTGGAGAAAGGGGAACCCTCCTCCACTGCTGGTGGGAATGTAAACTGGTACAACCACTCTGGAAATCTATCTGGCACTTTCTAAGACAATTAGGAATAGTGCTTCCTCAAGACCCAGCTATACCACTGCTAGGTATATACCCAAAGTTTGCTCAAGTACACAAAAGGGATATTTGCTCAACCATGTTTATAGCAGCTTTATTTGTAATAGCCAGAACCTGGAAAAAACCCAGATGTCCATCAACGGAGGAATGGGTACAGAAATTGTGGTATTTTTACACAATGGAATACTACTCAGCAATCAAAAAGGAGGAAATCATGAAATTTGCAGGCAAATGATGGGATCTAGAAAAGATCATCCTGAGTGAAATATCCCAGAAGGAGAAAGACAAACACGGTATATACTCACTTATATAGACCTATAAGATATGATAAACATAATGAAATCTATACACCTAAAAAAGATAATCAAGAGAGCCAGTTGTGTTTTAAATGAAAATGTCATTTTAATTCATGGAAGGGAGAGAACGCCAGAAGAAGATTTTACTGGAATGTTATCACTTCAGGGCTGTGGTTGTGAGCCTGGCTTTACAGGAGAATTCAAAGATGTTCTTAATGTGGAAAAAAGTAAATTCTTAGGCCAGTGAGGCAAATGTGAATGGAAAGCTAGAAGATTTTACTGGTGAATCAAGTTCATCTTTCTCATTCATCATTTAGAGTGACCCTTTGTCTTAAGTAACTTGACTAACAACATTGAATAAGTCAAGGTTTTTCTGAGACCTGCCTTAGTTATTGGTAATTAATGAGTTAGTGGTATACATCAATTATTTACATGTCCAGAAAATTAAATGTCAAGAAGTGCTACAAGATTCATGGCCATGAGCTATCAGCCTGACATTGTTTCAGCCCTGGGAATCAAATGATAGGTTTTGAAAGATTGTGTCTCCCTTACAGACTTCAAATCCATGAAGATACCATCCAAATATGTGAACTCTGATCAGCCACTTAAGTACAGCCAATCAATAGTTGTTAACTGAGTATCTGTGGTAGACTTAGAAAGTTGGAGAGGAGGGGTGCAGCAGGGAGATAAAGGAAATAAAGAAGAAAACAAAGAATGGATTTGGCTGCAGAGAAGGCTTGTTTATGATGATTGCCAAATGAGAAAAGCAAACATGAAAGTCTCTCAAGAACTCAGATGGAAGCTCTGGTGATCAAGCAAGCATACAGGAGATGTGTAGTTCATGATCAGAAGTCCCGCCAAAGCTGGAGTAATCAGTCCATCAGACTGGATTTCTCTCACCTGAGATTCTGGGTTAGCAGGTTTGGGGTAGAGAGTAAGCATTTGCCTTTCTCACCAGTTCCCAAGTGAAGCTCATGCTGCTGGTCTTGAAACAAGAATTCAAAAATCTTCACTGAAGAGTTTTTCATACTCAGAAGGGAAAGGACTGTGAAAGGTTGAGATGAAAAAAATCAAAAGGAGTAAGGTAAGAAAAAAGCACATTTACAAAGATTCCAAACTGTGTCTATAAAAGAGATAATGAAAAGGGGGGAGGGTTATTTCTAGATTCCATTCTATACCATTCTATCACTCTTTTTGTCCTTTTAAAATTAATTTATTCATATTACATCCTGATCATAGCTCCCTCCATCCTCCCCTCCCATAAACTGTCCCTCCCTCTTCCCTGTATCCCTGTCACCTAGTACTCAGAAATGGGGAGCCCCCCTCCTTTACCAACTGACCCCAGACTATCAAGTCTCTTCAGGATTGTCTGCATCCTCTTTCTCTGTTGTCTGACACATTTAATAACACACTGAATCTAGTTTGTGTTGCTCATATATTCATGGATATGGGACCATCCACTGGAGTGTGGTCAACCTACCAGGACCTACACTCTCAAAGAATACTGGCTTTTCCCCTGCCACAGAAGCCATTGATTTTCAATAGCTTCTCAACTGGAGTAGGAGCTCATGAGCTTCTAACTCTCCAAGCTAGAATGTTGGATGCTTCATCTTGGTCAGGTTTTGCACTTGAAACCACAGCTCATGGTTACATTGGTCCTGTCATGTCCAGAAGACACTGTTTCAGTCTATATAATTATTTGTCTATATAATAAATTTCAAAATTTCTATTTTGAAATTTATTATATAGACAAATGGAAGTCATTAAATTCCTTTGAGTAGTAATAAGACATTACTGACATTTTATTTTAGGACTATCGGATCTGTCAGCAAGGGCCACATGACTTTTCCGGGGGAATCTATTTCTATACATCTCAGATACAGAGAGCAATGACAGAAAAAGAAACAAATAACTACCCATCAAATAAACAAAAATAAATTCTACAAAGTTTAGTTTTCTGAACGAGTTAGTGTGATAGAAGTTATTTAAAGGACCGTGGGTGAGGGCTTGTTTACAGCATTGGCAACTACACCAAAGAAGTTCTTCCTCTACCTCCACACAATTATTCATTGCTTATGTATCCTAGGAGAATGATGAGTGGACTTTCTTGTTCCTGGGGAGTCTTGAGTGCCTGTGACCTTTCTTCCCAGACATCCATGCGGCAATGCTAGTGGGCTTAATCAATCTTCTGTGGGGCTGATTCAAGTAATCACAGCTGTTCTTATTTTAAGATAATGATGACTGTGCCATTGGAGGAGGACAGCACAGTGCTGTACACAGCAATATATACCATTGTGTTATACAGAGGGCAGAGAAGAGATGCAGAAAGAATGTGAAAGAGATTGCAAATTTACTTAAATTGCTTAAAACTCTATTTACATGCTATTCTTTCCAAATGCAGATGCAGAAAAAAAGTGCCTCTTGAGGGGTTATATTTTGGTGAGAAACATGGTCAGCATCCCTCCCAAGAAAGAAGACAGAATATGCAAATACATGGTATCTGGGCTTTGAACTGCCATTATTTAAGCTTTCCTAAAAGGGACAGCATGGAAATCCTCAAGTCTGCTCAGAGTTCGTGTCCATTTGATGGGAGAATCTGCAGATTCTCTGGCAGTAAGTTGATCCGGGTGGCCTTCAATGCAGGAGTAAGGCATTTTCTGTTTATAGTTTTGACTCCAAAAGGATCCAACTTTGTTCCACCCTGGAAGTGCATCATTAAAAGCAGCATTTTCAATGTTTAAAAATGGTTTATAATATGATCACATTGAATTTCTTCTCCTTCCCCCCCCCCCACCCCGTGCACATATCTGCCATTGATGCGGCATGGAACCTACGTTAGGAAGGAGGATTTTGCTGTAAACCTATACACATGCATGTGTGCACACACTCTCCTACACAGACCACTGGGCACTGTCTAGGGGTTCAGCTCTGAGTTGTCCAGGCTTATTGATCCATAAACCAAAATCAATGTGGATAAACAAACAAACAAACAAACAAACAAACAAAAACATTCATTGGGAACCTTTGGCAAAGCAGATGGAAAAGGAGGATGAGAGACAAGAAGGAAGACTTGGCAAATGATCGAAAGAAGCATTGATATGGCTATCTATCAGACTCGAAGGCAAGCCCATGACTGTGCCCAGAGCAGTCTTGAGCCAAAAAGAAGGTAGATCAGGTTTTAAATAAACATCTGGCATCTCCAAATCTCCTTGTGGCATTTTTCTTTTCACTCAATAGGCATCCCTTACTTTCTTCTTTGTTTTCCCTCCATTCCTTACTTTTCTTCTTTAGCCATCACTCAGCTTCCTATGATTTGAATAGTAATTACTTTTTTAAATTTAATTTTATTTTTAATTACACTTTATTTACTTTGTATCCCCCCTCTAGTTCCCTCCCTTCTCCCCTCCCAATTCATCCCTTCCTCCCCCTTTCTTCACACAAGCCCCTCCCCAAGTCCACTGAGAAGGGAGGTCCTCTGCCCCTTCCATCTGACCCTAGCCTATCAGGTCTCATCAGGACTGGCTGCATTGTCTTCCTCTGTGGCCTGGTAAGGCTGTTCCCCCCTCAGGGGGAGGTGATCAAAGAGCCAGCCACACAGTTCATGTCAGAAGCAGTCCAAAATAGTAATTTCTTAGTAAATATTCAGTTTTTTTTTTCCAAAATGTTTTCCAATATATCTTACTGCTTCTGTTCTCTGTGGCTAGAGTGTTGGAGGCTTGGTTTGACTCTCCCGTTTTTTTTTAATTAATTTTAATTTTTATTATTTTTCACAATTTATTCACGACATATCCAGATTGAAGCCCTCTCCCTCAACCATCCCCAGTCCCACCATCTCACCTCCTTCCCCCTCTTCCCTTCCCCCTGTCCACTGAAAGGGGGAGTTCTCCACAATTGCCATCTGGCCATAGCTTATCAAGTCTCATCAGAACTGCCTGGATCCTCTTCCTCCATGACATGATAAGGAGGCAGACTCTCCCAATTTTTAAGGGAGGAATATAAGAATAATAGATCAAGTGAATTGCCAGAGATGAAAGGACTGAGACTAACACCCACCACTTTTTACCCTGTCAACTGAAACAAATGAAAGAGCTGGATTGCAGTAATTACTACGGAAAGACTTAGAAAGCACCATTCTTTGCGATTCTTTTGTAATGAATGTAGCAACAGAGAAGATGGCTTCTGCCAGTTTTTAATTCAATAAAAAATTTGAACACTCCAACCAAGGACCATGCATGGACATAACCTAGAACACCTACACAGATGTAGCCCATGGCAGATAAGTCTGACCTGGAGGGGACAGGAATGCCACAAGGAGAACAACAGAGCCAAAACACCAGCTTGCAGGGGCCCCTGCAGAGACCAATACTCCAACTAAGAACTGTGCTTGGAAAGGATATAGACCCCACCCCTACCCCCACCCCCGTTCAAAGGAAGCCTATTGCCTGCTAAGTCTCTAAGTCGGTTCCTTAGTAAAGGATACAGGGTCTGTTGCTGACATGAACTCAGTGGCCTGCTCTTTGATTACCTCCCCCTGAGGAGCGAGAAGCCTTACTAGGCCACACAAGAAGCAAGTCCTGATGAGACCTGATAGGCTAGGGTCAGATAGAAGGGGAGGAGGACCTTTCCTATCAGTGGACTGGAGGAGGGACATGAGAGGAAAAGAGGGAAGAAGAGTGGGATTAGGAGGGGATGGGGGCATAGCTGGGATACAAAGTGAATAAACTGTAATTAATATAAAAAATAAAAATGGATTAATTAATTAAAAAAGAAATTTTGAACATATTTCTTTTTTTTAATTAATTTGGTTTTTTATTAATTACAGGAGGGCTACTATTTTTTCTGAGCTAATTTTGTATCCACCCACTTTACTGAAAGAAAGCGTTTATCAGCTGAAGCAGTTCTCTGGATGAATTTTTGGAGTCACTCATGTATACTATTATATCATCTGCAAGTAGTGATACTTTGACTTCTTCCTTTCTGATTTGTATCCCCTTGATCTTCTTTAGTTTTCTTATTGCTCTAGCAAGGACTTCTAGTACTATGTTGAAGAGATATGGAGAGAGTGAGCAGACTTGCCTTGTCCCTGATTTCAGTAGGATTGATTTAACTTAATTTAGTTAGATGTTGGCTATAGGTTTGCTATATATTGCCATTACTGTGTTTAGGTATGTGCCTTGTATCCCTGATCTCTCTAAGACTTTAAATATGAATGAATGTTGGATTTTGTCAAATCCTTTTTCGGCATCTAAGGAGATGATCATGAAGTTTTTCTCCTTCAGTTTGTTTATATGATGGATTACATTGATGGATTTCTGTATATTGAACCACCCCTGCCTGGGATGAAGCCTACTAGGTCATGGTGGATGCTATTTTTTATGTGCTCTTGGATTCGGTTTGCAATTAATTTATTTAGTATTATTGCATCAAAGTTCATAACAGAGATAGGTGTGAAGTTCTCTTTTTTGTTGGGTCTTTGTGTGGTTTAGGAATCAAGGTGACTGTGACTTCATAGAATAAGTTTGGTAATGTTCCTTCTGTTTCTATTTTGTGAAATAGTTTGAAGAGAATTGAAGTTAGTTCTTCTTTGAAGGTCTGGTAGAATTCTGCGCTGAAACCATCCTGCCCTGGGCTTTTTTTTTTTTTTTTCTTTGGAAGGGAGACTTTTGATGACTGCATCTATTTCCTTGGGGAATATAGGACTATTAAATCCATTTACATGATCTTGATTTAATTTGGGGATATGTAATCTCTCAAGAAGATTGTCCATTTCATTTAAATTTTCAAATTTTGTAGCACATAGGCTTTTGTAGTAAGACCTAATGATTGTTTGGATTGCCTCAGTGTCTGTATTTATGTCCCCCTTTTCATTTCTGATTTGGCTGATTTGAATATTTTCTCTCTGCCTTTTAGTTTAGTTAGTTGACTAAGGGTTTGTCTATCTTGTTGATTTTTTTCAAAGAACCAGCTCTTAGTCTCATTGATTCTTTAAATCATTTTCTTTGTTTCTAATTCATTGATTTCAGCTCTAAATTTGATTATTTCCAATCTGCTACTCCTCTTAGGTGTGTCTGCTTCTTTTTTTTCCCCTAAGGCTTTTAGGTGTGCCATTAAATTGCTTGTATGGGAAGTCTCAAACTTCATTCTGGAGGCACTTTATACTATGAATTTTCTTCTTAGCACAGCTTTCATGGTGTCCCATAAGTTAGGGTAAGTTGTGCCTTCATTTTCTTTGATTAAAGGAAGCCTTTAATTTCTTTCTTTATTTCTTCCCTCACCCAGCTATCATTGAGTAGAGAATTGTTCAGTTTCCATGTGTGTGTAAGCTTCTCATTATTTCAGTTATTGTTGTGGTCTAGTTTTAGGCCATGGTGGTCTGGTAGGATACAAGGGATCATTTTGATCTTCTTGTATCTGTTGAGGCTTGCATTGTGCCTGACTACATAGTCAACTTTTGAGAAGGTTCTGTGAGGTTCTGAAAGAAGGTATATTTTTTGAGTTTGGATAAAAAGTTCTGTAGACATCTATTAGATCCATTTGATTTAGGACCTCTGTAAGTACTATTATTTCCCTATTTAGTTTCTGTCTAGATGAGCTGTTCCTTGGTGAAAGTGGAGTGTTGAAGTCTCCCACTATTAAGGTGTCAGGATCAATGTGTGATTTCAGCTTTAATAATGTTTCATTTATAAATGCAGGTGCTCTTCTATTTGGGGCATATTCAGGATTATGATGTCCTTCTGGTATATTTTTCCTTTGATGAGAATGAAGTCCCTCCTCATCTTTTTTGATTAATCTTGGTTGAAAGTCTATTTTATTAGATATTAGGATAGCTACCCCACCTTGTTTTATCTGTTGGTCTGTTTTATCTGTTGGTCTGCCTGAGAAATGGTTTTCCAGCCCTTTACACTGAGGTAGTATTTATCTTTGTTGCAGAGGTCTGTTTCTTGGATGCAGCAGAATGTTGGATTCTGTTTCTGTAACCCTTCTGTTAGTCTGTGTCTTTTTATTGGGGAGTTGAGTTGAGTTAGTTGATGTTGATAGATAATAGTGACCAATGAATATTAGTTCCTTTAATTGTAGAGTTGATGGTGTTACTATTTTTCTATACTTGTTTTCTTTTGATTTTTTTTGTTGTGAAGATATTTATACCCTGTGTTTTCTTGGGTGTAGTTTATTTTGTTGGATTGTAGTTTTCCTTCTAATATCTTCTGTAGGGTTGGGTTGCTGTGGAGATATTATTTAAGCTTAGTTTTGTCATGGAATATTTTGTTTTTTCCATCTATTGATTGAAAACTTTGATGAGTATAGTAGTCTGGCATCTGTGGTCTCTTAGAGCCTGCATGACATCTGCCCAGGCCCTTCTGGCTTTCTGGAGGGAGTCTGATAGATCTACCTTTATATGTCACTCGACCTTTTCCCCTTGCTGCTTTCAGTATTTTTTCTTTGTTCTGCAGGTTTAGTGTTTTGTCTATTATGTGAGGTGAGGAGTTTCTTTGCTGGTCAAGTCTATATGGTGTTCTGTAGGTCTCTTATTTTTTAAATTTTATTTTTTTTCTTATCAGTTACATTTTATTAACTCTGTATCCCAGCTGTATCCCGCTCCCTCATTCCCTCCCAATCCCACCCTCCCTCCCTCATCTCCACCCTGCCCCTTTGCAAGTCCACTGATGGAGGGGCTCCTCCCCATTCATCTGATCCTGTTTTATCAGGTATCTTCAGAACTGGCTGCAAAGTCCTCCTCTGTGGCCTAACAGGACTGCTCCTCCCTTGAGGGGTGGGGAGGTCAAAGGGCCAGCCATTGAGTTCCTGTTACCTTGGTTGAATGTCAGTCCCTGAGAAGACCCTGTGCCCAGATATATTTGGTCCTTGTGGAGCTCCTCTCCTTTCCCCATCATACTAACTCCCCTTCTTTCATATGATTCCCTGCATTCTGCCGAAGGTTTGGTTATGGGTCTTTGTATCTGCTTTGAAAACACTGCTAGTTAGAGTCTTTCAGATGCCTTCAGTAGACTCCTGTCATACGTTCAATGCATATCCCATCTGTTTTTCTAAATGAGGATTGATCATCTTATCCCATGTCGGCTTTCTTGATTATCTTTTTTAGGTGTATAGATTTCATTATGTTTATCATATCTTACAGGTCTATATAAGCGAGTATATACCATGTTTGTCTTTCTCCTTGTGGGATATTTCACTCAGAATGATCTTTTCTAGATCCCATCATTTGCCTGCAAATTTCATGATTTCCTCCTTTCTGATTGCTGAGTAGTATTCCATTGTGTAAAAATACCACAATTTCTGTATCCATTCCTCCATTGATGGACATCTGGGTTGTTTCCAGGTTCTGGCTATTACAAATAAAGCTGCTATAAACATGGTTGAGCAAATGTCCTTGTTGTGTACTTAAGCAAATTTTGGGTATATACCTAGCAGTGGTATAGTTGGGTCTTGAGGAAGCACTATTCCTAATTGTCTGAGAAAGCGCCAGATTGATTTCCAAAGTGGTTGTACCAGTTTACATTCCCACCAGCAGTGGAGGAGGGTTCCCCTTTCTCCACAACCTCTCCAGCATGTGTTGTCACTTGAGTTTTTCATCTTGGCCATTCTGATGGGTGTGAGGTGAAATCTCAGGGTCGTTTTGATTTGCATTTCCCTGATGGCTAATGAGGTTGAACATTTCTTTAAGTGTTTCTCTGCCATTCGATATTCCTCTGTCAAGAATTCTCTGTTTAGCTCTGTTCCCCATTTTTTAAGTGGATTACTTGGTTTGCTGCTTTTCAGCTTCTTTAGTTCTTTGTATATACTGGATATTAGTCCTCTGTCAGATAAAGGGTTAGTGAAGATTCTTTCCCAATCTGTAGGCAGTCGTTTTGTTTTGATGATGGTGTCCTTTGCTTTACAGAAGCTTTTCAGTTTCATGAGGTCCCATTTATTGATTGTTGCTCTTAGAGCCTGTGCTGTTGGTGCTCTGTTCAGGAAGTTGTCTCCTTTGCCAATGAGTTCTAGGCTGTTCCCCACTTTTTCTTCTAACAGATTTAGAGTATCTGGTTTTATGTTGAGGTCTTTGATCCACCTGGACTTTCGTTTTGTGCAGGGTGGTAAATATAGATTTATTTTCATTTTTCTGCATGTAGACATCCAGTTGGACCAGCATCATTTGTTGAAGATGCTGTCTTTTTTCCATTGAATGGTTTTGGCCTCTTTGTCAAAAATCGAATATTCATAAGTGTGTGGGTTTATTTCTGGGTCTTCTATTCGGTTCCATTGATCCTACTTTCCGTTTTTATGCCAATACCATGCAGTTTTTATTACTATTGCTCTGTAGTACAGCTTGAGATCGGGGATGGAAATACCTCCAGATGATCTGTTGTACAGGATCGTTTTGGAGATTCTGGGTTTTTTTTTTTTCTCCATATGAAGCTGAGAATCTTTTTTTCAAGGTCTGTAAAGAATTGAGTTGGTATTTTGATGGGAATTGCATTGAATCTGTAGATTGCTTTTGGCAGGATGGCCATTTTCACAATGTTAATCCTACCAATCCATGAGCACGGGAGATCTTTCCATCTTCTGAGATCTTCTTCAATTTCTTTCTTCAGAGACTTGAAGTTTTTCTCAAACAGGTCTTTCACTTGCTTGGTTTAGAGTCACACCAAGGTACTTTATGTTATTAGTGGCTATTGTGAAGGCTGTTGTTTCCCTAATTTCTTTGGAAATCTCTGTCTTCCAGTGGGAAAATTTTCTCCTTTGATTTCCTTGAAAATATTTTCTGGGGCTTTGTCCCTGGAATCTTCTTTTTTGTTTATCCCTATTCTTAGATTTTGTCTTTTCATGGTATCCTTGATTTCTTGAATGTTTAGTGTTTGAAACTTTTCCTATTTTACTTTTTCTTTGAGAGATGTATCAGTTTTTGCAAGTGTATCTTCAGCACCTGAGATTCTCTTTGTTGGTGATGTGGTTCCTGATCTTTTCTCTAAGTTCTCCAGCTCCAGAGTTTTCTCTGTTTGTGTTTTCTTTATTGATTCTAATCCTGTTTTCATTTCTTGTACCATTTCCTCATCTGTTTGAATGTGGATTCTTGTCTTTCCATGATGGCCTCTATTTTTTTTGTTGTTGTTGTTGTTCATTTCTCTCTATATGGCACTACTTGTACCCCTACATGTTTCTCTATTTGTTTGGCTGTATTTACCTGTATTTCTTTGCGACCTTTGTTTGTTTCTTCTTTATGTGCCTCTAATAACTCGATAAGCATAGATTTGAGGCAATTTTCCTGTGTTTCTGATATATTAGCATATCCATTGATTTTGGGGGGTTGCTGGTAAAGCCATGGTATCCTGACTTTTGTGGGAAGTGTTCTTACAATACCTTTAGCCATTTGGTTATCCATAATCTTTGCTGTTTTTTTCTGCCCTGGTCCGTCTATATCTGGTGTCTGGAGTATTCTTCAGGAAGATGAGAGAGGCCCACTGGTTCTAGAGTGGGTGTTTGTGTTTCAGCTGTAACTAAGGGAGGAAGGTTGCATGTTCATGTGTGCAAGCATGGGATTTATGCACAGGCATGTGTGTGGAAGTGTGCCTTGAAGGACAGGGTGCTAGAGCATTTAGCACCCTGGAAGTTGACTGGAAGTTGTCTGGAAGGGTGGAGCTTAAATGCAGGAGGTGGTGGTGACACAATGCACATGTGCAGGTTCCCTGAATATCTCAGTGGCCTACAGGCCTGTTATACTATCTTCCTGGTATTCATATCTGTCTGGGCTCCAGGAATTGTTTGCCTGAACTCCACTGGTAGACCTTCAAAACAGGGGTTTCAATGTTGTGAGATCTTGAGCCAGCATTATTCCAAATCGTCTGAGAAAGCACCAGATTGATTTCCAAAGTGGTTGCACAAGTTTACATTCCCACCAGCGATAGAGGAGGGTTCCCTTTTCTCTGCAACCCCTCCAGCATGTGTTGTCCCTTGAGTTTTTCATCTTGGCCATTCTGATGGGTGTGAGGGTCTCAGGGTCTTTTTGATTTGCATTTCCAGAATGACTGAGGATGTTTAGCATTTCTTTAAGTATTTCTCTGCCATTTAATATTCCTCTGTTGAGAATTCTGTTTAATATTGTACCTCATTTTTAATAGATTACTTGATTTGTTGGTGTTTAACTTCTTGAATTCCTTGTAGATTATGGATATTAGCCCTCTGTCAGATACAGGATTGCTGAAGAACCTTTCCCAATTGTAGGCTGACGCTTTGTTCTAATGACAGTGTCCTTTGCTTTACAGAAACTTTTCATTTACATGAGATCCTATTTATTAATTGTTGATCTTAGAACCTGTGTAGTTATCATGCACAAAATGGAGATAATACAATATGATAATCATTGTCTACTACAATCATTGTGAGGAATCAATGACCTAAAACTTGTCATACATTTTCAGTAAGTAGTGACATCCAGTTAAAGCTCATTGATTTCATGATTATCACGACTACAATTTGTTTTAAAATGAAAACATTTGTCTTCAAATATTCCAAAAAATATTTACCCAAAATGCCTAGATGAAAAACTTATACTTGCTTTTTTGAAATATTTTTAGAATGACAAAGTAATAGGTAGAGTCCATGAATGAGTGAGCCAGCACTTTCCCTGTATTACTTGGAAATTAAATCTTTCTTATTTGAGGATATTTATATTAGGGCTGAGTAAGCCTCTGGGGTAATGGAACCCAAAAGGTGCAGATGGCATTTTCACTGTTATTTCCCATCATAGAAGAAGTCATTTCACAACTACAGTGGATCCAGGGCTATATTGTTATCAGGCCTTCATATGGAACCCAAATTCATCTCTGTTTTCTAAGGCACTCAATGGTTTTTGTCATCTTTTTTTTTCTACAGGGTGTGTATTAATGATTACAAGAATAATCAAATAAACATGATTGTAGGAGGCTTTAAAATCTACCACAAAGTGCTTTTAATTTGATTTATTCAAGGTTAAAGATCTAACTTAATAACTAGTCATTACTAAAACAAAACTCACTTGTATACATCATACAAAGAATAAACCAACAATAAAGTAATCCTTAATTTCCTTAGGAGTATATGGAGATCATTATTCCTATCAAAGAACTTCATAGCATTGATATTTTTAAATATAAAATTAAAATATTTTTTTAGCTTGGTTAATGCAGGTTTTTTAATTTTATTTTTTTAATTTTTTATTAATTACACTTTATTCAATTTGTATCCTCCCATAAGCCCCTCCCTCCTCCCCTCCCGATCCCACCCTCTCTCCCCTTTCTGCATGCATGCCACTCCCCAAGTCCACTGATAGGGGAGGTTTTCCTCTCCTTTCTGATCTTACTCTATCAGTTCTCATCAAAAGTGGCTGAATTGTCCTCTACTGTGGCCTGGTAAGGCTGCTCCCCACTCAGGGGTTGGTGATCAATGAGCAGGCCAATCAGATTATGTCAGAGGCAGTCCCTCTTCCCATTACTATGTAACCCACTTGGACACTGAACTGCCATGGGCTACATCTGTGCAGGGGTTCTAGGTTATCTCCATGAATACTCCTTGGTTGGAGTATGAGTCTCTGGGAAGTTCCCTGTGTTCAAATTTTCTTGTTCTGTTGCTCTCCTTGTGGAGTTCCCATCCCCTCCAGCTCTTACTATTTCCCACTTCTTACATAAAATTCCATTCACTCTGCCCATTAGTTGGCCATCAGGCTCAGCATCTGCTTTGACAGTCTATACTGCAGAGGCTTTCAGAGGCCCTCTGTGGCAGGTTTCAAGGTTGTTTCCTGTTTTCTTCTGGCTTTCAGAGGCCCTCTGTAGCAGGTTCCGAGTTTGTTTCCTATTTTCTTTTTCTTCTGATGTCCATCCTCTTTGCCTTTCAGGATGGGGATTGAACATTTTAGTTAGGGTCCTCTCTTTTGCTTAGTTTGTTTAGATGTACAGATTTTAGTGGGTTTATTCTATGTTGTATGTTTATATGAGTAAGTATATACCATGCCTGTCTTTTTGCTTCTGGGACAACTCACTCAGGATGATCCTTTCCAGGTCTTACCATTTACCTGCAAATTTCATGATTTCCTTATTTTTCATTGCTGAGTAATATTCCATTGTATAGATGTACCACAGTTTCTGCATCCATTCTTCAGTTGAGGGGCATATGGGCTGTTTCCAGCTTCTGGCTATTACAAATAAAGCTGCTACAAACATGGTTGAGCAAATGTCCTTTTTGTGTACTTGAGCCTCTTTTGGATATATGGCTAGGAGTGGTATGGCTGGATCTTGAGGAAGCACTATTCCTAGTTGTCTGAGAAAGCGCCAGATTGATTTCCAGAGTGGTTGTACAAGTTTACATTCCCACCAGCAGTAGAGGAGGGTTCCCCTTTCTCCACAACCTCTCCAGCATGTGTTGTCCCTTGAGTTTTTCATCTTGGCCATTCTGATGGGTGTAAGGTGAAATCTCAGGGTTGTTTTGATTTGCATTTCCCTAATGGCTAATGAGGTTGAGCATTTCTTTAAGTGTTTCTCTGCCATTCGATATTCCTCTACAGAGAATTCTCTCTTTAGCTCTGTTCCCCATTTTTTAAGTGGATTACTTGGTTTGCTGCTTCTCAGCTTCTTTAGTTCTTTATATATACTGGATATGAGTCCTCTGTCAGATAAAGGGTTGGTGATGATTCTTTCCCAATTTGTAGGCAGTCGATTTGTTTTGATGATGGTGTCCCTTGCTTTACAGAAGCTTTTCAGTTTCATGAGGTCCCATTTATTGATTGTTGCTCTTAGAGCCTGTGCTGTTGGTGTTCTGTTCAGGAAGTTTTCTCCTGTACCAATGAGTTCTAGGGTATTCCCCACTTTTTTTTCTAGCCGATTTAATGTGTCTGGTTTTATGTTGAGGTCTTTGATCCACTTGGACTTCAGTTTTATGCAGGGTGATAAGTATGGATCTATTTTCATTTTTCTACATGTAGACATCCAGCTGGACCAGCACCATTTGTTGAAGATGCTATCTTTTTTCCATTGTATGGTTTTGGCATCTTTGTCAAAAATCAGTTGTCCATAAGTGTGTGGGTTTATTTCTGGGTCTTCTGCTCGATTCCATTGATCCACCATTCTGTTTCTATGCCATTACCACGCAGTTTTTATAACTGTTGCTCTACAGTACAGCTTGAGATCAGGGATGGAGATACTTCCAGAAGATCTTTTATTGTAGAGGATTGTTTTAGCAATTCTCGGTTTCTTGTTATTCCATACGAAGTTGAGAATTTTTCTTTCCAGGTCTGTAAAGAATTGTGTTGGCAATTTGATGGGAATTGCATTAAATCTGTAGATTGCTTTTGGTAAGATGGCCATTTTTACTATGTTAATCCTGTCAAGCCATGAGCATGGGAGATCTTTCCATCTTCTCATATCTTCCTCTAATTCTTTTTTCAGAGACTTGAAATTTTTTTCATACAAGTCTTTGACTTGCTTGGTTAGGGTTACACCAAGGTACTTTATGTCATTTGTGGCTATTGTGAAGGGTGTTGTTTCTCTAATTTCTTTCTCAGTCCTTTTGTCTTTTGTATACAGGAGTGCTACTGATTTTTTTGAGTTAATTTTGTATCTGGCCACTTTGCTGAAGGTGTTTATCAGCTGTAGGAGTTCCCTGGTAGAGTTTTTGGGGTCACTCATGTATACTATCATATCATCTGCAAATAGTGATAATTTGACTTCTTATTTTCCAATCTGTATCCCCTTGATCTCCTTCAACTGTCTTATTGCTCTAGCAAGGACTTCCAGCACTATGTTGAAGAGATATGGAGAGAGTGGGCAGCCTTTTCTTGTCCCTGATTTCAGTGGGATTACTTTAAGTTTCTCTCCGTTCAGTTTGATGTTGGCTATAGGCTTGCTGTATATTGCCTTTACTATGTTTAGATATGTGCCTTGTATCCCTGATCTCTCCAGTACTTTAAACATGAATGGATGTTGGATTTTGTCAAATGCTTTTTCAGCATCTAGGGAGATAATCATGTGGTTTTTTTTCTTTCAGTTTGTTAATATGGTGGATCACATTGATGGATTTCCGTATATTGAACCACCCCTGCATACCTGGGATGAAGCCTACTTGGTCATAGTGGATAATATCTTTGATGTGTTCTTGGATTCGGTTTGCAAGTATTTTGTTAAGTATTTTTGCATTAATGTTCATAAGGGAGATTGGCCTGAAATTCTCTTTCTTTGTTGAGTCTTTGTGAGGTTTAGGTACCAAGGTGAATGTGGCTTCATAGAATGAGTTTGGTAATATTCCTTCTGTTTCTATTTTGTGGAATAGTTTGAAGAGAATTGGACTTAGCTCTTCTCTGAAGGTCTGGTAGAATTCTGCGCTGAAGCCATCTGGTCCTGGGCTTTTTTTGGATGGGAGACTTTTGATTACTGCTTTTATTTCTTTGGGGGATAAAGGACTATTTAATTGATTTACCTGGTCTTGATTGAGATTTGGTAAGTAAAATCGATCAAGAAAATTGTCCATTTCATTTAGATTTTCAAATTATGTGGCATATAGACTTTTGAAGTAAGTCCTAATGATTGTTTGGATTTCCTCAGTGTCTGTAGTTATGTCCCCCTTTTCATTTCTGATTTTGTTGATTTGGGTGGTGTCTCTCTGCCTTTTAGTTAGCTTGGCTAAGGGTTTGTCGATCTTGTTGATTTTCTCAAAGAACCAGCTCTTGGTTTCATTGATTCTTTGAATTGTTTTATTTGTTTCTAATTGATTGATTTCAGCCCTGAGTTTGATAATTTCCAGCTGTCTACTCCTTTTTGGTGTGTCTGCTTCTTCTTTTTCTAGGGTTTTTAAGTGGGCCATTAAGTTGCTTGAATGAGCTGTCTCGAATTTCTTCTTGAAGGCACTTAGTGCTATGAACTTTCCTCTTAGCACTGCTTTCATTGTGTCCCACAAGTTTGGGTATATTGTGTCTTCATTTTCATTGAGTTCTAGGAAGACTTTAATTTCTTTCTTTATTTCTTCCCTGACCCAGCTGTCATTTAGTAACAAGTTGTTCAGTTTCCATGTGTGTGTAGGCTTTTTGCTATTTTTGTTGTTGTTGAAGTCCAGCTTTATTCCATGTTGATCAGACAAGATATAAGGGATTATTTCAGATTTCGTGTATCTGTTGAGGCTTGCTTTGTGACCAACTATATGATCTATTTTGGAGAAGGTTCCATGAGGTGCTGAGAAGAATATAAATTCTTTTGTGTTTGGGTGTAAAGTTCTGTAAATATCTGTGAGGTCCATTTGATTCATGACCTCTGTCAGAGATATTGTTTCTTTGTTTAATTTCTGTTTTGTTGACCTGCCCTTTGTTGAGAGTGGGGTGCTGAAGTCTCCCACTATTAATGTGTGGGGATTTATATGTGGTTTAAATTGAATCAATGCTTCTTTTACAAATGTGGGTGCTCTTGTATTTGGGGCATAGATGTTCAGGATTGTGATGTCTTCCTGGTGGAATTTTCCCTTGATGAGTATGAAGTGTCCTTCCCCATCTCTTTTTATTAATTTTGGTTGAAAGTCTATTTTATTAGATATTAGAATGGCTACTCCTGCTTGTTTCTTGGGTCCGTTTGCTTGGAAAGTTGTCTTCCAACCTTTTACCCTCAGGTTATGTCTATCTTTGTGCCTTAGGTGTGTTTCTTGTATGCAACAGATTGCTGGGTTTTGTTTACGTATCCATTCTGTTAATCTGTGTCTTTTTACTGGAGAGTTGAGTCCATTGATGTTGAGAGAGATTAATGACCAGTGGCTGTTAGATCCTTTGATTTTGATGTTGGCTGTGTTCATAAGGTTGTGTGCTTGGTTGCTTTTTGTTTTACTGTAGTAAGATTAATTATTTCCTGTGTTTTCTTGACAGAAGCTAATTTTCTTGGGTTGTATTTTCCCTTCCAGTATCTTCTGTAATGCTGGATTTGTGTGTAGGTATTGTTGAAATTTGTTTTTGTCATTGAATATCTTGTTTTCTTAGTCTATGAGGACTGAGAGTTTTGCAGGGTATAGTAGCCTGGGCTGACATCTGTGTTCTCTTAGGGTTTGCATGATATCTGTCCAGGCCCTTCTGGCTTTCATAGTCTCTGTTGAAAAGTCAGGTGTGATTTTAGTGGGTTTGCTATTATATGTTACTTAGCCTTTTTCCCTTGCAGCTTTTAGTATTTTTTCTTTGTTCTGTATACTTACTGTTTTGATTATTATGTGGCAGGAGGATTTTCTTTTCTGGTCAAATTTGTTGGGTGTTCTGTAGGCCTCATGTATCCTTATTGGCCTCTCCTTTAACTTGGGGAAATTTTCTTCAATGATTTTGTTGAAAATATTTTCTGGGCCTTGGAGAAGGGAGTCTTCTTTTTCCTCTATACCTATTATTCTTAGGTTTTGTCTTTTCATATTGTCTTGGATTTCTTGGACAGTCTGTGTCAGGAATTTTTTGGATTTAACATTTTCTATGACAGATACATCGATTTCTTCCATTGTATCTTCTACACCTGAGATTCTTTCTTCCATTTCTTGTAGTCTGTTGATTATGCTTACCTCTGTAGTTCCTGTTTTCTTCCCTAAATTCTTCCTCTCCATTATTTCCTCCATTTGTGTTTTCTTTAATTTTTCCAGTTCTATTTTCAGGTCTTTAGTTGTTTTGTTTACTTCCTTCACCTGTCTGATTGTATTTTCCTCTTTTTCTTTTAGTTCCTTCAACTCTGTTCCTTTTATTTCTTTCAGTGATTTAATTATTTCTTCTCTGAAGGCTGCAAGCTGTTTGGCTGCATCTTCCCATATTTCTTCACGGATGGCCATAATCTGCTTGTCTTTAACTTCCTCCATTTCTTTACAGATAGCCATGATCTGTTTGGTTTATCTTCCTCTAATTCTTTACGTATTTTATTTGTTTCCTCTATTATCCTCTTCATCAGCATAGATGTAAGGTCATCTTCTTGATTTTCTATTATGCTGCGTTGTCCAGGGCTCTTCGCCCCTGGATGGCTGGGTTCTGGAGATGCCATATTGCTCTGTCTTTTGTTAGTTCAGCTTTTACACTGACCTCTACCCATTGGGCTCTTTTAGGTGTTGGCTGTTAGTTTCTGTGCTTCCTGGAGTCCTGAGGTAGGGAGAATCCCCTTGGTCGGAAGATGATTTTTCCTGAAAGAGTCCTCCTCTGCTTTTTGGTTATGGTCACTGTATGGCCAGTGTTTCTCAGGAATTTCCACTGCTCACCTCAGGTTTATAGCCCTGAGTAGTAGCTGTGGTCTATGTTAGGCAGGGGGGGGGATCTCCTCTTACCCATTGAAGTTCTCAAGAAAGCTGCCCCACTGCTGCGTTTCTCGTTATAAATTTAGTGTGCTGCTGCTCACTAAATTTCCAGGTACAGTCCTCTTGAAGAACCTGCTAATTCCCTAGCTGTGGGGTTTTCTCCCAACAGGGAAACTCAGTCTGTTATCCTGGGGCACACAGTTCTGTCTGGGAAAGTGAGAGGTGCACTCAACAAGTCTCTGGGCCAGAGGCTGAGTGCTCTGCTCTGGGCCTGGAGAATGTGCACCTAGGTTGAGTTGGCACCTGGGGGTGCTGCTCTGGTCTGGAGGCTCGGTGCCTCACTCTGGACCAGAAGCTGTGTGTCCCTGTCTGTGATGGTGGCTGCAGGCACTGCTCTGGTCCAGATGCTGTGGGTGCAGCCCTCTTAAAGGACCAGGGATTCCCACAGTTTTGACAGTCTAGCTAGGGATAACTGGTTGATTCTTGGCACAGTATCTGAGGGCTGCTGTAATGGCTCTCTGGATTTTGTAGGTCTGAGGATGCAGCTGTGTGTCCCAGTGCCCTGGGGAACTCAATAATGGCAGCTGAGCACAGCGCTCCTGCCTGCATTAGAGCCTAGAGTCTGAGTGAATCCAGGAAGTGTTTTGGTGCTGGGTGTCCTGAGCATTAGACCTGATGATCCCCTCTGCTGGGGGTTTCCTCCTGCCAGAGACACTCATTCTTTGCTTTGGGGACCACTGTTCTGTCTGGGGTAGCGAGTAGAACCCATAGGCACAGATGCCCGCTTGTGGCTCCGCCTTTCTGTCCTTTGGGAGCCTTGGAAGCTGCCTAAACTGGGAAATTTTCCCAAGACCTTTTCGGGGTGGGGGTGTTGGCTGAGTGCTCTGAGATTAGACCAGCCGTTTCCCTCCCTGTGGGTTTGCACCTGCCAGTGAAACGCAGTCTCTGGTGCCCTGGGGCCCACAGTTCTATCTGAGGGGGCAAATCAGGTGCGCAGGCAGGGCTCTGTGCAGGCACCTGGGTCCCCGGCTCTGGCTCCGGGCTGGCTCCTGGGGCACCTGCGGAACCCGAGTCTTTTCCAGGGGATGTCTGGGTGACCTAAGGTCGGTCCCAATTGTTTCCTGCTCCGTGGGGTTATCTCTTGACTGGAAAATCCAGTCTGTGATGTTCTGGGCCCACAGTTCAGTCTGGGACAGTGACCAGATCAGGCTGGCGTGTAGCTCTGGGCTGGTGACCAAGCGCCTGGCGGAACCAGGATCTCTTCCTCGGTTTAGCCGGGTGAGGTAAAGCTGATTGAATCCCCCACCGTGGGGTATCCTCTCACCTGTGAAACACAATCACTTGTGTTTTATGGCCGCGAGTTCTGATTGCTGGTCACTGTGACAATCCTGCTGAATGAGAGTCCTCCTGGCACCGCCATCTTGCCCTGTCCCCCTTTTGTCATCTTTCTTACATAAGTCCTTCTGTCACATATGCCCTTCCATGCTACAAACTAATAATTTCTTGGTTTCTCCTTTTCAACTTTCTTGCTCTTCCTACCCTGTCAAATTGTTTGCCCAGTGTTTTTAGAAGTCCCACACAGCCCCGGAACAAGCAACATCGTGTACTCTCAGTCCTCCTGTACCTAGTGTCCACTTGGACTTGCTATTTCTAGAGCTCTCTTAAGCAGACGGTATTTACCTTACTCACTAGGCTTTGTAGAAACTATCATCACCATCTACCTGATCTTCCTGAAATCTTCAGTTCTTGCACATTTATTTATTTTTAGAATTATAGTATTTATTACCATTGGTGTAGCACTGAGGATTGAGCCTAGGGCCTTTTACATAATATAAGCCCTCTGTGTTAATTACGACCTCAGTGCTTGTCTTGCCTTTTATTTTGAGACAAGGTCTTGCTAAGCCTTCCAGGCTGGTTTTGAAATTTGTACAAAGCCCAGGCAGGCTTAGAAACTTTGGACTTCCTGCTTCCGTCCCCCACATGACTAGAATTACAGACCTGAGCCACTAGGTCTGGATAGTTCTTCCATAATATATATATATATATATATATATATATATATATATATATATATATATATATATATTCTAACTATTCATATATATATGAATATATATATTCATATATATATGAATAGTTAGATATGCATGTGTTTACATATATATGTAAACAAACTTATGCTTTCTTGAATATAGGGTACACCCATTCTGCTAAAGATAACTAAGATCCCATAAAATTGTATATAAAATAAAAATAATGCTCTCAAATGTGGAGAGAAGAGGGGAAATACATCAGAAACCTTAGGACCTGGTTAAAAAAAAAAAACATGGTAGTGAGTTCCATGGGGATACCAGACTTGGGCATGCAACAGCTAGTAATTTGAGAACATCAACAGGAACTGACAAAATGAGAGCAGACAAAACCATTACTTGCAACCAATGTACTAGGACAGAATGTTTCATAAATAACGATTCTGCTCCAGCTTAACATCAAAGAAAGAACCGTCACCTCCTTCTCCCCTACCCCCAAAACAACTCACCGGAAATGGCCAGGTGAGGAGACTGGACTTACTATGCATAGTTATAATGAGGCCTCTCAGCATCTTACCAGAGTAGTGTCTGAAGAGGTTGAGGAGGAGTTCAAAACCTTATCTCTGCTAGATGGCAATAATCTCTCACTCCCACCTGGTAGTAATGAGGCACTTTCTCTATTTATCCTAGTGGTACCAGAGGAGACTTTACCACCACCAAATGGTAATAAGACTTCACTTGCAGGAAATTGGGATTTACAAACACAGTTGGAACTTCCCTCAAATGGCAGCACATTTTAATAGGAAACCTGGACTTCTGTGCTTGGCTCACAGAAACAGTGACCATTCTACTTCCCTTTCAAAGCAAAAGCAGAAGATGCCAACTGAAAAAATAAATAAATAAAATGAACACTGAGATGGCAGAGTTGTTAGTATTAAAAATGTCTCACATAAAAATGCCCCATTGGGAAATTACAAATATAAGTGAAACAAATTAAAAAGTACAAAGGCTAGGTGAAGAAAATATAAAACTAAAAACCAAATGGAAATTATAGATGTAAAAATACAATAACTAAAACAATGCACTTAATGAGTGGCTACAAATACAAAATTTAGAAGAAAGAAGATAATATCCAGTGGACCTGAAAAAAATCAATAAAAAATTAAGCAGTATAGAAAACTGAAAAATATAAATTAGAAACATAATCAGAATTATATTAAAAAGAGATTTAGCATTTGGGTTATGAAAATCTTGGAAGGAAAGGGAAAAATGATGGAGCTCAAAAAGTGCATATCTATCTGAAAGAATGGCTAGAGGAAATACTTTCTTCTTGTATGATAATTTCATAGATGCATTTAATGTGCTTTGATCAAACTTGCCTTCCACTCTTTCTTATCCAATTTTCCCTAGTCTTTCAACTGCTTTTTCTTTCTTTATTTTTTTATTTTAATTTTATTTTTTCTTCACAATTTATTCATTATATATCCCGATTGAATCCCCCTCCCTCAACTACCCCCAGTCCCACCCTCTCTCCCTCTCCTGCCTCCCATCCCCTTCCTCTAGTCCACTGAAAGGGAGAGTTCTTCACTATTGCCTTCTGCCCATACCTTGCTAAGTCTCATCAAGACTGCCTGGATATTCTTCCTTGGTGGCCTGGCAAGGCAGCATAATCAGGAGCAGGAGGGAGTGATCAAAGAGCAGGCAACTGAGTTCATGAAAGAGGCAGCCCCTGCTTCCCTCATTCAGAGGTCCACATGGAGACTGAGCTGCCAATTGGCTAGGCTACATCTGAGCAGGAGGTCTAGATAATCTCCATTGGTGCATCAGTCTCTGCAGGATCTCCTGGGCTCAGATCTTTTAGTTTTGTTGGTCCTTGTGGGGATCCTGTCCTCTCCATGTCGCTCTATTCCCACCCCTTTCTTCCTCCATAAGACTCTCCGCGCTCTGCCCAAAGTTTGGCCCTGAGTTTCAGCATCTGCTTTGATCCCCTGTTCGGTGAATCCTTTCAGAGGACCCTCTATAGTAGGCTTCCATCCTGTTTCCTCTCTTCCACTGCTTCTGCTGTCTATCCTGTTCGCCATTTTGAATGAGATTTAAGCATCCTCCCTAGAGTCTTCCTTGTTGTTTAGCTTCTTTAGGTCTGTAGATGGCTGTCCTCTATTGTATGACTAATATCTGCTTATAAGTGAGTATATACCATCTCTGCCTTTCTGTTTCTGGGTTATCTCACTCAGGATGATCTCTTCTAGTTCTATCAATTTGCCTGCAAATTTCATGATTTCTTTGTTTTTAATTGCTGAGTAGTATTTCATTGTGTAGCTGTACCACAATTTTTGTATCCATTCCTCCGTTGAGGAACATCTAGGTTGTTTGCAGATTCTGGCTATTACAAATAAAGCTGTTATAAACATAGTTGAGCAAGTGTCCTTACTGAATGGTGTATCATCTTTTGGGTGTATGCCCAGGAGTGATAAAGCTGGATCTTGAGGTAGTGCTATTCCCAATTTTCTGAGAACATACCAGATTGTTTTCCAAAGTGGTTGTACAAGTTTGCACTTTCAACAGCAGTAGAGGTGTGTTCCCCTTTCCACACATCCTTTCCAGCATATTTTGTTACTTGAGTTGTTTGTTTGTTTGTTTGTTTGTTTGTTTTTATCTCAGCCATTCTGGTCTGTGTAAGAGTCATTTTGATGTGCATTTCCCTGATGACTAAGGATGCTGAACATTTCAACTGTTTCTCTGCCATTCTATATTCCTCTGTTGAGAATTCTCTAACTCTGTACCCCATTTTTAATTGGATTATTTGGTTTCCAACTGCTCTTTCTTAAACTCAGATTTAACTTAGTGCTGCCAATATGTGCATGGGTGTGGAACCATCTTCAGAAGCATAAGTAGCCTTTCAGAGCCCACAGCTCTGAAAAAAAATGTATTCTCCCTCTTCCAACAGCCAACAATTGTCAGCAGAGTCTCAAATAAGGTTAAGCCTTTGCCCTATCCATGCCGGGATTTGGCTAACTCCATCTCGTACACATTTTGTGCATATAAAGATAGCCACTATGAATTCATGTGTGTGATGACCCTGTCACATACAGAAAATACTGTTTCTCTGTAGGTGTCCACTACCTTTGAGTCTTATAATCTTTTCAGATTAACTTTCACAATGATCCCTAAGCCGTGCTGAAAGGGGATGAGATATATATATATATATATCATATATATATATATATATATATATATATATATATATATATATATATCCCATTTGAAGCTGAATACTGCCTCCATCCCTTACCCTGTCATAAGGTAATTTCATAGGGTAATTAATTTCTTTTATATGTGTATATATTTTAGGAAGGTTATACAATAGTATCTTTTTCTATGGCCATCTCAAAAGTCTTTAGTATAAGTTATCTGTACCCATACTCTTTCCTCTACCCTGCCATCCCATCCTGCACCCTAAAGGAAGTTCTCTAAACAGAAAAGAAACAATAAAAGAAGAAAGAACAACAAAAGAGCAAATAGAAAGTAAATACATTTTACTTTTCTGAATTATTTTTGAAGAAAAATTACACATTGCCTATGTGCTTCTAAATTTGTACAAAGAAAACATTTGACATAATTATATCTATAAACAAGAAACTAAGAAGGCGTAAAGGAAAATAAAACTGCTGTATATAGTTCAACTGGTCAAATATGTAGTAAACTGATGAATGATATATCTATAATGTAATAACTAGAGAAATTATGAAACATCTATATAAGGGTATATACCCCAAAACACATGAATAAATTATAATTTGTGTATAAAAATATTCAAATAACCTACACTTATCATTAGACAGCAGGAGTATTCCAAATAGAGTAGAAATAGAAAAGAAAGTATCAAATAGAAAAGCAAGTATCAAATAGTATATTTATTCCTCAACATATCAATAACTACATTTACTGTCATTGGTTTAAATATACCAATCAATAGGCAGAATTGATTATTGAATTAATAGCATGACAGTACTACGTGGCATTTTTCAAGACCCTACCTTCAAATATGAAGTTATAGGTAGGTTATTAGTAAAAATATGTCATGCGAACAGTAGCTAAATTTAACCAAAGTGGCTAAATTGATATTACAAAAAGTACATTTCACTTTGAAGAAACATATGTTTCCTTGTAACAAAGGGTCAACTCACCAAGAAGACATATGAATCTTAAATGGGAAATGGAGAAATGTACAGCTGCTTGGAAATTACAGTGTATCTTAACAATTGATAAACTATCTAGTCAGAAAATTAAGAAATAAGTAAGAACTCAATACCAACAACAAATGATCAAAAGGAATGTATACAGTACACTATTCAATAACAAAAGAATATGTGTTCCCTGTATGTGCAATATGCCAAATTAGACAATATTATGGCCATAAAGCAACCTCAACTCCACTTAAAAGAATTAAAATAATGTGCAATCTTTTCTACAATACCTGTGGATTAAAACTGGAAGTCAATATTTATATGATACCAGGAGACTCTTCTCACAGTTGGAAGTTAGACAACATACTTCTAAATGAAACATGCCAAAGAACTTGAAGAAATATTGAAGGCATTGAATTTAAATGAAAATATATATCAAGATGTGTGATAGCCAGCTAATGTTGAGAGAGAGAGATATATCAAACTGAACATTTATTTCAAGAAGAGAAAACTCTCAATTCAGTAATGTAACTAACCACTTCAAGAACTTAGAAAAAGAAATCCAAAACAAACAAAAGGAAATCATAGTAATAGATTTTAAGGAAACCAAGCAATAGATTTATTGAAAACTGAAAAACAGTAGAGAAATCAATCAATAAAACAGAAAGTTTGTTTTACTAAAATAAATCAACAAAGCTGACAAGCCTTTAGTAAGACTAAATACTATAAGAGTATAAAGACAACTTGCCAATATTAGGCATTAGACCCTCAGATATCAAAAGAATAGAAAGTAACACTAACTTTAGATGAGCTGGAACATGTCCTCAAAAAGTGCAAACTACAGTGATTTATTCAATAAAAAGTTGATTATTTAGATAGTTCTATAGCCGCTAAAAACTGAATTTGTAATTGTATTTAGTTTGTTTTTTTAAGTTTACTGTTTGAGAATTTCATGCCTGGGAACTGTGGTTATACCATTTCCACTCCTTTCTATGCCTCCAACTCCTCTTGTCTCTCCTCCACTCTCTCTGTCTCAATTGCATGATCTCTTCTTGTTTAATTATTATTGATACACACACACACACACACACACACACACACATATATACACATATAAAACATCTCCCAAAAGTTTTTCCATGATTAAATCACTTCATTAGTGAATCTCACCAAATGTTTAAAGAATCAAAACAACTCTAGAGCCATCAAGATTGTTCTGAAGGTACAGGTGCTTGCTGTTGAAACTTGATAACCTGAGTTTGATAACCAAGACTCATATCGTAGAGGAAAAGAACCATCTTCCCTTGCTTCCATAAGTTTACTGTGGCATTTACTGTCTTTTTCAGCAAATGACATAATTATACAATCCTAAGAAATAGCCAAAACACTTTAAATGAATACGTAAATCCAGGAAGGAGGAACTATAAATGAACACAACTCAATTCAATTGCTTTTTCATTTTTTAAATTAACTAATTAATTTATTTTAATTTTAATTTTTTTATATTAATTACAGTTTATCCACTTTGTATCCCAGCTGAATCTCCTTTCCTCATTCCCCCAATCCCACCCTCTTTCCCTCATCCCCTCCCATGCCCCTCTCCAAGTCCACTGATAGAAGAGGGACTCCTCCCCTTCTATCTGACCCTAGCCTATCAAGAATCATCAGGACTGGCTGCATTGTCTTCCTTTGTGGCCTGGTAAGGTTGCTCCCTCCTCAGGGGGAAGCAATCAAATAGCCAGCCACTGAGTTTATGTCAGAGACAGTCCCTGTTCCCCTAACTAGGGAACCCACTTGGAGACTGAGCTGCCATGGGCTACATCTGTGCAGGGGTTCTAAGTCATCTCTATTCATGGTCCTTGGATGGAGTATAAGTCTCAGAAAACACCACTTTGCCCAGATTTTTTGTTTCTGTTGCTCTGCTTGTGGAGCTCCTGTCCTCCCCCACCCCCCAGGCCTTTCTATCTCCTCCTTATTTCATAAGATTCCCTGCATTCAGATGAGAGTTTAGCTACAAGTCTCAGCATCTGTTTTGATACACTGCTGGGTAGAGACTTTCAGAGGCCTTCTGTGGTAGGCTCTTATCCTCTTCCCTGTTTTCTCCTTCTTCCAATGTCCTTACCCTTTGCCTTTCTGAGTGAGGATTAATCCTCTTACACAAGGTCATCCTTTTTGCTTAGCTTCTTTAGGTGTACAGATTTTACTATGTATATACTATATTATATGTCTAATATCTACTTATAAGTGAGTATATACCGTGTGCATCTTTCTGTTTCTGAGATAACTAACCCAAGATGATCTTTTCTAGTTCCCACCATGTGCCTGCAAATTTCATGATTTCCTTGTTTTTGATTACTGAGTAGTATTCCACTGTGTAAATGTACCACAGTTTCTGTATCCATTCCTCACCTGAGGGACATCTGGGTCGTTTACAGGTTCTGAGTATTATGAATAAAGCTTCTATGAACATCATTGAGTAAATGTCCTTGTTGCGTTCTTGAGCATATATGCCTAGGAGTGGTATAGCTGCATCTTGAGGAAGGACTATTACTAATTGTCTGAGAAAGTGCCAAATTGATTTCCAAGGTGGTTGTACAAGTTCACATTCCCACCAGCAATGGAGGAGGGTTCTCCTTTCTCCACATCCTCTCAAGGATGTGTTGTCGCTTGAGTTTTTGATCTTAGCCATTCTGATGGGTGTAAGGTGAAATCTCAGGGTTGTTTTGATTTGCATTTCCCTGATGACTAATGATGTTGAACATGTCTTTAAGTGATTCTCGACCATTGGATATTCCTCTGTTGAGAATTCTGTTTAGCTGCGTACCCCATTTTTAATTGGGTTGCTTGATTTGTTGCTTTTTATCTTCTTGAGTTCTTTATATATTCTGGATATTAGCCCTCTGTCAGATATACAGTTAGTGAAGTCCTATCCCAGTCTGTAGGCTATCATTTTGTTTTGATGACACTGTCCTTTGTTTTGCAGAAGCTTTTCAGTCTCATGAGGTCCCATTTATTGATTATTGGCCTTAGAGCCTGTGCTATTGGTGTTCTTTTCAGGAAGTTGTCTCTTGTGCCCAATGAGTTCAAGGCTCTTTCGGAATTTTTCTTCTAACAGATTTAGTGTGTCTGGTTTTATGTTGAAGTCTTTGATCCACTTGGACTTGAGTTTTGCGTGGGGTGATAAATATGGGTCTATATGCATTTTTCTGCATGTAGACATCCAGTTAGACCAGCACCTTTTGTTGAAGTTGCTCCTGTTTTTCCCATTGTTTGGGCTTCTTTGTCAAAAACCAGGTATCCATAGGTGTGTGGGTTTATTTCTGGGTCTTCTATTCAATTACATTCATCTATCATTCTGTTTCAATGCCAATCCCATGCATTTTTTATTACTATTGCTCTGTAGTACAGCTTGTGGTCAGAGATGGAGATCCCTCCAGGTGATTTGTTGTTATACAAAATTATTTTAACAATTCTGGGTTTTTTGGTTTCTCCATATGAAACTGAGAATCTTTTTTTCAAGGTCTGTAAAGAATTGAGTTGGTATTTTGATGGGAATTGCATTGAATCTGTAGATTGCTTTTGGCAGGATGGCCACTTTCATTGTGTTAATCCTACCAATCCATGAGCACGGGAGATCTTTCCATCTTCTGATGTCTTCTTCAATTTCTTTCTTCAGAGACTTGAAGTTTTTCTCAAACAGGTCTTTCACTTGCTTGGTTAGTGTCACCCCAAGGTACGTTATGTTATTAGTGAGAATTGTGAAGGGTATAGTTTCCCTAATTTTTTCTCAGCCTTTTTGTCTTTTTTATACAAGAGGGCTACTGATTTTCTTAGTTTGTTTTGTATCGAAACACTTTGCTGAAGGTGTTTATCAGTGGAAGCAGTTTTCTTGTTGAAATTTTGGAGTCACTCATGTCATCTGCAAATAATGATACTTTGTCTTCTTCGTTCCTGATTTATATCCTTGATCTTTAGTTGTCTTATTTATTGCTCTAGTTAGGACTTCAAGTACTATCTTGAAGAGATATGGAGAGAGTGGGCATCCTTGCCTTATCCCTGATTTCAGTGAGAATGATTTAAGTTTCTTTCCATTTAGTTTGATGTTGGCTATAGGTTTGCTGTATTTTGCCTTTACTATGTTTGGGTATGTGCCATTTATCCCTGACCTCTCCAAGACTTTAAATATGAATGGGTGTTGGATTTTGTCAAATGCTTTTTTTTTGGCATCAAAGGAGATGATCATGTGGTTTCTCTCCTTCAGTTTGTTTATATGGTGGATTACATTGATGGATTTCTGTATATTGAACCACCCCTGCATCCCTAGGATAGATAAAGCATCCTTAGTCATGGTGGATATCTTTTATGTGTTCTTGTATTCGGTTTGCAAGTATTTTATTAAGTATTTTTGCATCAATGTTTATAAAAGAGATAGGTCTGAAGTTTTCTTTTTTTTTCCTTTGGTCTTTGTGTAGTTTAGGTATCAATGTGACTGTGGTTTCATAGAATTAGTTTGGTAATTTCCTTCTTTTTCTATTTTGTGGAATAGTTTGAAGAGAATTGGAGTTAGCTCTTATTTGAAGGTCTGGTGGAATTCTGTGCTGAAACCAGCCCTGGCCTGTTTTTTTTTTTTTTTTTTTTTTGAGGAAGAGTTTTGATGATTGCTTCTATTTCCTTGGGGTGGGGGATATAGGATTATTTAATCTAGTTACCTTATCTTGATTTAATTTTGGTAAATGTAATCTATCAAGAAAATTGTCCATTTCATTTAAATTTTCAAATTTTTTGGCACATAGGCTCTTGTAGTAAGACCTAATGATTGTCTGCATTTCCTCAGTGTCTGTATTTATGTCTCCCTTTTCATTTCTGATTTTGCTGAATTGGATAGTTCCTCTGTCTTCCAGTCAGTTCGGCTAAAGTTTTGTCTATCTTGTTGATTTTCTCAAAAAACGAGCTCTTGGTTTCATTGGATTTTCCTTTGTTTTGAAATGTTTTATTTTTTTCTCATTCATTGATTTCAGCTCTGATTTTGATTATTTCCAATCATTTACTCCTCTTGGGTGTGTTTGCTTCCTCCCCCCCTTGGGCTTTTAGATGTGTCAAATTGCTTGTATGGGATGTCTCAAACTTCTTTCTGGAGGAACATAGTGCTATGAACTTTCCTTGTAGAACTGCTTTCATAGTGTCCCATAAGTTTGTGTAAGTTGTTCCTTCATTTTCATTGAAATTTATGAAATCTCTAATTTCTTTTTTCATTTCTTCACTGACTAAGCTTTCAATGAGTAAAGAGTTGTTTAGTTCCCATATGTATGTAGGATTTTTATTATTTCTGTTATTGTTGAGGTCTAGTTTTAGACCATGGTGGTCTGATAGGATTCAAGGGATTATTTTGATCTTTTTGTATATGCTGAGGCTTGCTTTGTGCCTGACTATATGATCAATTTTTGAGAAGGTTCTGTGAAGTGCTGAAAAGAAGGTATACTCTTTTGAGTTTGGATGAATATTTCTGTAGATATCTATTAGATCCATTTGATTTAGGACCTCTGTAATTGCCATTATTTCCTATTTAGCTTCTGTCTATATGATCTGTCCTTTGGTGAGAGTGGAGTGTTGAAGTCTCCCACTATTTAGGTGTTGGGATCAATGTGTGATTTCACCTTTAATAATATTTCATTTATAAATTCGTGAGCTCTTGTGTCTGAGGCATAGATGTTCACAGATTGTGATATATTCCTGGTGGATTTTTCCTTTGATGAGAATGAAGTATCCCTCCTCATCTTTTTTGAGCAATTTTGGTTCAAAGTCTATTTTATTAAATATTAGGACAGATATCCCAGCTTGTTTTCTGGGTCCATTTGCTTGAAAAATATATTTCCAGCCCTTTATTCTGAGGTATTGTTTATCTTTGTTGCAGAGGTGTGTTTCTTGGATGCAGTAGAAGGTTGGATCCTGTTTCCACAACCAATTGTGTTAGTCTGTGTCTTTTCATTGGGGAGTTGAGTCCTTTGTGGTTGATAGATAATTGTAACCTATAAATGTTGTTGGTTTTTATTGTGGAGTTGATGGTGTTATTATTAATTGTTTTCTTTTAATTTTTCTTTGTGACCTTATCTATATCCTGTTTTTTTTTTCTTGTGTGTAGTTGTCTTTATTGGACTGTAGTTTTCCTTCTATTATCTTCTGTAGGGCTGGTTTGCTGTGTAAATATTTTTTATGTATAGTTTTTTCATGAAATATTTTGTTTTCTCCATCTATGTTGTTTGATAGCTTTGCTGGGTATAGTAGTCTGGGTTGGCATCTGTAGTCTCTTAGAATCTGCATGACATCTGCCCAGGCCCTTTTGTCTTTCATAGTTTCTGTTGAGAAGTGTGGTGTGATTCTGATAAGTTTACATTTATATGTTACTTGGCCGTTTTCCCTTGCTGCTTATAATATTTCTTTCCTTGTTTTGTAAAATTAGTGTTTTGAGTATTATGTAACATGAGGAGTTTCTTTTCTGGTCTAGTCTAATTGATGTTCTGTAGGTCTCTTGTATTTTTTAAATTAAATTTTAATTTTTTATATTAATTACAGTTTATTTACTTTGTATCCCAGCTGTAGCCCCCTCCCTAATTCCCTACCAAACGAACCCTCCCTCTCTCATCTCCTCCATGCTCCTCTCTAAGTCTCCTCCACTTCCAACTGACCCTAGCTTATCAGGTCTCATCAGACCTGGCTGCAATATCCTCCTCTGTGGCCTAGCAAGGCTGCTCTTTCCTCAGGCGGGGAGGTCAAAGAACCAGCCACTGAGTTCATGTCAGAGACACTCCTTGTTCCCCATACCAGGGAACCCACTTGGATAATGGGTTGCCATGGGCTACCTCTGAGCAGGGGTTCTAGGTTATATCCTTACATGGTCCTTGGTTGGAGAATCAGTCTCAGAAAAGACCCCTGTGCCGAGATATATTTAGTCCTTGTGGAGTTCCTCTCCTTTCCAGGTCTTACCAACTTCCTTTTCTTTCATAAGATTCCCTGCACTCTTCCCAAGTTTTGCTTGAGTCTCAGCATCTGCTTTGATACAATGCTAGGTAGAGTCTTTCAGAGGCCCTCTATGGTAGGCTTCTGTCCTGTTTCTTCAACAAATGGTGCTGGTCCAACTGGATGTCTACATGCAGAAAAATGAAAATAGATCCATATTTATCACCCTGCACAAAACTAAAGTCCAGGTGGATCAAAGACCTCAACATAAAACCAGATACATTAAATCGGTTAGAAGAAAAACTGGGGAAGAACCTTGAACTCATTAGCACAGGAGACTACTTCTTGAAAAAAACACTAACAGCACAGGCTCTAAGATCAACAATCAATAAATGGGGCCTCATGAAACTGAAAAGCTTCTTTAAAGTGAAAGACACTGTCATCAGAACAAAACAACAGCCTACAGACTGGGAAAGGATCTTCACCAACCCTATATCTGACAGAGGACTACTATTCAAAATATATAAAGAACTAAAGAAGTTAAAAAGCAACAAATCAAGTAATCCAATTAAAAACTGGGGTACTGAGCTAAACAGAAAATTCTCTGTAGAGGAACATAAAATGACAGAGAAACACCTAAAGAAATGCTCAACGTCCTTAGCCAACAGGGTAATGCAAATCAAAGGACCCTGAGATTTCACCTTACACACATCAGAATAGCTATGATAAAAAACTCAAGTGACAACACATGCTGGAGATGTTGTGAAGAAAGAGGAACACTCCTCCATTGCTGTTAGGAATGTAAACTTGTACAACCACTTTGGAAATCAATCTGGCGCTTTATCAGACAACTAGGAATAGTGCTTCCTCAAGATCCAGCTATACCACTCCTAGGTATATATCCAAAAGATGCTCAAGTACACAACAAGGACATTTGTTCAGCCATGTTCACAGCAGCTTTATTTGTAATAGATAGAACCTGTAAACAACCCAGATGTCCCTCAGCTGAGGAATGGATACAGAAATTGTGGTACATTTACACAATGGATTACTACTCGGCAATTAAAAACAAGGAAATCATAAAATTTGCAGGCAAATGGTGGCATCTAGAAAAGATCATCCTGACTAAGGTATCCCAGAAACAAAAAGACACACATGGTATATACTCACTTTTAAATGGATACTAGACCTAAAATATACGATAAACATACAAAAATCTGTACACCTAAAGAAGGTAAACAAGAAGGATAACCCAGGGTAAGATGATCAGTCCTCACCCAGAAAGACAAATGAGATGGACATTGGAAGTAGGAAAAAAACCATACCTCTTGTATTTTAATGGACATCTCTTTCTTCAAGTTGGGAAAATTTTCTTCTATGATTTTCTTGAAAATATTTTCTGAACTTTAGAATCTGTAATCTTTTTTGTCTATTCTTCTTATTCTTAAATTTTATCTTTTTATGGCATCCTTGATTTCTTGGATGTTTTGTGTTTGAAACTTTTCCAATTTTGCTTTTTTTTTGAGAGAGAGAGATGTATCTATTTCTGCAATTGTATCTTCTGTGCCTGAGATTCTCTCTTCAATCTTTTTTATTCTGTTAGTGACCCTTAACTTTGTTTTTCTTCATCTTTTCTCTAATTTCTCCAGCTCCAGGATTTTTTTCTGTTTGTGTGTTCTTTATTGATTTTAATTCTGTTCTCATGTCTTGTACCATTTTCTTCATCCATTTGAATGTGGATTCCTGTCTTTCCATGATGGCCTCTATTTTTTTTTTTTATTTGTTTTCTCTTTATGTGCCTTTATTTGTGTGGCTATATTTTCCTGTATATCTTTGAAAGATTTGTTTATTTCCTTTTTATGTGCCTCTAATAACTCAATAAGCATAGCTTTAAAATCATTTTCCTGTGGTTCTGATGAAATTAAAATATCCATGGAGTTTTTGTGCTGCTAGTGAAACTATGATGTCCTGACTTTTTTGGATGTGTTCTGACCTCTAGCCATCTGGTTATCCATAAGCTTTGCTGTTTGTTCCTGATGTCTGTACTTCAGACTGGGTCTGTCTGTCTGTGGTGTCTAGAGTATTCTTCAGGAAGATGAGAAAGGTCCACCGGTTTGAGAGTGGATGTTGGTGTTCCAGATGTAGCTAAGTGAGGAACGTCGGGGGAGCATGTGAGCAAGCTCGGGGGTGTGCATGGAAGTGTGTCTTGTGGGACAGTGTGTTAGAAGGTGTAGATGCCTGGAAGGGTGGAGATTAAGCGCAGGAGGGGGTGCTGGAGATGTCTGCGGGAGCAATGCACATGCACAAGTGCCCTGAATTCCTCAGTGCCTTACAGGCCTCTCATATTGTTCTCTTGGTAATAAAATATGTCTGGGATCCTGGAATTGTTTGCCTGGACTCCACTGGTAGACACACAGAACAGGGTCTACAATCTTCAGAACACTGTCCCAAGAATCCCTGTGTTGCCCACAGTTGGGGTGTGCATGGGAAGGATATGATATCTGGCTGCTAGAATAGAGGGAACGTGGATCTGGGGCCCTGCAGTCACTCACTTGAAGGCACTCTCACTAGGTTGCAGGCCTAATCGGGAAGCACTGAGGTTCCCCCTGTTGTCTACTCTCAGATTTGTTCCCGCAGGGGCAAATGAGAGTGTAGGAGATGCATCAGCTCAATGGGGTCCACAGTTTGGCCACCAGGCAGGGAGATCCTTACTTGTAACAGCCACCTCTGCCATCTCAGTCATACATCATGGAGGCTCCTGCTTGGGCTAGATGCAGATGAAGACCTGGGAGGCCCGTATAGCTGTTTAGCTATCTGCAACAGCCGCTGACCTGGAAGGCCCTTACTGCCACTGCTTCTGCTGTCTCAGTCACTGAACACAGAGGATCCTACTTGGGGCAGCTAGTGCTGCCTCCTCTGTGCAGAGAGGCCTGTGTTTGGTGTAAGGCAAAGTGCAGGGTGGTTGAACATTTGCCACTCTCAGTTCCCGCAGATGATCACTGGTAACCTGCATCAAAATTATCCCAGCTCACATGTTTTCCTCTCTCTCCCAGGAAGCCTCAATATCCATGTTCTGGCTTCAGCTGCCCCTCCACTCACCAATTTCGGAGTTTTGAATCCTATGCACCTCAGATTTGGTGCTAGCTGCTCACCGCCATCTTGGACTCCCTCAATCCTACTTCTATAGTAGAGAAACACTTAAAGAAATGTTCAACCTCATTAGCCATTAGGGAAATGCAAATCAAAACAACCCTGAGATTTCACCTTACACCCATAAGAATGGCCAAGATCAAAAACTCAAGTGACAACACATGCTGGAGAGGTTGTGGAGAAAGGGGAACACTTCTCCACTGCTGGTGGGAATGTAAACTTGTACAACCACTCTGGAAATCAATCTGGTGCTTTCTCAGACAACTAGGAATAGCGCTTCCTCAAGATCCATCCATACCACTCCTAGGCATATATCCAAAAGAGGCTCAAGTACACAAAAAGGACATTTGCTCAACCATGTTTGTAGCAGCTTTATTTGTAATAGCCAGAAGCTGGAAACAACCCAGATGCCCCTCAACTGAAGAATGGATGCAGAAATTGTGGTACATCTATACAATGGAGTATTACTCAGCAATGAAAAATAAGGAAATCATGAAATTTGCAGGTAAATGGTGGGACCTGGAAAGGATCATCCAGAGTGAGTTGTCCCAGAAGCAAAAAGACACACACGGTATATACTCACTCATATAGACATACAACATAGGACAAACCCACTAAAATCTGTGCATCTAAAGAAACTAAGCAAGAGAGAGGACCCTAACTAAAACGGTCAATCCCCATCCTGAAAGGCAAAGAGGATGGACATCAGAAGAAGAAGAAAACAGGAAACAACCTAGGAACCTGCTACAGAGGGCTTCTGAAAGCCAGAAGAAGAAAACAGGAAACAAACAAGGAACCTACCACAGAGGGCCTCTGAAAGCCTCTGCCCTGCAGACTATCAAAGCAGATGCTGAGCCTGATGGCCAACTGTTGGGCAGAGTGAATGGAATTTTATGTAAGAAGTGGGAAATAGTAAGAGCTGGAGAGGACAGGGTCTCCACAAGGAGAGCAACAGAACAAGAAAATTTGAACACAGGGAACTTCCCAGAGACTCATACTCCAACCAAGGACTATTCATGGAGATAACCTAGAACCCCTGCACAGATGTAGCCCATGGCAGTTCAGTGTCCAAGTGGGTTACATAGTAATGGGAAGAGGGACTGCCTCTGACATAATCTGATTGGCCTGCTCTTTGATCACCTCCCCCTGAGGGGGGAGCAGCCTTACCAGGCCTCAGTAGAGGACAATGCAGCCACTTTTGATGAGAACTGATAGACTAAGATCAGAAAGGAGAGGAGGACCTCCCCTATCAGTGGACTTGGGGAGTGGCATGCATGCAGAAAGGGGAGGGAGGTTGGGATTGGGAGGGGAAGAGGGAGGGGCTTATGGGAGGATACAAAATGAATAAAGTGTAATTAATAAAAAATTAAAAAAAAGAAATAGAGAATATTTGAGGAGCTAGATCATGTACTAGGTCAATGGACTTTTAAGTAAAGTGTCCCTATCCTGACAGAAAGTATGCATTTGTCATTTCCCGTTGAACATAAATGAAAATGGTACTGTTTATGAGATCTACAACCTTTTTATGAACATGTTACATTGCATACTTCTAAGGGGAATAAAACACACAAATATTTAAAAAAGAATATTAAAAAAATTAAATATAGTATCATTTACAACCACTAAACATTTAAGTTTTGCTGAAAAATACAAACTACCAGTCAAACAAGGAACAAACTATTCATAAATAGCTACCCCATATCCCTGGATTGAAAGACCCAACACATAAAAAATTATTTGTTCTTAACGAATGGAAAAGCAGAATTTTTTTTTTGAGGGGGTCTGTCCTGGAACTTGCTTTGTAGAGCAGGTTGGCCTCAAACTCACGAAGATCTGCCTATCTCTGCCTCCCAAGTGTTGGGATTAAAGGTGTGTGCCACCACCACCCAGCTAGAAAATCAGGTTTAATACAAAATCTCAATAAGAACCTCTTTGGAGATACACACAAGATTATTCCATGCTAGGTAAAACCCTTGAGGAAAGAAGGGAAAGTAATAAGATGTATAAATTACTGTCTT
The DNA here is from genome assembly GCF_907164565.1 of Psammomys obesus. Taxonomy (NCBI): domain Eukaryota; kingdom Metazoa; phylum Chordata; class Mammalia; order Rodentia; family Muridae; genus Psammomys; species Psammomys obesus. The sequence continues at coordinate 2,834,772 of NW_026592776.1, read as the reverse complement.
CATTGCTATATTCAAACACCTGACAAGAAGCAATTTAATAAAGGAAGAATATGTTTGGCCTTACAATTCAGGGGAGACCAGCCCATTATGGCAAAGAGATAATGACAGGAGGAGTATAAGTCAGTTGTTCTTATTGCTTCCACCTAGGAAACAGAGAGTGATGAACACCAATGTTTAGCTAGTATTATCCTTTTCCGCAGCCCACTCTCATGAACATTGAGAGTAACTCTTTCTACCTTAATGAATTTAGTTTAGAAGCTCCCTCACAGACATGCACAGAGATTTGTTTCCTAGGTGACTCTATATCCTGTCAAGTTGACAACCGAGATTAAGCATTACAAAGGGATATCCTCAAGGTTACTACTTGCTGAATAGCTGATGTTTTTTTAACAGTGTGTTTCGTTAGGGAGACAGACACATAAAACCCAGAAAGAAATTCACATGTAAGTGTCCAGCTGATTTCCACCACATGCCCAAAGAATCAAAAGGGAAAAAGTCCTTTTCAGTAAGTGACACTTATGCAATTTGACACTGATAAAAAAGAAAAAAAAAAACCTTTGATTTAAACCTTACATATTATGTAGAAATTGACTATAAAGATGTAACAAAGAAGTGCAAGATGTAAAAGTATGGCACACTTAAGGAAAACATAAACATTAGTATAAAGTCTATACAACTTTGTTTGGTAGGGAGTTTCTTAGTCTTGACACCACAGACACAATCTATAAAAGTAACACTGATGAATTGGGCCTTGTATTAGTTATGGTTCTCTTAGGAACAGAACCAGAAAAAAAGAAATAATATATTAGATAGATAGATAGATAGATAGATAGATAGATAGATAGATAGATAGATAGTTGAGGATTTATTAGAGTGGTTTACAGGCTGTGGTCAGAGTAATTCAACAATGGCTGTCTCCTGAAAGAAAGGCTAAGAATCCAGTAGTTGCTCAGTCCATAAGCTTGGATGTCTCTGTAGTCCTAATCAGCTGCTGGAGTTCCAGGTAGGTCCTAGAGAACTGCCAGTTTTCAGACCAAGTTAGATCCTGAAGAAGTAAGTCTCAACATCAGCTCAGGATAGATGAAGTTGCTAATAAGAGTGGAGCAAACAGGCAGAAATCACAAGCTTCCTTCTTTCATGTCCTTTTATGTGGGCTGGTACCTGAAGGTGTGACTCCTATTTAGAGTGGATTTTCTGACTTCAAATGATCCAGATTGAGAGGGAGTCTCTCACCTCATATAATACAATAAGGAAAAAGAAAAGTCCCTCATAGGAGTGCCCAGCCGCTTGGGTTTTAATTACTCTCAAATGTAGTCAAGTTGACAACCAAGATGAGACTTCACAAGTTAACCCCCTGGCAATCAACACAAAATTATGTCTCCTTGTATCATTTTTAATTTCTGAATTAAAATAATAACCAAGTCATAATTGTGCCTAACATGATATAATTCTCCCAAATATAACTGTAAGTGCATTATACATTTTAGAATAAGTGCCAATGTCCCCTGAGGGACATTCTTTTAGTGTCTCCAGGCTTACATATGATAACCACTGATATTATCTCAATTGATGCTACATTACATCATAAAAATAGAAAGGGAAGATAACACAAATATCTGTTCTCTCTCTTCAAAATATGTATACATATATATATATATATATATATATATATATATATATATATATATATATATATATGATGTTCTTACAAAAATAGGGAGAGATGCTCTCAGGTCTCTGATAATCCTTATTTCAGCTACTGGTCACATGGCTTTGGCTGGTATCTTCTACTATCCATTCTGTATTTCCTTCACCCTATGCAAGTGCCTCAGGAGGTCTTGGGTCTTTTCTTGGAGGAGTAACCCACACCTGTATTCCTAAAGAAAGTGCCCTTTGTCATCCTGCCTGGATTAGGTTTTTGTAGTCTCCCACTGACTTTAATCACAGGACATGGTAACACCAAGAGATATACCCTAAAGCAGAAATTCTCAACCCATGGGTTTCAACCCCTCCAGGGGTCTATCAACCCTTTCACAGGTGTCCCCTAAGACCATTGGAAAACACAGATACTTACATTATGATTAACAACTAGTAAAATTACAGTTATAGAGTAGCAAAAAAAATTATTTTATGGTTGTATATCACCATAGAAGGACTTTATTAAAGGGCTGCAGTATTAGAAAGGTTGAGAACCACTACAAAAAATCTCTTGCACTCCAGACATAATCTTTCTTACATGTATTGTGAAGAAACAATCCAATTTCTCCTTAGTAATCTGGATCAATCACTTCTCCTAACACTGTTAATTCCTTTCTTAGACTATTAGCTTAAGGTCATCAGAAGCCCCAAGTGGCCAGGGGGAAGTCTGAGCTTCTGGTTGTAGGAATGTTCTCTTTTCTAGGGCAGCAAAACTCAAAATTTGTGGAACAAGAAGCAGAATTGTGTGTCACTAGGGTGATAAGTGAGTAGAACTAGTCTCTTTCCCACTCTTTAATTTCTGAACCTGTGGATCCTAGCTATGGAAGAAACTATACCATATATTGAATGCTCATTCAAAGCATATACCACCTCTGCAGAATCTTTCCCTAACTTTCCAACTACTGCCACTTAATTGTCATTGTAATTGTGTCCTCAAGAAGCTATTACTTCTACATCAAAAAGCCAGCTGCTTCAGGGTGGTGGGAAGCATGGCAGCAGGTAGGCAGCAAGTAGGCAGCAGGTAGGCAGCAGGTAGACAGGCATGGCCCTAGAACAGTAGCTAAGAGCTATGTCCTGTCCCACAGGACAAGCAAAGTGAGGAAAACTTGACCTGACATGGGGCTTCAAAACCTCAAAGCTTACCTTCATTGACCTGCCTCCTCCAAAATGGCCACACTTCATGATCCTTCCCAAATAGTGTAATGATTGGTAACCAAGCATTCAAATATTCAAGTCTATGGGTTTCATCTAAACTAAAAGCTCTGTGAAAACTCTATAAGAGGAGTCCAAGGCAAGCTATAACCTGAGAGAAAACACTTGCAAGCTATAAGTACAACAAAGGGTTAGACTCTCAGTAATAGAAAAGATTTAAAAAATTCTGTATTAAGAGCCCCATCAATCTAATGGTAAAATACCTGTTCATAAAACAATATGAACAGATACTCATATTCATAAAACAATATGAACAAATATTTCACTAGAGTATTCAGATGGGAAGTAATCATATGCAAAGATATTTAGCATCGTGAGCCATTCTAAAACTGTAAAATCAAATCACAATGAAATACTATAGTACTTACCAAAATGGTTAAACAAAAGAAAGAAAAAAAAGTAGTGACATCACCAAATCCTGGCAAATCCTGGCAAGGATGCACAGTAACCAGATCACTCTACTGATGGCAATGTAAAATGGCATAGCCACTCTGGAAAGTATTTCACCATTATTTTTTATAGTGAAGCATGCAAGCATCATACAATTGAGCCAATTGTACCCTGGGCACTCATCCCATAAAAAATGGAAACTTATGTTCCCAAAAAAGTGTATATGGATGTCTGTAGTCACTTTATTCAAAATGACCTAAAACTGAAAACAACCCAGATGTACAACCCCAGGGGAATGTCTATACAGGGTATGGTGGTATTCAGCAATGAAATATGGACACACACACAAAAGTTTAGAAAAATCTCCATGGAATTATGATGAGAGAAAAATAAAGCCAATAGCCAAAGATTGAAAGTTATATGATCTCATTTATAGAACATTTTTGAAAGGACAATTTTTTTGCAACTAAGAGAACAACAGAGTGGGGATGCTATTGATTAGGGATTTGGTGAAGGGATGGAAGAGAGGTTGGCACCATTATGAAGAATCCTATTATATAAGGATCCTATTGATGGAAATGTCTGTATGATAGGCATCTCAGTTGGAATACTTTTGCAATATTATACTACACTTTTACCTACTACTGCCAAAGGAAACCACATTCAAGGCACAGAAAACATCTAAGTATTATTTCATAACTACATGTGTATCTATTGTGTTATTTCAAAGTTTATAAAAATAAAACCTGTTTGTTTTAAGAAGTGTTATCTTCAACCTATATCACTTTGTCTCTTCATCACTATTACCTGCCACACAGGAGCCAGTGGTGACTTGGAGTAGCAAAGAAGTGTTGGGAATGGTAAAAAGATGTTTTGAGTGTGTTCTGAAGGGAAAACCCAAAGAAGTTGCTAATAAGTCCAACACGTGAAGTAAAATGAAGCATCAGATGTGACTCTGAACGTTATTCTACTCCATCGTCTTGTTGTTACTTTTGATTGATTTGATATTCTAAGTTGAAAAAAAGCATGCAAAAGAAGCACATTCAGAGAAAGTCAAGAGTTTGCTTTGGGGCACGTTGAGTATGAGATTCCCACTAGACCTCCAAGGGCAGATGTACAACAGATTTGAGGCTAATTGTGTAGTCAATTAGTATAGGAGAGAAATAGTCAAGGTCTAAGCCACATGACTCCAAGATTGAGATTCTTAAGAAATGAGAAGAAAGAAGCAGATCTACTGAGAAACAGTGGTAAGGTGGATAAGAACACAACTACATTATATGTCTACTATCTACTTACAAGTGAGTATATACCATGTGTGTCATTCTGCTTCTGGGATACCTCACTCAAGGTGATCTTTTCTAGTTCCCACCATTTGCCTGAAAATTTCATGATTTCTTTGTTTTTAATTGCTGAGTAGAATTCCATTTTGTAAATGTACCACAATTTCTGAATCCATTCCTCCATTGAGGGATATCTTGTTTTTTTCCAGATTCTGGCTATTATGAATAAAGCTGCTATGAACAAATGTCCTTGTGTACTTGAGCATCTTTTGGATATATGCCTAGGAGTGGTATAGCTGGATCTTGAGGAAATACTATTCCTAATTGTCTAAGAAAGTGCCAGATTGATTTCCAAAGTGGTTCTAAAATTTTACATTCCCACTAGCAATGGAGGAGGGTTCTCCTTTATCCACATCCTCTCCAGCATGTGTTGTCACTTGAGTTTTTGATAATAGGAATATAATATAGGATAAACTTACTAAAATCTATACAAATAAAGAAGCTAAGCAAGGAGAACCCTGGCTAGGATGATCAATGTTCACTCAGAAAGGCAAACAGGACAGACATCAGAAGAGGGAAAAAACATGGAACAGGACAGGAGCCTACCACAGAGGGCTTCTGAAAGACTCTACCCAGCAGTGTATCAAAGGAGATACTGGGAATCATAGCCAAACATTGGACAGAATGCAGGGAATCTTATGAAAGAAGGGGGAGATAGAAAGACTTGGAGGGGACAGGAGATCCACAAGGAGAGCAACAGAACCAAAATATTTGGACACAGTGGTCTTTTCTGAGACTGATTCTCCAACCAAGGACTATTCATGGAGATAACCTAGAACCCCTGCACAGAGGTAGCCCCTGGCAATTCAGTCTCCAAGTGGGTTCACTAGTAAGAGGAACGGGGGCTGTTTCTGACATGAACTCAGTGGCTGGCTCTTTGATCACATCCCCTTGATTGGGGAGGAGCCTTGCCAGGCCACAGAGGAGGACAATGAAACCAGTTCTGATGAGACCTGATTGGCTATGATCAGAAGGAAGGGGAGGAGGTCCTCTCCTATCAGTGGACTTGGGGAGGGGCATGGTAGGAGGTGAAGGAGAGAGGGTAGGATTGGGCGGAGACAAGGTAGGTGGCTACAGCCGGGATACAAAGTGAATAAAGTATAATTAATAAAAAATGAATTTATTTAAAAAGAACACTGCTACATTAGAGCATTGAAAACCAAGACATAATTCTCCAATATTACATCTCTCTGTAACCTTTTAATTAGATATGTTGATCTCTTATTTTATGTTCAGCATTTCTCTGCAAGTTATTATCTTCAGTAGTAAACTTTGTTTTAAATGTCCAGCTGAGAAAATCTAGTGATTGTTGGGTACTAGGTTGAGATGGCACCTAGGTACCTGTTTTAGTTATTCATTAATGTACAGAAAATTACCCACAAACTCAGTAGCTTCAAACAATAACACCCATTTATTACTGTCCCAGTTCTATGGCTCAGAAACTCAACGTTGGCTTAGTTAGGCAGGTTTTGGCTGAGAATCTCTCAGATGGCATAGATGGATGACGTTAAAATCATCTGAAAGTTTTCTCACTTGCATAATCTGCACCTGGTCTGGGAGAACTCAAACAATTGCTAAAGACACGCCTCATCAATCTTGGATTTTCACAATGCACAATGTAATTGCAGGCTATGGCATTTTCAAGCATAACCAAAGTGGTATCCATCACCCTCTGGCTGGCTGGCACCGTCCAATTGCATACCAAAATTTAGTGGTTTGGAACCAGAACCAGATGTTAGTTTTCCAGATAGGAGACAGCATCTTCCCAGATAGGATGATGTTATCCTCGTGTGGCAATCTCAGGCAGTTTGTCCTTCTGGAATGCTACTGCACCACAGCCAAAAGAGTGTTCTTAAAATGACTGCATTCCTCCATATGACACACACCAAACACTATTTATCATGTTGACGCACCCCCTCAAGTGCGTCTGTGATCTCTGGAGAAACTTTCCTTAGCATGAGTATTTTTACATATCTGGATTATCAGATGTCCTAGTTTGCTAAGGCAGATAGCCTGAGCTGTCCTATACTAAGTTTTAATAATGTCCGCTTTACTGTTAAAAATGTTCTGGCTGGATGATAAATTTCAAAATTCCATAATTTTCCTTCACTCCAAATGCGTTTCCCGTTTGCAATTAGATTATTTCAAAATTGGACTGAAGGTGCAATATTTCTTATAGCTGGGAGTAGACAAATGTGTCAGCAAGGAGTTATTAAAGAGAAAAGGCGAGATTTCCCATAAGTGTGGAGTCAGGAAATACACAGGGTCTGATGTGTCCTTTGACAAAAGAGAACCAGACAGTAAACGCAGTAATAGTAATAACTAAAACTTGAAGACTTTTGCTTAACCTGCATCCCCTTACTTGATATGCCTAACCAGCCGATGTTATTTAATCTAAACAGTACCGGTGTCTAGAGAACACATTTGCCAGGAGATGCCAGAATATCTCTATTATCACAAGCTGAGAAGTATGGCTAGCAAAACAAGCTGAGTTTGTTTTTAAGCCTGCATATGTTTGCTGTGGTCATTAGAATTCTGTAAGCTAGTGAGGCGTGACAGAATTGATTGTTAAAAGAAGATAAAGAGCCTGAGTTATTGAGAGACCTGATTAAATTATTTGAGGATGCGGGGTATAAAAGACCATTTGTTTGGCTGCCACAGATTGGTTAACTACAAAAGATTAAAAAGAGTCAGAACACCAATTTCCTCAGAAATATAGAGAAATTTTAAGCGGCACATAATCAGCAACCTTAAAAAATTATGCCTAGGTAGGAGGAATTACCTCTTTAAGGTAAAAGTGAGAATTATAACCACTCAACATCCCTTACCACCTGAGAGAGGGCATGTGTATCCAAGTTCTGGTGCCAATGAGGTTTCTTTTAAAAAAAAAATCTTTATTTGTTTTTATTAATTACAGTTGATTCACTTTGAATCTTAGCTGTAGCTCCCTCCCTTGTCCCCTTCCAATTTCACCCTCCCTCCTTCACCTCTTACCATGCCCCTCTCCAAGTCCACTGAGAGGTGCATTCCTCCTCCCCTTCCCTCTGATCCTAGTCTATTAGGTCTCATCAGGAGTGGCTGCATTGTCTTCCTCTGTGGCCTGGTAAGTCTGCTCCTCCCTCAGGGAGAGGTGATCAAAGAGCCAGCCACTGACTTCATGTCAGAGACAGTTCCTGTTCACATTACTAGGGAATCCACTTGGAGACTGAGCTGCGATGGGCTACATCTGTGCAGGGGTTCTAGGTCATCTCCATGCATGGTCCTTGGTTGGAGTATCATCTCAGAAAAGACCACTGTGCCCAGATTTTTTGTTTTGTTTTGGTTTGGTTCTGTTGTTCTCCTTGTGGAGCTCCTGTCCCCTCCAGGCCTTTCTATCTCCCCCTTCTTTCATAAGATTCCCTGCATTCTGTCCAAAGTTTGGCTATGATTCTCAGCATCTGCTTTAATGCCTTGCTGGGTAGAGTCTTTCAGAAGCCCTCTGTGGTAGGCTTCTGTGCCGTTCCCTGTTTTCTTCCTCTTCTGATGTCTGTCAATTTTACCTTTCTGAGTGAGGTTTGATCGTTTTACCAAGGGTCCTCCTTCTTGCTTAGCTTCTTTAGGTGTACAGATTTTAGTATATTTATCTTATATTATATTTTTAATATCCACTTATAAGTGAATAATATATAACATATGTGTCTTTATGTTTCCGGGATACCTTACTCAGGATGATCTTTTCTAGTTCCCACTATTTGCCTGCAAATTTCATGATTTCCTTGTTCTTAATTGCTGAGTAATATTCCATTGTGTAAATGTTCTATAATTTCTTTATCCATCCCTCAGTTGAAGGACATGTGGGTTGTTTCCAGATTCTGGCTATTACGAATAAAGCTGCTATGAACATGGTTGAGCAAATAAATGTCCTTGTTGTATACTTGAGCATGTTTTGGATATATGCCTAGGAGTGGTATAGCTGGATCTTGAGGTAGCACTATTATTTATTGTCTGAGAAAGCCAAATTGATTTCCAAAGGGGATGTACAAGTTTACATTCCCACCAGCAATGGAGGAGCGTTTCCCTTTTCCACAACCTCTCCAACATGTGTTGCCAGGTGAGGTTTTTATCTTAGCCATTCAGATGTGTGTAAGGTGAAACCTCAGGGTCATTTTGATATGCATTTTCCTATTGACTAAGGACATTGATCATTTTTTAAGTGTTTCTCTGACATTCAATATTTCTTTATTGAGAATTCTCTGGTTAGCCCTGTACCCAATTTTTTAATTGGACTACTTGATTTGTTGCTGTTTAACTTATTTTTTCCATTTTTTAATTTTTTTAATATTAGTTACAGTTTGTTCACTTTGTATCCCTGCTGTATCCCGCTCCCTCTTTCCCTCCCAATCCCACCCTCCCTCCCTCATCTCCTCCCTGCCCCTTTCCAAGTTCACTGACAGGGGAGGACCTCCTCCCTTTTCATCTGATACTGGTTTATCAGTTATCTTCAGGACTGGCTGTAATGTCCTCCTATCAGGGCTGCTCCTCCCTTGGGGGGGGGACGTCAAAGAGCCTGCCATTGAGTTCATGTCAGAAATATTCCCTGTTCCCCTTATTAGGGTACCCACTTAGACACTGAGCTACCATGGGCTACATCTGAGCAGAGGTTCTAGGTTATATCCATACATGGTCCTTGTTGGGAGAAATAGTCTCATAGAAGACCCCTATGCCCAGATATATTTGGTCCTTGTGGAGCTCCTGTCCTCTCCAGGTCATATTAACTCCCTCCCCCCTTTTTATGATTCTCTGCACTCTGTTGAAGGTTTGGTTATGAGTCTTAATCTGCTTTGATACACTGCTAGGTAGAGTCTTTCAGAGGCCCTCTGTGGTAGGCTCCTGTCCTATTACTTGTTTGCTCCTACATCCAATGTCCATCCCATTTGTCTTTCTAAATGAGGATTGATCATCTTATCCCGGGTCCTCTTTCTTGTTTATATTCTTTAGGTGTACAGATTTTAGTATGTTTATCCTATCTTATAGGTCTAGTACCCACTTATAAGTGAGTATATACCATGTGTGTCTTTCTGCTTCTGGGATACTTCACTCAGGACCACCTTTTCTAGGTCCCACCATTTGCCTGCAAAGTTCATGATTTCCTTGTTTTTAATTGCTGAATAGCACTCCATTGTGTAAAAGTACCACAATTTCTGTATCCATTCCTCAACTGAGGTCCATCTGGGTTGTTTCCAGCTTCTGGATATTACGAATAAAGCTGCTGCAAACATGGTTGAGCAAATGTCCTTGCTATATATTTGAGCATCTTTTGGATATATGCCTAGGAGTGGTATAGCTGGATCTTGAGGAAGCACTATTCCTAATTGTCTGAGAAAATGCCAGATTGATTTCCAAAGTGGTTGTATAAGTTTACATTCCCACCAGCAATGGAGGAGGGTTCCCCTTTCTCTACAACCTCTCCAGCATGTGTTGTCACTTGAGTTTTTTATCTTAGCCATTCTGATGGATGTAATGTGAAATCTCAGGGTCATTTTGATTTGCATCTCCCTGTTGGCTAAGGATGTTGAGCATTTCTCTGCCATTCTACATTCCTCTACAGAGAATTCTCTGTTTAGCTCAGTACCCCAGTTTTTAATTGGATTATTTCATTTGTTGCTTTTTAACTTCTTTAGTCCTTTATATATTCTGGATATTAGCCCTCTGTCAGATATAGGGTTGGTGAAGATCCTTTTGCAGTCCGTAGGCTTTCGTTTTGTTCTGATGACAGTGTCTTTTGTTATACAGAAGCTTTTCAGTTTCATGAGGTCTCATTTATTGATTGTTGATCTTAGAGCCTGTGCTGTTGGTGTTTTGTTCAGGAAGTAGTCTCCTGTGCCAATGAGTTCAAGGCTCTTCCCCCACTTTTTCTTCTAACAGATTTAGTGTGCCTGGTTTTATGTTGAAGTCTTTGATCTACTTTGACTTTAGTTTTGTGTAGGGTGATAAATATGTATCTATTTGCATTTTTCTGCATGTAGACATCCAGTTAGACCAGCACCATTTGTTGAAGATGCTGTCTTTTTTCCATTGCATGGTTTTGGCTTCTTTGTCAAAAATCAAGTGTCCATAGGTGTGTGTGGGTTTAATTCTAGATCTTTTATTCAATTCCATTGATCCACCATTCTGTTTCTATGCCAGTACCATGCAGTTTTTATTATTATGGATTTGTAGTACAGCTTGAGATCAGGGATGGAGATAGCTCCAGATGATCTGTTGTTGTATAAGATCATTTTGGAAATTCTGAGTTTTTTGTTTCTCCAAATGAAGTTGAGAATTTTTCTTTCAAGATCTGTAAAGAATTGTGTTGGTATTTTCATGGGAATTGCATTGAATCTGTAGATTGCTTTTGACAGAATGGCCATTTTTCACTATGTTTATCCTACTGATCCATGAGCATGGGAAATCTTTCCATCTTCTGCTTTCTTCTTCAATTTCTTTCTTCAGAGACTTGAAGTTTTTTTCAAATAGGTCTTTCACTTGCTTGGTTAGAGTCACCCCAAGGTAGTTTATGTTATTAGTGGCTATTGTGAAGGGTGTTGTTTCCCTAATTTCTTTCTTGGCCCTTTTGTCTTTTGTATACTTAGCACTGCTTTGATTGTGTCCCATAAGTTTCGGTGAGTTGTGCCTTCATTTTCATTGAATTTTAAGAAGTCACTAATACTTTTTATTTATTTCTTCCCTGACTAAGTTATCATTGAGTAGAGAGGTGTTTAGCTTCCATGTATATGTAGGCTTTTGTTATTTCTGTTGTTGAGGTCTAGTGTTAGGCCATGGTGGTCTGATAGGATACAAGGGATCATTTTTATCTTCCTGTATGTGTTGAGGCTTGCTTTGTGACCGAGTATATGGTTAATTTTTGAGAAGGTTCTGTGAGGTTCTAAAAAGGTTAACACTTTTGAGTTTGGGTGAAAAATTCTGTAAATATCTGTTAGGTCCATCTGATTTAGGACCTCCATAAGTGTCATTATTTCCCTTTTTAAGCTTCTGTCTAGATGATCTGTCCCATGGTGAGACGAATCTCCCACTATTAATGTGTTAAGATCGATGTGTGATTTTAGCTTTAATAATGTTTTATTTACAAATGCAGGTGCTCTCCTATTTGGGGCATACATATTCATGATTGTGATGTCCTCCTGGTGAATTTTTCTTTTGATGAGAATGAAGTGCTCCTCTTCATCTTTTTTGATTAATTTTGGTTGAAAGTCTATTTTATTAGATATTAGGATAGTTATCCCAGCTTGTTTTATGTGTTGGTCTGCTTGATAAATATTTTTCCAGCCCTTTATTCTGAGGCAATGTTTATCTTTGTTGCAGTGGTATGTTTCTTGGATGCACCAGAAGGTTGGATCCTGTTCCTGCAACAAATTCTCTTAGTCTGTGTTTTTTTATTGGAGAATTGAGTCAGAATTGATGTTGAGAGATCATGACCAATGTATGTTATTTCTTTTTATTATGGAGTTGATGGTGTTACTATTAATTCTTTTTTTAAATTTTTTTGTTATAAAGTTATCTGTATCCTGTGTTTTCATGGGTGTTGTTGGATGAGAGATTTCCTTATAGTATCTTCTGTAGGGCTGGATTCCTGTGTAGATATTGTTTAACTTTAGTTTGTCATGGAATATTTTGTTTTCTCCATCTATGTTGATTGAAAGCTTTGCTGGGTATAGTAGTCTGGGTTGGTATCTGTAGTCTCTTAGAGTCTGCATGCCCTCTGCCCAGGCCCTTCTGGCTTTCATAGTTTCTGTCTGATGTGATTCTAACAGGTCTCCTTTTTTTCTGTTACGTGGCCTCTTTCCCTTGCTACTTTTAATAATTTTTCTTTGTTCTGAAGATTTAGTGTTTTGACTATTATGTGATGTGATGAGTTTCTTTTCTGGTCTAGTCTATTTGGTGTTCTGTAGCCATATTGTATGTTAATCAACATCTCTTTCTTTAAGTTAGGAAAATTTTATTTTATGATTTTCTTGAAAATATTTTCTGGACCTTGGAGCTTGGAATCTTCTTTTTCATCTATTCTTATTATTGTTAGATTTTGTCTTTTCATGGTGTCCTTGATTTATTGTATTTTTTGTGTTTGGAACTTTTCTGATATTACTTTTTCTTTGAGATATGTATCAATATCTGCAATCTTCAGTGCCTGAATCTTCCATCTCTTGCATTCTGCTGTGGTTCCTGATCTTTTCTCTAATTTCTCCAGCTCCAGGATTTTCTTCATTTTTGCTTTCTTTATTGATTCTCATCCTGTTTTCATGTCTTCCACCATTTGCTTCATCCATTTGAATGTGGATTCTTGTCTTTCCATGATGGCATCTATTTTTTTTTTTATAAGTTTCCTCTTTATGTGCTTCTATTTGTGTGGCTATATTTGCATGTATTTCTTTGAGAGATTTGTTTATTTCCTCTTTATGTGCCTCTAATAACTTGATAAGCATATCTTTAAAATCATTTTCCTGTGCTTTCAATGAATTAACATTTCCACTGGTTTTTGTAGTTGCTGGTGATGACATGATGTCCTGCTGTTTGTTGGATGTGTTCTTATGCCTGCCTCTAGCCAACTGATGGTTTGTTGTCTTTGTTCCTGGAGTCTGTACTGCAGACTGGGTCCATCTGTCTTTGGTGTCTGGAGTGTTCTTTAGGAAGATGAGAGAGGTCCACAGGTTCGAGAGCGGATGTTGGTGTTTCAGCTGTAGCTAAGGGAGCGAAGGTTGCAGGCGCATGTACCCAAGTGCCAGTGTGTGCGGGGTAGTCTGCCTTGAAAGACAGGGTGCTAGAGCATGGAGATGCCTGGAAGGGTGGAGCTTAAGTGCTGGAGAGACTGCTGGCACTGTTCACAGATGCAATGCGCATGCGCAGGTGCCTGACTAGCTCAGTGACCTACAGGCTTGTCACACTGTCCTCCTGATATTCAGATATGCCTGGGCTCCAGGAATTGTTTGCCTCCACTCCACTGGTAGACCTTCAGAACAGGGCTTCAATGTTGAGAAGCTGTCCCAAGGATCCCTGTGTCACTCCCAGTGAGGTGGTGGGTTGGAAGTGTCCGATGCCTGGCTGCTACAATAGTGGGACCCTGGATCTGGAGCTCTGATGCACTCACTTGAAGGCGCACTTACGCACTCACAGTTGTAATCAGAAAGCCCAAGGGCTCCCCCTGTTCTCTACTCTCAGATTTGGGCCTGCAGAGGCAAATGTGAGTGTAGGGGATCCATCAGCTCAGTGGGGTCCACAGTTTATCTGCTGGGCAGGGAGACCTGTTTTGGGGGCAACCTCCTCTTCTGTCTTGGTCACTGAGCATGGAGACTCCTGCTTGGAGCAACCACTCCCTCCTTTGTACTAAACAGGGAGGCCCATGCTTGGGGGAAGGGAAAGGGCAGGGGGCTTAAATATTTGCCACACTCAGTACCTGGAGACGCCTTTGGGTGAGTTGGATCCAAACTGTCCCAGCTTACGGATTCTCCCCTCTCTTCCAGGAAGACTCAGTGTAGATTTTCTGGCTTTAGCTACCCCTCCACTCACAAATTGCGGAGTTTTGGATTCTGTGCCCCTTAGATAAGGTGCTTACTGATCACTGCCATCTTGGACTCTGCCAATGAGGTTTTCAGATAGGCATGGTGATACACACCTACAATCCCAGTACTTGGAATACAATCTTGGAAGACAGTACTTGGCAGGACAATCTCCGTAGTTTGAGGATAGCCTGGGGTACAATAATGGGTTCTAGGCCAACCTAGTATTTATGGCAAGACTCTCTCTCTCTCTCTCTCTCTCTCTCTCTCTCTCTCTCTCTCTTTTCCCTCTCCCTCTCTCAAAAGAAGATCTACACTGCAAACAGACAAGTATTTATGGGTCCCATTACTTGGTACCAAGAACTGTTCTACGCACCAGAAAGACAAAGAAGTTTATATATTCTTGTAAGAATAAACAAACAACAAACAAATAAAATTGGTATATATTAAGTGGTAAAATGAACTATTAAAAACATCAAGATAAACAAAGAAAATGATGAGAATTTTTAAATAAAAATGTTTCTGATACAGTGATATCTGAACAGAGGGCCTGAAAGATGAGATGGATAAGGTCATATTGAATATCTTGGCAGGCATATTCTAAGCAGAGGAAAAGGCAAAAGTAAAGGCTCCTAGGCAGGAGTTATTCCTGGAATCTTCAGAGGATCTCAGTGAGTGTTGTGTCAAATGGAGTGAGCAATGGTAGTAGTAGAGAATGAGTTAAATGAGAAATAGAATGGATAGATTGTTTAGTCATGTACGACCTTGCAAGTGCAAACAGTGAGTTCTTTTAATAGATAGGATGTGTAGTATCAAGGAGAGAGACAACAGTGCCTCTAAACTTTTTGGCTTGAAATACTAGGCTGGTGTATTGTCATAGGAAGGAAGAGTGAGAGGTATGTATTGGACCACCAACGGACTATTTCCAGTAGGCAAGTGTAGAAAGGAACTAGACTTTCTCATTAGGGAGGCATCATTATAAAAGGTCAAGGGCCTAAATCATCTAGGTAGTGAGAGAGAAAGAGAGATAAGAAAAATCAGCTAGGGATATCCTAAAACTTTGACATTGGGAAGATGGAACTTATGAACAAGGATTATTCACAGTACCCTAGAGAAATAAAACTAATAAAATAAGTACATATTATAAAAGGGGACTTGGTAGACTGGCTTAATACAATAGGAACCTGTTCAGCAACAGCTATTTGCATTGTAGGAGAACTGAGACTCCAGCCTACTGGGCTGCATGCCTCAGCATCCTCAGTCTGGTACTGAAGACCTGGACTATTCTTGGAGATGTGGTAGCATACATACAGTCCACGTTGGACAGCTGAAGTAGCTAGATTCTGATGTCAGCTAAGAATAACAGCAACAGAAGTAGTAACAAAGCAACGACACTCGTCAGTGAGGAGCAAGGGCAGACAGGCAAAATCAGCCCTGTTTTTCCCTCAGACCTCTTTATATCTGGAATTTCACCAGAGGGCACTTCCAACTCTGTTTAAAAGTCTTCTCCATTCAGTTAATCATTCATTCCAAGAAATAGCCTCACAGACACTACAAGAGTCATGTCTCTTAGTTGATCTAGATCTAATAAAGTTGGCAATCAAGACAGTGTAAAGTCAGTAAATAAAAAGGATAAAACAGGAGAGGTTGGAATCCCATAAATCTCTAGAGAAAGATAGTGGTCAATCTGTGTCTCTACTACTCATGGGTAGTAGGATGAGGACTGACAACTAACCATAAGATTTGACAGCTTGGAGGTCACTAACATCCTCAGAGTAGTTTCAGTGATTTATTTCTGACTATTGTATGTTTATATTAGGGACTGTTAGTGCAGCTCAACCAGCAAACATACTAGTTAGGTGAGTCTACTGACTGCAGGTACCTTCTCCCTAGAACGTGGCAGTTGTCAAGCCTGGTCCAAACCAAGCACAAGGTATCTGTGAACAAAAGTTGCACATCCATGGAATTGGCCAGTTGAGCAACAGGTCTCTAGCCTGGATTAAACAACGAATTCTTGGTTCCTTAGCCAGTCTCCTTTGCAGAGAGAATGCTGGCCCAGTCTTCCAGGGCTACTGGTAGGGTGAACAAATCTCTCCATATAGTAGCTGAGGGGTACTTCTAGATAATCAAGAACACCAGCAACCCAAGAGTAAATGTCAGGTTATAATCACAAAGCTATAGATGACATATAGGCAAGAAATCTTGACTTTATGAGACTGGACATGTTTTTTGTTTTTGTTTTTGTTTTGTTTTTTTTTTTTTTTCTGTATTGCTGACCCTCAGGTAGCCCTGCCTACAGTTTGGGCAACAAGTAAATATTGGTGTTGCTCGTCTTCCTGGAGTATCCATTATGTTAATGCCCAACACTGGGCCATAAGCTTCCCCAGTTGGACAGGGAAATCTGTGTAATGTAGCCCTTACAGGTACATGAAAGTTTTTAGGTAAAATGACATACTGTCTTCAGCTTGGCTACTTGTTATTATGGGAACAGCATGTGGATGGAGGTTCTCAAGATGCATTGGTATTAGATTAGTATGTGCAGGGTCTCTGGGAATATTGCAGGTGTCAAGAAGATGACGGATCCCAGGCTTAGACAAAATGAGGCTTGACCAATTTAAGCCCTTTGAGTGGAGTGGTTTACAGGAGATGCCAACTGCCGCCAGGCTGATGAAGTAGGACAAGTGGATTCTAGAGCATTCATCCAATACTCAACTCTGAAGAGGGGCCCAGTATGCCAGACAAACCACAGAAATGGCCAGATGTTCCTATGAGTACCTTTGGTGGTTTGAGTGAAAGTGGCTCCCATAGACCCATTGGGAGTGGTACTATTAGGAGCTGTGGCTTTGTTGGAGGAGTGTGTCATGTGGGGTGGGGTTAGAGGTCAGAGATGCTCAAGTCAGAGCAATATCTTACCCTCCTCTCTTCTTGCTGCCAGCTGACCTGGATGTAGAACTCTCAGCTGCATCTCCAGCACCGTGTCTGCCTGCACCGCCACCATGCTTCTCACGATGACAATAATGAACTAAACATCTGAGCTGCAAGTTAGCCCCTAATTAAATGCTTTCCTTTATAAGGGTTGCCATGTTCATGTAATAGTCACAGCAATAAAAAACTGTTACTATCACAACACTCCTCTCCTCTCATTATACAATAAATTCCTTGGGCCATGACAGCACGAGAAAATGATCATATCTCCATGACAAAAGAAATAAAACTAAATATTAGAAAAAAATAAGTTAATGTCATACAGCTGGCCAAGGAGCAGAAACAAGATTTTCACTTTGATCTGTTCCATGGCAGCCTCCGATTTTGAACAATCCCAAATGGGAACCCTTGATTCCTACCCTTTCCAAGGGCTGCCTAAACAGGCTGATCACCGGTGAGTCTCCACCTTCTGGCCCGGCGCCTGACATAGAGCAGATCTGAAAAACCTGCATTATTCGTACGGGGCAAACAGTTGCAGCTTGCCTAGGGTTTTCCAAGTGCCCGGGGTATGCAGTAGATGAGCCTGACGTTGTCCAATACCGCGTTTTCAAATGAGTGAAGGGAGAGAAGGGAGCTGGTAACTTCCTCCGGTCCTTTTCATGCTGGGATTCTAACCTTGCTCCTGGGTGTGTTCGTGGTTCATGTTGTCAGCTCAACAGAATCTGGAATTACCTGGGAGCTGGGCACCTGGGCACACCCACAGAGAGGATGGTCTTGATTATATTAGCGGAAGTGGGAAGACCTGACCATTGTGGGAATGGCCGTTCCTTGGGCAGGGAATCATAAACTGTATCAGACAGAAACAGTGAACTTAGCACTGCTGTTCATTTCATTCCTCTCCGCTTTTAGTTTGTGGATGCAATGTGATTGACCAGCTGCTTCAATCTCCTGATGACTTAAGTTCTCCATCAAGATGGACAATAACTTGAACTGTGAGCCAGAGCAAACCTTAAGTAGCTTTTGTCAAAATATTTTATCATAGCAACAGGAAAAGAAACCAAGACATGTTTGACCAAGATTGAAAATCAACCCCTCCCGACTCCACACCCAAAAGCCTCCTTAATGCCTCCTTAATGGCTCCAGTGGCTTTCAAGTGGGGCTTGTGAGGCCATGAAAGCTGTTGGCAGAGTAGAACTGCTTTCCTTTGGATTAGGAGGATGGCTGGGAAAAACTCCGAACAAGGAGAAAGAACGATTTACACATGGTGTACACAAACTAGAAAGAAACGCAGATGTCATGCAAATATGTGAGACAAGGTATGGCTAATGCTGTGAAACCAGGCTCCCCACAGCCTACCTCCTCCTCAGGGTGCCCAACCCTCAGGGGCATTCATAAGCATATTTTCTCCCTCCTCGTTTTTGGCTCACACCACTCATGCTAGCTTGCACAGGTTCACATAAAGCCAGATGCCAAATTTTCAGGAATGGTGGTGTTAACTGGTTATCAAATATAGCCTTTTACAATTAAACCAAAGGGAATACACAATCACGTATAAGTATACTAAGGCTATCAAAGTCTCAAAATCCATCCCTAATTAAATTATTTAGTCTTAGACATCTACGCTTCTGACATTTTTCAACATCTCTTGTAGAATACAGTGAAAACAATCCATGTTCCATGAGGCTATGTGGCTGTGTACCCCTCTTCCAAAATTTCTCATCAGGTTGGGAGTGTGGAGTCAGCCATGGTGGAAGTAACTACCCTATGAAAATTGGCAAAAGTTACAAGCCGTACTATTAATTTATTTCCTTTATTCAACATTTTTATGCATGGGTGTGTTTTGCCTACATGCCTGTCAGTATACTACACACATGTACTAACAGAAGAGAAAGTTAGAGTCCCTGGAACTGGAGTTACAGCAAGTAAGCGAGCTGCCCATATGGGTTCTGGGAATCAAACCCAGGTCCTGTGAAAGAGCAGCCAGTGCTCTTAAACACTGATCCATCTCTCCAGCCCCTAGACTACTATTTTTTTTTTTTTTACCAAGAGAGCTGTTTGTTTAACATTAGTCAACATCCTAGAAGGCAGAATAAGCCACATGACCCTTTCTCTGTTCTTACCAAAAACATCTATCTGTGATATACTTCCTCAGCTCAAAAAATAATGTCTACAGGGCAGAATTTCCAGGAGAGTTATGTAAAAATATTGAGTGCACAGCCTTCAACATTGTATATATTCATTACATTTGAAGTTTTAATGATGTGGGGATGGCTGTGTAAAATGAAAACCCAAGACCCTTTGTTTACAAAGCAAGGGAAAAGGTACTAAATTACAAGGCTATATCCTTTCTCTGTGACTCCTGGTCTCTCTCTCTGTCTCCCCATCTATCCTCTTGTCACAGTGCTTTGAGTTGCTGTTTAATGTTCTAGCTCCACAAGGAGAGCAACATATCCAAAAAAATCTGGGCACAGGGGTCTTTTCTGAGACTGATACTCCAACTAAGGGCCATGCATGGAGATAACCTAGAACACCTAGAACCACTGCATAGATATAGCCCCTGGCAGCTCAGTCTCCAAGTAAGTTCCCTAGTAATGGGAACAGGGAATGGCTCTGACATGAACTCAGTGTCCTGCTCTTTGATCACCTCCTCCTGTGGGGGGATCAGCCTTACCAGGCCACAGAGGAAGACAATGCAACCAGTCCTGATGAGGCCTGATAGGCTAGGGTCAGAGGGAAGGGGAAGAAGACCTCCCTTTCAGTGGACTTGGGGAGGGGGATGGGTAGATATGAGGGAAGGAGGGTGAAACTGGGAGGGAATGAGGGAGGGAGCTCAGCGGGGATGCAAAGTAAATAAACTGTGATTAATTAAAAAATTTAAAAAACAAATGAGAAAAAAGAAAAAATGTTTAAATTATTAGCATAAATTTTTCCTGACACGTTTTTATTTTTATTAATTACAGTTTATTCAATTTGTATCTCCCCTGTAGCTCCTTCCCTCCTCCCCTCCCAATCTCACTCTCCCTCCCCCTTTTCCATTCATGCTCCTCCTCAAGTCCACTGATAGGGGAGGTCTTCCTCTCCTTCCATCTGACCCTAGCCTATCAGGTCTCATCAGGACTGGCTGCATTGTCTTCCTCTGTGGCCTGGTAAGTCTGCTCCTCCCTCAGGGAGAGGTGATCAAAGAGCAGGACACTTAGTTCATTTCAGAGACAGTCCCTGTTCCCATTACTAGGGAACCCACTTGAACACTAAACTACCATGTGCTACATCTGTGCAGGGGTTCTAGGTTATCTCCATGAGTGGTCCTTGGTTGGAGTATCAGTCTCAGAAAAGACCTCTGTGCCCAGATTTTTTGGTTCTGTTGCTCTCCTTGTGGAGCTCCTGTCATCTCCAGGTCTTACTATCTCTCCCTTCTTTCCTAAGATTCCATGCACTCTGCCCAAAGTTTGTTTATGAGTCTCAGCATCTGCTTTAATACCCTGCAGGGTAGAGTCTTTCAGAGGTCCACTGTGGTAGGCCCCTGTTCTGTTCCCTGTTTTCTCCCTCTTCTGATGTTCAGCCTCTTTGCCTTTCTAAATGGGGATTGAGCATCTTAGCCAGAGTCCTCCTTCTTGATTAATTTCTTTAGGTGTACAAGTTTTAGTATGTTTATCCTATATTATATGTCTAGTATCCACTTATGAGTGAGTAATATACCCTGTGTGTCTTTCTGCTTCTGGGATAACTCATTCAGGATGATCTTTTCCAGTTCCCACCATTTGCCTGCAATTTTCATGATTTCCTTGGTTTTTTTTTATTAGCATAAATTTTACTACAGATATTTGAGCCTAATGGCTGTCAGCCCCTCTCACCGTCCACCACCTTGCCCCTATTACAGCAAGACAGAGGCTGGACGGGAGGTGGAGAGCTGAGAAGTTCAAACCTGGATTCCTTTGGGAAATAAATAAACCTTGGAAAACTTTAAATTTTGTTGTACTGGGGCACATTAGCTACCTGGATTGGGGGTGGGCAAGATTGCTCCCACCAATACACAGCCTCCACTAAACTGTACCAATACAAACTTGAGGCAAGATGGCCATCACCACACCATGTGCTAAGATACTCAAAATGTGAGCCTGAACTCATGCACTGCTATTTCCAGATCCTTCTGGAGATTGAAGGCAGCAATAAAAAAATCAAGTCTTTCCCTCTTTCTCCCTAGCAACCTATACCTCATCCTAGGGACCAGGAGGCCTGAGATCCCAAAAATGAGAAATGTGTGGTCAAGAACTAGTCCTGGGGAGGAGGTAAAAGAATTCCTATACTATCAGCGTATATTTCTGTGTTTCATTGGATTTCGTGGACTAAGGTAAAGTTAGAAGAATTTCAAGATGATGACAATAAAGCTTTAAGTCAAGAAGAGGTCCTTCTGATTGTGAGGTCCTGAGTTTCTGCACAAAAGCATGGTACAGAACCATGATACTGGTCTCACTCAATTGCTTGTTCAAGTTCTTACCATAGGAATTCTCTCTTCTGCTTCTGCCTCTGCCTCCAGAGTGATGGAATTAAAACGGTGTGTATACCTAGCTCAAATCTTTGTGTGATGTCAGTCATAGTCTCTATACTCTTTTACACCCTAGCTTCTATTTGCCATTGTCACTCTTCTCCGAATGCACACCAGATTCTGTCAAGAATGCCATTGAAACTGCTACTATATCATCAGTACTGAGTTCTCTTCTTCCCTTTTTACTCTTATAGACAGGCTGGCTTGAACTTCCTGGTGACTACATCAACAGGGACTGATGTTGCCACCTCTTCCTGAGGTGAAAAACACAATCTCCAAGACCTGTTTCACCCAAGGCCTCTCTTCTTGAAAAACAACTCAGCCTTAACAAAGATAAAAGATAAGAGTCAAGCTGTCTTCAGTTATAATGCCTGATCTACTTTCCTGTCATCCTTGTAATTCTCATCAAAGAGAATGCAGACCCTGTGCAGACTGAAAAATCACATCACTGAGAATGTCCAGCTCCACCATATTCAGAACATTCTCAAGTTATCCTGGCTGCAAGATATTTATCTAGAGACAATAAACTCAGTTCCACATTTTTCAATCGCTATTTTCTACTTTAAACAGATCCTTAAAATTCTAATTAGGGCCAAGAGAGTGTTACTATTAGTTATAAGACACCTGGCTTTTTGGATCCTTAAAGAGCTGTGTTGTAATCATGACTGCGGATAATGTATTTTAAGACTAGACACGTGTTTTCCTGGGAGATGGGTGGCAAATTTGCTGCTTACCAGCAACACGTTTCACTTTCAGGGAGCCAAAGTGCACTGTGTTAAAATTTGTCTGGAGCCTCATCTATATGTGATGTGTCATAGCTTCTTCACACTGCATTTCCATGTGGCAAAACAAAATAGAAGAAAATAATTTTAAAAAGCACCCTACTTATTAGTCTGCATTGGACAGTGTGATTATAAGGTCTTTCCTACTCAGTGCTAGCAAGAAGTCAGCTTGTTATTTGATCATGTCTTTATATATATCCCAGTTTTACAACTTCATTTTTTAGTTCAGTTTAGAATGTTCTCTTTCAGCACTCTCTCACTTTCCCTCTCTCCCTCTCCCTCTCCTTCTCCCTTTTCCTTTGACTTTTTGTCTTTCACTCTCCCTCCTCCTCCCTCTCCCCTACGACACTTATTGAGTAGCAGCACACGTATTGAGTAGCAGCGTGGCATGGAAGGACCTGAAAGAAAAGACACCCTGATATTACTAAGACATCTAGCCTCTAGATAAAAATGAAAGAATAAAAATGCTATTGACAAACTGACACAAGGAACAGAATGCTGTTGCTGTAATACTCTACTACTGTTGGTACATACTGTTGGCATAAAATAGTTGTAAATGCAGAGATTATCTAGTTCACTTATATGTAGGCCTTCAGATGGCTTAGTTTGCCTTTAGATTTCTGAAAAGTACACCACGGATAGATGCTGACACAAAATTCCTTTGGAGTCAAGTCTTTTGGGATCCATGTTTTTGTGGGCCTGCAGCATACAGAATTTAGTGTAAAGAATGGAGGCCCTTTACAAAGTCTATAGGCTAGCAAATGCCAAATTAGGTACAGAAATAAATATTTATTTAGGGTAAGAATAAAGCTTGCAATAAATTGTCAAAAAGTCAAAAATATCACAGCTTATATTAATTTACTGAAATATTGACATATGTAATATTCGCATTGCTAGATTACTCATATAACAATAATTTTATTATATAGTTTTTTCATTAAAATGATAGAAACAACTGAGCCTGGTATCTAACATGGCCAACTGAAATTTTCTTTCTGTAGCTGCTATCTACATCACTATGCACAGACATACACATTCTTAATTAGGTAGGATATTTTTTGCTACAAGTTTATGTCTACAAATACAGTCCAAATTGATTCTTTTTCTGTCAGTTAAAAAAAAACATCTTATATACTTATAATTTTAAAGTCTGAATTTAAATGTATTCACCAAGGAGGTGACTACATAACAAAGTAACACAAACTATGTGCCTTCAAATAATGAATGTATTCCCTAACAGTGTTGGAGACCATATCAGAAATTGTGTTGTTGGCAGGATCCTACAGTTTTTCAAGAGCTTCTTTGCTTTTTCAAACTCCTAGTGGTTCCTGGCATCTTGGCTTATGGTAGCATCACTCCACATAAGACTCACTGAACTCATGGAAAATAACCCCACCTCTCATTATAACAAAGATAAATGTTAAAAATTTGTGTCCTCTGGAATTTAAATACAAATATAAGGTCAATGAGGAATAAAGTTCTAGGCAGACATATCTTATTGCTGAATGTCTGTTATCAATAATTTTTGTAATGTCTCAGAAGACACCCTAATCCCTCCTTGCTCTAATTTGCTTCCAACATTCTTTTTTAAATATAATTTTTTATTTATTACAATTTATTTACTTTGTATCCCAGCTGTAGCCCCAACATTCTTGTGGTAGAGGATGATTTTTGTGGCTTTCCTAATATAGAAAGAACATCCCATCATCTAAACAAACCACAGATATACATTACTGATAGAAAATTAATCCCCCAAAGACATAATATACTTGGCAAACCCTTAATGATATCAGTGAAATGTTATACAGTAGCTTAAAACTTGGTGCTGGAAAACAATGAGCTTTGCATGTCCTTGGGATAAATAGTATTTTAATGTACTATAATATATCATTGCAATCATAAGAATTTTGGTTTTTTTTTCATTTATTTTTTTTCTTCACACATATATCCTTTTGACAGTTTCGCCTTCTTCTACTACCTCCAGTTCCATACCTCTTTGATCACTCATTAGAAAACAAACAGGTATCTAAGAGATAATAACAAAATAATATATAATAAAATAAAACAAAAATCAAATTAAGCAGAATAGGACGAAACAAACAGGAAGAATAAAGCCCAAGAAAAGGCACTAGACACATACTGATACAGACACAGAGACCCACTTGTTTGCACACTACGGAATCCCATAAAAACACAAAACTAGAAGCCATAACATGTATACAAAGACTTATGGGGAAAAAGAGAATAAAAATAATATAAGTATAATATAACATTACATTACATAATATCATATAATAAAGAAAAAAAAGGAAAATCTTTGATATTACGGGATGAGAAATCTCCAAGGATGCCATTAAGTTTGTTTTCTTCCAGCCATCTACTGCTGGGCATGTGAGTTACCCGTAAGACTACTTTTTCCCAGGGAGATGCTCTTGGAGAAAACTAAATTTTCACTTGTAAATGGTTGTCAGTTTTAGATAACTTCCAAGTTTGAGATCGGGCATGTGTCCACTTCTTTTAACTCTGGGACCCTCTTTGGTATGGAGTTGTGCTGTCCCTGGGCATGCTGCCTCAGTATCTGTGCCTTCATATGTGCATTAGTCCTGTGGTGTTTAGAAGGCAAAATACCATTGGGAGTCATTTTATTCCCATGTTCCTTCTGAGCAGTAATGCTTGGGTTTCTCCTATGTCCCTGGGCTATGTAGTCTCAGGTTCTTGGTCACACAAGCAGTATTGGTTATGGGTTCCATATCACAGAGTGGACCTTAAATAAAAGCAAATAAAAGCGGATAAAAATTGGTTTGTTACTCACACAGACTTTGTGTTACCCACTAGTGTATCTTGGAAGAAAGTTATTCTTGTAGATTGAAGGTTTTGTAGCTGGATTTTTAAATTAAATTTTAATTGTTATATATTAATTACACTTTACTGGATTTGCATTTGTGTTTCTCCTTTGGTAACATGCAGAGCACCTTCTAGTACCAAGAACAGTAGTCTGTAGGGGTGAAGGTTCTAAGGCAACAGATCAACTCCTCTGTGTTCAATGATTTGTGTGGGTATTGTTTTCAGCAATAGGGCTTTGCTGTCAGATTGTGAAGAGCAATCTATAGTCTTGGCAACTGCGCGGGTAGTTTGGGGCTTCCCATGAGACTTCCTTGGCCAAAAACTCAATTAGATGTAGCCAATTCCCAGTACTGGAAGCTTTATTTGATGACAAGAGATATCCACTTGGGGTCTGTCTCCCTGTTATTTGAAAAAATTCTTTTATATCACCTCAATTATGTATACATTTTAGGATACCTCTGCTATATCAGGTTTTCATACTACCCCTCAAATGCCCCTTAATTTTAACTGTGTCTCCCTGTATTTTCCTCCCTTATCCCCCTCTTTCTTCACCTTCCCTGTTTCAAAGGAAACTATTCTAGTTTCCTTTCCTAAGGTGGCATATCAGTTCCATTATTCCCTTATTCTGTGGTTGTAAGAATTATAGCCTGGTTATCAATGAACTAATGACCAATATTTACATATAAGAGCATATATAGTGTACTTATCTTTCTGAGTCTGAGTTTCCGTATGCAGGATGATTTTTTTCTCTCCATTTACCTGCAAATTTCATTATTTTAAAAGCTGAGTAATTTCTATAGTGTTAATGTATCACAATTTTTAAATCCATTCATCCGTTGAGGAATGTCTAGGTTGTTTCCAGTTTATGGCAGCAATGAACATGATTGAGCAAGTGTCCTTGTGGTAAAATGAAGCACCCTTTGGTCTATTACCAAGAGAGTGTTATAGCTGGATCTTGAAGTAGATCTGTTCCCATCTTCCTGAGAAACTGCCATATTGATTACCAGAGTGGCCTTATAGGTTTGTAGTTTTACCAGCAATGGATGGGTGTTCCTCTTACAATATGTCATCACCACCATGAACTGTCATTGTTTTATTGATCTTAGTTGTTTTGATGGGTATAAGATCAAATATCAAAGTATTTCAATTTGCATTTTTCCTCATAACAAATTAAAAAATAACACTGTAAATGCTTCGAAGCCATTTTAATTTCTTCTTTTGATAATTATATGTTTAGATCTGTACCCCATTTTATTGGTTTATTTGATATACATTTTTTGGAGTTCTTTAACATTTTGGTTACTAGCCCTCTATTAGATGTCCACATTTCCTATGCTAATGGTGTTCTGTTCAGAAAGTCTTTACCTATGCCGAATGAGTTCAAGGTTATTCATTACTTTCTCTTCTATCAGTTACATTATATCTGATTTTATGTTGAGGTCTTTGATCCATTTAGAGTTGAATTTTGTGCAGGTTGATGGGTATGGATTTATCTGTATTCTACTTAATACAGACATTCAGTTTGAACAGCACCATTTGTCGAATATACTGTTTTTATTTCCAGTGTGTATTTCTAGCTTCTTTATCAATGATCAGGTGTCTAATATGTGTGAATTTATGTCTGGGACTTTAGTTCTATTCCGTTGATCAACATGTCTGTTTTTATTACTAAATCTCTGCAGTACTTTCTGAGGTTGGGGCTGTGAAACTTCCAACAGTTCTTTTTTTTGCTCAAGATTATATTATTTATCGTGTGTGTGTTTCCATATGAAGCTGAAAACTGTCCTTTCACATTCTGTAAATAATTGTGTTGGAATTTTAATGGGGAATGTACTGAACCTGTAGATTGTTTCTAGTAGAATGCCCATTTTCACTCTATTAATCCTACTGATCCATGAGCATAGAATATCTTTCTATCATCTGATATCTTCTTCAATTTCTTAGAGGTTTTTTAATGACAAAAGTATTTCCCTTGCTTGGTTAGAGTTACTCCAAGATATTTTTATTCTTGAGGCTACTGCAAAACATGCTGTGACCTTGGTTTCTGTTTTAGTCTATTTTTCATTTGTACATAGGTATAAGAAGGCTACTAATTGGCTCACTAATTGTGAGCTAATTTTATACCCTGCTACATTGCTAAAATTGATTATCAGCCATGAGAGACTCCATGGGGAATTTTCAGGGTCACTTGTATGTACAATCCTATCATCTCCAAATAAAGATACTTTGACTTCTTACCTTTCAATTTGTATCCCCTTGATTCTTCCGTTGTCTACTTGCTCTAGCTAAGACTTCACGTACTATATTGACTAGGAATGGAAAGAGTGGACAACCTTGTTTTGCTCCTTATTTTAATGAAATTGCTTTGAGTGTCTTTCCATTGAATTTAATGTTGGATACATGTTTCCTGGAGACTGCCTGAATTATGTTTACATATGTTCCTTGTATCCCTAAACTTTGCAGGAATTTTCTCATGAAAGAGTGTTGGATTTTGTCAAAGGCCTTTTCTGCATCTAATGAAATGATCATGTGAATTTTGTCTTTCAGTTTGTTTATACGGTGGATTACATTGACAGGTTTTCATATGTTGAACCATCCTTAAGTCTCTGGGATGAGGCCTACTTTATCATGGTGGGTTATCTTTTTGAGGTGTTCTTGGGTTTGGCTTGTAAGCATTTTATTGAGAAATTTTGCATTTATGTTCATAAACATAATGGTTTATAATTTTCTTTCTTTTATGGAGTTTTCTGTGGTTTAGATATCAGGATAACAATGGCCCCATAAAATTAGTTGTGAGATATACCTTCTGTTTCTACATTGTGAAATAATGTAAGAAGTATTGATGTTAACTCCTCTTTGAACATCTGGTAAAATTCTGTGCTAAAACCATCTGGCCCTGGACTTTTTCTTTTTACTTTTTTTGGGGGGCGGGGTGAGGAGTAGAAGATTTTTAATGCCTGATGTTAAGGGTTATAGGTCTATTTAAATTGCTTATCTGATCTTGAGTTAAATTTGGTAGGTAGTATATATTGAGAAAATTCTTCATTTTTATTAGATTCTTCAATTTGGTGGAGTAAAATTTTTTGTTTATTTTTTTAAAGTATATCCTTATGATTCTTTGGATTTCCTCAGTGTCTGTTATTATGCCCTAATTTTCACCTCTAGTTTTGTTAATTTGTATCTTATTGTTGTTTTTTTTTTTTCTTAAATTTGGTTAAGGATTTGTCAATCTCACTGATTTTTCTCAAAAAGCTGACTCTGTTTCATTGATACTTTGTAAATTTTTGTTTGCTTGTTTGTATCTTATTGCTTTAAGCACCGAGTTTGAATATTTCTTGCCATTAATTCTTTTTGGGTGTGATTTCTTGTCCTTTTCTCCTTTTGGGTGTGATTTCTTCCTTTTGTTTTCTAGCTTCCAGAAGTACTATTAAGTTACTAGTACGATATTTCTCCAATTTATTCATGTGGTTACTTAGTTCTATGAACTTGTCCCTTAGACCTGTCTTAATAGTGTCCCATAAGTTTGGTTTGCTGTGTCTTTATTTTCATTCAATTGTATAAAGTCTTTTTTAGTCATTTTCTGTCTTGACCCATTTTCATTCAGTAGAGAGGGGTTCGGTTTTCACGAGTTTGTAAGCTTTCTGTTATTGTTGATATCCAGCTTTAATCTATAGTGGTCAGATAGGATGCAGGTTGTTATTTCAATATTCTTGTATCTTTTTGAGAGTTGCTTTGTGTCTGAGTTTGTGGTCAATTTTGTTTTTTATTTGTTGGTTTTATTTTTTTATATTAATTACAGTTTATTCACCTTGTTGCCCAGCTGTAACCCCCTCTGTCATTCCCTCCCAATCCCACTCTTTCTCCCTCATGTCCTCCCATGCCCCTATCCAAGTCCACTGATAGGAGAGGTTCTCCTCCCTTTCCCTCTGACCCTAGCCTATCAGGTCCCATCAGGACTGGCTTCATTGCCTTCCTCTGTGGCTTGGTAAGGCTGCTCCCCCATTAGGGGGAGGTGATCAAACAGCTAGCCTCTAAGTTCATGTTAGAGACAGTCCCTGCTCCCATTACCAGGGAACCCACTTGGACACTGAGCTGCCATGGGCTACATCTGTGCAGGGGTTCTAGGTTATTTCCATGCATCATGGTCCTTGGCTGGAGTATCAGTCTCAGAAAAGACTCCTGTGCCCAGATTCCTGGTTCTGTTGCTCTCCTTGTGGAGCTCCTGTCCCCTCCAGGTCTTTCTATCTCCCCCCTTTTCATAAGATTCTCTGCATTCTGCCCAAAGTTTGGCTATGAGTCTCAGCATGTGCTTTGATACCCTGCTGGGTAGAGTCTTTCGGAAGCCCTCTGTGGTAGGCTCCTGTCCTGTTCCTTGTTTTCTCTCTCTACCAGTGTCCATTCCGTTTGTCTTTCTGAGTGAGGATTAATCATTTTACCCAGGGTCCTTCTTCCTGCTTAGCTTCTTTAGGTGTACAGATTTTAGTATGTTTATTCTATATTATATGCCTTATATCCATTTATAAGTGAGTATATACCATGTGTGTCTTTCTGCTTCTGGGATACCTCACTCAAGATGATCTTTTCTAGTTCCCACCATTTGGCTGCAAATTTCATCATTTCCTTGTTTTTAATTGCTGAGTGGTATTCCATTGTGTAAATGTATCACGGTCAATTTTGGAGTAAGTTCCATAAGCTGCTGAGAAGAAGGTACATTCTTTTGTGTTTAGGAGACATGTTCTATAAATATCTCTTAATTACATTGTGTTTGTGGTTTCAGTTAGCTCCAATATTTTTTTTCTGTTTAGTTTTTGTCTGGATGATGCATCTGTTGGCAAGACTGGGGTACTGACATCTTCCACTTTCAGTGTGTGATAGTCAATATGTGATTTAAACTTTAGTGGTGCCTCATTTATGAACTTGAGCGCCATTGTATTTGGGGTATCAATGATAAGACTTACACTATCTTCTTGGTGGTTCTTTCTTTGAATGAGTATGTACTGTCCTTTCTTTCTCTTCTGACTAGTTTTGGTTCGGTCTATTTTTGCCCAGATATTAAAATGGCTACACCAGCTTGCTTCTTATGTCCATTTGCTTAGAATATCCCTTTCCATCCTTTTACCCTTATGTGATATCTATCTTTAATGTTAAGGTGTGTTTCTTGGATGCAGCAGAAAGATAGATCCTATTTTCACATCCAATCTGTTAATCTGTGTCTATTTACTGGGGAACTGAGACATTGAGAGATTTCAATGTGCAGTGTCTGTTCATTTTTGTTATTTTGCTGCAGTGGTGTTTTTCCCCTCATTTTGATTGGCTGGTCTGGAATTCTTTATTCCTTGTATTTTCTTGGTTGAGGTTAACCATTTCAGGTTTGAGTTTTCCTTCTAGTACCCATCGTAGGGCTGTATTTGTAAACAGATACTGATTAAATTTGGTTTTTATCAGGAAATATCTTTTTCTTTCTCCACTTATTTTGCTTGAAATCTTTGCTGTGTGTAGTAGTTTGGGCCTGAGTCTGTGGTCTCTTAGAGTTTGTAGAACATCTGTCCAGGTCCTTCTGCCTCTGGTACCCATTGAGAAGTCAAGTTTTATTCTAATGGACCTATCTTTATATGTTACTTGGTATTTTTTTACTTGCCACTTTTAATGTTCTTTCTTTGTTCTCTACATTTAGTATTTTCATTATTATGTACTGTGGAGAATTTCTTTTCTGGTCCTGTTTTTTGTTAAAATTCCTCTTGTAACTTGATATCTAGATATTTATTTATATTGGGCTTTTTTTCTATGATTCTGCTGAAAATAATTTTCATAGTCCTTTGACCTGAGTTTCTTCTTCTTCTACTTCTATTACTTTTATTTTTGGTCTTTTTTTTTTTTTTTTTTTTAGTGTTCCAGATTTCCTGCATGTTTATGCTTGAATTAAATTTTTTAGATATAACATTTTCTATGACTGAGGTATGCTTTTCTTCAATGCCTGTGATTCTCTCTTTCATCTCTTATATTCTGTTGGTGAGGCTTGTCTCTGAGGTTCCCACTCAAGTTCACAAATTTTTCATTTCTAGATTTCCCTCAGTTCTGGTTTTCTTTATTGATTCTATTTCCACTTCCAAGTCCTGGGCTGTTTTATTCATTTCTTTCACTGCTTGTTAATGTTTTCATAGATTTCTCTATGGGATTTATTCATTTTCTCTTTAAAGATCTCTACCATATTCATGAAAGCTATATAAAGGTATTTATGCTTCAGCTATGTTGCATTTATCGTGGCCTACTGTAGTAGAGTTGCTGGGTTCTAGTGGAGACATACTCTCCACCATATTATTGATTGTGTTTTATAACGGTGTATATCCATCTGTGTTGGGGATGATTGGAATTCAAGGTGCGGCTATCAGGTCTTGTGTCTGTTGTTTTTGTGTTTTGTTCCTTGGTTTCCTCTGCCCTTTCTGGTTCTTAGGAAGGTGTTGTGGTTGCGTATTGCCTGGCAGAGAATTCTTTTGGGATTCTGCCAGGTGTGGCCACTTGGGGTCCAGGGTTGAATATGTTTCTTTGTACTTTAAGCTGATATTTAGGAATGAGAATGAGCTAGAAAGGTGAGTCAAGGGGTCTAGGGAAGGAGGAAAGCAAAGCAGTCCACCAGGATTTGCTTAGTTCCCTAGGAATAAGGGTAGAGAGTGAGGAGAGGCCAAAACCGGTAGTCTGCTACAGAGGTGGGGATGACTGGGATTGGATTTGGAGAAGAAGGAGGAGAGTGAAGATCTGAAGCGTACTACCTGCTTTGCTGGATTACTTGTTTCTCTGGCAGGCTTGCATGACAGGTTCCCAAGGAATGCCTGCTTGTGTACTTGGACAAAGTGATGAGTGGGGAAGAAGTTTGGAGGAGAAAATCTGTATGATCTGCTGGAAATGGTGGCAGAGAAGAAGAAAGCCTACAGTTGGGGAGGGGACTGGCATATTGGATTTGGAGGGGATGATGAAGGTTAGAATTAGCCAACCTGCTTCTCCGGCTCTCTCTTTGTCATTTAACTGTGCCTATATTTACATATGGCAATTTGAATGGTACATAAACAAACATATTATAGAAAAGTAAATTTTTCAATAGTCCAATAATGCAGTCTTTGAAAAAATAATAGAATTTGTAAAACTATATATTTTCTGAAAGTGAGTATAAGAAACAAATCAGATCATTGTATTAAGTCAAAGAGAAAGGACTATTTTTATCTAATGTATCAGTATTTCAGCAACAAACAGAAAGAAGAAATTCCTTAAAATAAACATGATTTTTGGTAAATTTAAATTTTATCCCACACAATGCTAATAATACATAAACATTATGGCATAAAAGTACTTGTAGACTTATGTGGACAACAATTAAGATGTAATGAAAGTCCATATTTTTTTATGTTGAATTGTTCTGAAAAATATCAAAAAAAATATACTTCTGGCTTTTCTCAATTTTATTCAGAAAAATTCTGGTAAGAAAGAAGGGCAGGGAAGCTAGGTTAATATAATACAAAAAAGACACATAAGCCATTTTCCTCACTTGACACTGTTCAGGAGAGTGACAAAACACCAGTTGCCACAGGATAGTCTGTCTCACAAATACGGAACATTTCCTTTTCAAGTAGGCTATCTTGGGCATTAATGGGTAAACCAAATCTGGTTAGCAATAGCATGTAAATTCAAATAGCAAACTCCCCTGCCCTGAGCATTCATTCGTTGTGCCACTGACACATTCCCGAAAGGATGCCAGACCTTCTCCTGGCACAAATCTCATGTCTGTAGCTTTCTGTGTGAGCTCAAAAAAAAAAAAAAAAAAAAAAGCATCACAGTACAGTACGTAGGGTTCCTTTGTTGGTGGCTTGCACTTGAGAGGAGGAAATAACACAACATTTGGTATCCTTTGGGAAGGTCTGTGAACAGACTTGTGCTGGGTCCTTGTGCTGCTTTTTCAAGCTGCCCGAGTTGTGCATGTGCTACAACCCACAAGTGTCATATACACAAACCTGTGTTGGCTTCCAAAACAGAAAATAAAAACCAAAAACAAAGCAATTTTTATTTTAGGACAACCATTACATTTGTCTCAACGTGAATAATTTGGAAAATGAAGAATTAATTCTTATTAGGGTGGGTATTAAGGTTAACACTTGATACCTAGAAAAGCTATCCACAAGCTGGAGATGCCCTAGGCTGTGAAGTTAGAAACTAGTAGATGTTCTTCCTGTGTGTCATTGTCTTTGCCACTTCACTGCATTCCAGATTACGTTTCGCTTGCCAGAGCTTGCGCTTCTGTGCCTTTTTCTGGCCTCTGAGGTCTGCATTGCTCTCTCATATTATAGAGTAGAAGAGGGGGGAAATTAATGCCAGTTGCCTGTGGTGATAATTGGCTTGATATTGCACCATGTACTGGCTGTCTTGCCTGTCTTGTTTCACTTTTGTGCTCCTCTATGTGATGTTTCCTCAGAGCAATTCTCGAATCAGCTATGTGCACTAAGTCTTTGTGTTCAAGTTGTTCTCTGGAGGAGCCCAATTATTTTCTCCTAGGAGCCTGAAGAGCACAGAATTTTGTCAAGACTCAAGATGACAGTGTTTCAAATAAATGAGAATACTGGATGAATGGAACATACCTTTTCCAGTTTACTGGAAGCCTTAGAAGCTATTTCTGCATTCTAACTTAACCTCGATGTCTTTAATATGTCCCTTTCCTCCATCGCTCAGATCAGCCATTGCAAAGTCCCTATTCCTATAGAGTCTTACAAACCCTCTTGTGCCTAGAGCATCAACAGGCTGCTTCCACATGATGGTGAAGTCACTAAGATCCAAGAAATTAAGCAAACATTTGAGGGAAGGCCCTGAGGGAGGAAGCTCAACTGTGCCTGGAGGCTATGAGTAGAGCTTAGGCTAGAATACACTTAATAATGTTATATCTGGTTTGAGATGCACACTGTTACACTTTTGTTGTCTAAAAGTGATTGAAGAGGACTCTGGTTGCTATGGAGCCTGTGGGTTTAAGAAGACTGTCCTTGAGTGCCTGGATTATCTTTGCTTAAACATCATATCCTCCAGGTTCATCCATATTATCACAAATGACAGGATTTCTTTCTTCTTATAGAGGAGTAGTTAACAATAACAACTGTATATTTTAAAATAGAAGAAAGAGTTCTAAATGTTCTACCCTAAAAATTCAAATGTAGGAAATGATAGCTATGCCACTTGCCCTATTCATTAGATCATGTATACATGTATCAAAACAGCATAATGTACTTCATAAATATGTTCAATTATGAGCTAAGCAAAAAGCAAAATAAAACAGTAATGGGGAAGTGGGTCTAGAAATAAGATCACTTATTCTTACTCCAAAACTCATATATAAGCCAGGCATCTCTCTCTTTCTCTCTCTCTCTCTCTGCCTGTGGATCAGGATGTAGCTCTTAGCTGCTGCTCCAGTGTCTGCCTGTATACACACCATGCTCCCAGCCCTGATGATAAGGAACTAAACCTCTGAAACTGTAAGCCAGCCCCAATTAAATGCTTTCCTTTATAAGAGTTGCTGTGGTCATGGTGTCTCTTCACAGCAATAAAACTCTTACTGAGATGGAAGTTGGTACCAGGGACTGGGGTATTGCTGTGAGAGGCCAGACCATGTCATTTTGTTGGAGGGATATTTTCATATTCCTTTGTGCGTTTGAACTACAAAAGCAGTTGGACACTTTAAGCAAAGCTTAATGGGCCATCCTAGCAGGAAAATAGAACACAGTGCTGAGGATGGTACATTTTGAACTGTGGGGGCCCAACTCAAGTTGCAGAGGGGAAGAATATAAGTAAATGGCTTAGGGATCATTCTTTTGATACTTTGGCAAAGAATGT
Source organism: Psammomys obesus (assembly GCF_907164565.1). Taxonomy (NCBI): domain Eukaryota; kingdom Metazoa; phylum Chordata; class Mammalia; order Rodentia; family Muridae; genus Psammomys; species Psammomys obesus. The sequence continues at coordinate 2,799,647 of NW_026592776.1, read as the reverse complement.
GGCTGCTTTCTGTGTGTAGTGGAGACAAGCACAGCTTGAGAGATTGCTGGACAGCCCTCTTCGCTGAAAAAGAAAACTTCTTGTCCAAAGATAGACCCTGTCTCAGGCGATAAGACAAAGATGGATAGAGGAAGACATGGCCTCTGCATTTGAGTACATGGGTGTGTACACATATGTGAATGCAACACATACATACAAATAAATAGGTCAATAAAAAACATAAAAATATGAAAGTAAGCATTGTCTCTACTACTAATATAATATGTTTTCTCAGCACTGAGAACAGTGTTGCACTGATCCCAGTGCTTTACATATATCCATTTATTTAATCTCCACAACATGTTAAAAGATGGACACCATTCTCAACCCCAGTTTTAGGCATTGGTGAAGTTGAAAACCAAGTGTGAGCAATCTTGACCTTGTGCTTACACGTAAGAGAGGGAAAAAAAAAAAGAATGGAAGTCAGGAGGACTTATGGAAACTTGATTGGGACATTGAAGTCTCTTTATTGGGAGCCCGTGGCTTGATGGCACTTGACTCTGTCATCACCCCCATTTTATGACTCAGTGCCATCGTCACTGGGTCTTCTGCACTTGCTTCTGCCAACTAACTGCCTCACCTTTTGGTCTGCTGATTTATAAGTGTCTGCCTACTGAAACTTGATCATGGGTGTTTCCACTCTCAGCTCCTCCTCCTTAAGGTCTTTACTGCTAACCTTCTCGGGCACCTCTCTTCTCTCCCTCTTCTATTAAACTTGGTATCTCATAATATTGATAACTCATATATTTATATATTAATGACTGTGTGTATCCAGTCATTCTTCATCAGATGTATTTTGGTGTAGCTTTTACCCTACACTGCTTTTCAGCTTCTGGACACCCAAACATCTGTTTTTGTTTGTTTGTTTGTTTGTTTGTTTGTTTGTTTAAAGTAAGTATATCTGCCCAGTCTGCTGTGGCCCACACATGAAGTCACATGGTAACAACAGCATAACTTCTTATTAAAAACACCGTTTGAGAGACAGGCATGGTGACACACACCTTTAATCTCAGTGATGGGGCAGAGAGGCAGGAAGACCTCTATGAGTTTTCGGTCAGCCTCCTCTACATAGTAAGTTCTAAGAAAGTCAGTACTACACAATGAGAGCCTTTCTCAAAAACTAAAACAAACAAACAAAGACCCACAAAAAAGCCAGAGGGACCCCTCCCCCGGTGTGGTTGGTGACAAGGGGTATATAACTGCTGGAAAAACAAAAGACAACAGCAACAACAACAACAACAACAACAAACCAAAAATGAAAACTTCTGTGAGTTTAAAGACTATGGTCCTATTTCTGTAGTGGGAGTTTTGGTTTCTTTAAAAACTCAGTTATGGAAGGAAAGATCCAAGATGGCAGCTCCAACCACACAGGGTATCCGACCAGGAGTGCAGCAGTGAGCACAGGGTGCCTGGCAGGGTGTACTGTGGACCCCCAAACCCCTATTCTGTGTTTCTAAGGTGAGAAGAGAATCCAAGGGGATACTTGAAAGTCAATTTTCAGGCCACCCAGCTAATACTGGGAAAAAAAATCCCAGGCTCCCAACCAGCACTGTCAGAGCCCTAGGTTACCCGCCCAATCCATATACCTGTGGATACCTTCCTGGGACCAGCGGGGACAGCTTGCTCAGCTCTGACCCCACAGCCTTAGGCCACCTGCCAGAACCCACCATCTATGGATACTTTCCTGGGACCCACAGCATACACAGTGGGCTCCTGCCCTGTAGCACTAGCCTACCCACCCTCCCAAAGCTACCATCTGTGGGTACCTTTCCTGAAAGACAGCAGCAGAACACTCCAGCACCTTTAGGAAACACTCGTCCCAAGCCCGCTTTCTGTGGATATCTTCCTGGGACCAGCGCCTGGCTACTCTGACCTTGGGTGTTCACTCTCACCACCTGTGGAGTGAATACCTTCCTGTACTGTGGGTGAAGCTCCAAACCTGGGTGCCCACTCTCACAGTCCTAAGGACGCCTTCTGGGTACTAGAGGTTCCTGTTTCCAAATCCAGGAGACCAAACTAAACATCCTGTGTACACCTCCTTGGTCACAGCAGCTAGTAGTGCTCACTCTCAGCACCCTGTTGAAGAGATACATTCTGGTACTGTGGGGGAGGAGCGGCTCTATGCTACCTGTTCCCCAGCTGCCTGGCTCACCCAGGGCAGAATCAGCCAGCACAGCACAAACAATGAACACAGAGGAGCTGAGCTAGGCTTGGGACCCAGGTTCCATTCCCCACCACCTAAGGGAAGCCTGTGCGACTCTGGAGCAGCTCTAGGCAAAGAGATCTTTCCACTTGTGTCCCAGTTACCAGGGTCACAAGCAGTGAGCCAGCAGAGAGAGTGAATCCAGGGGAGACTACTCAAGATTCCAAAGACAGGTGGATCCACTCTGCAGTACAGGCTCCTGGAATAATCAGTCAAGGTTACAGACAACCAGATGGCTAGCGGCTGGTGTAAGAATACAGGCAACAAAAACCAGGACATCATGGATTCACCAGAATTTCCAAAAATCAACAGATATTCTATTCTAACTGAAACACAGGAAATGATCTTAAATCTATAATTATGCAGTTATTTGAGCCACATAAAAAGAAAATGAACCAAAAAAAATAGAATCCATCATGGAAAGACAGGATGAAGGAAATGGTGCAAGACATAAAAACAGCATTAGAATCAATAAAGAAAACACAAACAGAGAAAACCCTGGAGTTGCAGAACTTAGAGAAGAAATCAGGAACCACAGAGGTAAGCATCAGCAAAAGAATACAAGAGAGGGAAAAGAGAATCTTAGGCACTGAAGATAAAAATTACAGAAATTGATATATCTCTCACAGAAGAAAAAAAATCGGAGAAGTTCCAAATATGAAACATCCAAGAAATGAAGGATGCCATGAAAAGAGGAAACCTAGAATAATAGGATAGACAAAAAGAAGATTCTGGCTCCAATGTCAAGAAAATATTTTTGAGAAAATCAAAGAAGAAAATTTCCCCAACCTTAAGAGATTCCCATAAACATACAACAGGCCTACAGAACACCAAATAGACTAGACCAGAAAAGAAACACTTCCTGCCACATAATAATCAAAACACTGAATCTATAGGACAAAGAAAGAAATATTAAAAGCAGCAAGAGAAAAAGGACAAGTAACATATAAAGGTAAACCTATGAGGATCACACCAGATTTTTCAACAGAAACTATGAAAGTCAGAAGGGCCTGGTCCGATATCATGCAGAAGCTTAGAGATCAGAGATGCCAACTAAGAGTACTATATCCAGCAAAACTTTCAATCAACATAGATGAAGAAAACAAAATATTCCATGACATAACTAAATTTAAACAATATATGTGCAGCAATCCAGCCCCTACAGAGGGTACTAGAAGGAAAACTTCAACCCAAGGACATCAACTACACCCAAGAAAAGGGATAAAGACACCATAACATCAAAAAGCAAAAGAAAACTAACACACAATCACCACCAACTCCACAATAAAAGGAACTAAGAATCATTGGTCACTAATATCTGTTAACATCGATGGTCTCAACTCTACAATAAAAAGCAAAACAACAACAACAAAAAACAGACTAACAGGTTGGTTTCAGAGGATCCAACATTTTGTTGCATACCTCGTAGTAAAGAGCTGGGAAAAGGTTTTCCAAGCAAACAGACACAAATATCAAGCTGGAGTAGCCATCCTAATATCTGATAAAATGGTCTTTCAAGTAAAATTAATCAAAAGAGATGGAGAGGGACACTTCAATCTCATCAAAGGAAAAATCCACCAGGAACACCACAATCCTGAACATCTATGCACCAAACATAAGGGCTCCTTCTTCTGTGAAAGAAACAGTATTAAAGCTTAAATCACACATTGAACCCAATACCTTAATAATGGGAGACTTTGACACCCCACTTGTACCAAGGGACAAATCATTGAGACAGAAGATAAACAGAAAAATAATGACACTTACAGAGGTCTCAAATCAAATGGACCTAATAGATGTCTACAGAACTTTTCATCCATGCTCAATATCATTAGTCATCAGGGAAATGCAAATCAAAACAACCCTGAGATTTCACCTTACACTCATCAGAATGGCTAAGACCAAGAACTCAAGGGATGATGCATGCTGGAGAGATAGTGGAGAAAGGGGAACCCTCCTCCATTCCTGGTGGGAATGTAACCTTGTACAACTACTGTGGAAGTCAATCTGGCACTTTCTCAGAAAATTAGGAATAGTGCTACCTTGAGATCCAGCTATTCCACTCTTAGTCATATAGCCAAAAATTTGCCCCACCATTCCATAAGGACGTTTACTCAGCTATGTTCATAGGAGCTTTATTTATAATAGCCAGAATCTAGAAACAACCTAGATGTCCGTTTATGGAGGAATGGATACAGAAAGTGTGGTACATTTGCACAATGGAATACTACTCAGCAATTAAAAACAAGGAAACCATGAAATTTGCAGGCAAATGATAGGAACTAGAAAAGATCATCCTGAGTGAGTTAACCCAGAAGCAGAAAGACATATATGGTATATACTCACTTACATGTGGATATTAGCCATATAATATAGAATAAACATGCTAAAATCTATAGTCCTAAAGAAGCTAAACAACAGTGGAGGATCCTTGGGATGATGCTTGACCCTCATTCAGAAAGGCCAACAGGATAAACATTGGAAGTAGGAGAAGACAAGGAACAAGACTGGGGCCTTCACAGAGGACCTCTGAAAGACTCTACTCACCAGTGTATTGAAGGAGATAGTGAGACTCATAGCTAAACTTTGGGCAGAGTGCCAGAAGCCTTATGGAAGAAGAGGGAGATAGAAAGACCAAGAAGGGACAGGAACTCTACAAGGAGAACAACAAAGCCAAAAAGCCAAGGTCCAGGGGCGCCTGTGGAAACCAATACTCCAATCAAGGACCATGCTTGGAGAGGACCTAGACCTCCTGTTCAAAGGAAGCCCATCGGCTGCTCAGTTTCCAAGTGGGTTCCCTAGTAAAGGTACAGGGACTGTCTCCGACATGAACTCAGTGGCTGGCTCTTTGATCACCTCCCTCTGGGTTGTGCAGCCTTGCCAGGCCACTTAAGAAGATGATGCAGCCAGCCTTGATGAGACCTGATAATCTAGGGTCAGACAGAAGGGGAGGAGATCTTCCTCTATCAGAGGACTAGGGAAAGGGCATAGGAGGAGATGATAGAGGGCGGGTGGGGCTGAAAGAAGACGATTGTGGGTGCTGCAGGAGGATACAAAGTGACTTTATAAATTGAAATAAATAAATAAATACTCCATTATGTTATGTAAATATGTTTTTATTTTAGTCCCAAGTGTGGGTTATAGGTCTACTTTTAGTTTGTACACAGCTGTTAACCATGATTGCCTCATGCAGGCTCAGAGACGGTTGTGATCTTTGCCAGCTGCAGATAGTTTAATTCTGGAGACTCTGAGAGGGTATAAATATCAGCGCACTTAGAGGAAAGGGAGTGTGAGGCAGAATAAGGCTACTGCTGGTTAGTCTTGCTGCTGTGTTTTCTGTTTGCTGGTTTGCTGATTAGCTGGACTCATGGATATATTGACTACAAAGATTGGAATTGCCCTGATGAACTAAGTCTAAAGAGGACTATGTCCCCTGTCCTTTCTAACCTCTTTTTTTCCTACTTAGTGGCAGTGGGTTGGAAGAAAGGTAGAAGCACAAGGAACCCAAATAATAGATTAAAAATATGCATGGCATGTTTGACTTTATTTTCTTCTTTCATTTGTTTATTTCTTTGAGAATCAGATGTTCTAGAAAAGTTGGAGTAGATCTGAAGCAAATAGTTGTCTTTCTGGACCTCAAGTACACGGGATACAGAGGAAGGCTGTCTTGAGGGCCACTCAGCACAAATACCTACATCTTGTGCATAGCTTGTGACTAAAACTGAATCTTGGAAAATATGTTAGGCTTTTAAAATGGTAGATAAAGTCACTGTTTTATTTTGTGGCTTATAAAGTTTTAAAATCAAAGAATAACACCCACAAAGACGAGCGTTGAAATCTTAAGTGTACAGTCCACTGACTCATCGAGTAACCAGCAGCCTAATCAACAAACACAACAGAAGCCCTAGTCTTCTTAGGGCTCTGGAAATACTCATTACTTTATAGGTCATAGGATCACAGAAGGCACTTTGGAAATACCTGGTCCAGCATCAGCACTTTTGAATAAACTGAGCCCCAGAATGACCAAGTGTCATGTGTGAGGCCATGCAGCTAGAAAGCATCTGTTTTTCAGGCTGTTTTCTTTTTCTTCCTAAAACATGGGGTAGTTATTTCTGTTGCTTATCCAAGTTAGTGCCTGTGGCTAAACCATCCTGCCTCCCCCACCACTCTTGTTTATTTGTTCTACACACTATTCTGATTTTTTTCTTTTCTTATTCTGTCCCCCTCTCAAAGTAAAATCACCAATGACTATGATTTTTACCCCAAAGTCTCTGTCCCTGACACAAGAAAAGACAACCCTTTTGTCATATCAGTAGTTAGGGACAGCCAGTTTTCATGTGACACACACAACAACAATGACAAAAATGCAGTGTCAGAGCCAGGCCCTTCTATAAAGCTTTTTTACTGCCATCATCAGCCTAAAATACTGGAAATTAATTGTTTCTAGCCAAGGTTCTCGTGGCAGAGAAAAATAGCTGGCTACGGGGAGGGTCTGCCTCCATGATATGGAAGTGAGGCTAGAAAGCAGCCACCTGTCCAAGAGGACATTTCACAGACTCCTCATGGTGGCTAATAGAAGACTGGTTATTACTAATAGAATGTGAGTTAAAATAATTTAACTAAGAAGCTCAAGCTGCAGGTGTGCTTTCTGCATGGGGTCTCCCTACAACTGCTGACTCTTCGGACCCTAAGAGCAAGCAAGCAAGAGCTTGAGCTTCAGGGGTAGGCAATAGGAGACTACCAGATATCAAAGCTCTAGCTCTGGCTCTGGAGCTGGCCTTGTTTGTGAAGAGTAAATGATCAATGGGTTAATGTATTGATATTCTAGTGAAGCTATAAAAAGTATGGTAGTACAGATGGAATGGAGGCCCATAATGATTTTGAACGCTCTCTGGAATTGTGTCTTTTGACGGTCTTGCCAGCCAGAGCCCTATATGTATATAGGAAGCACAATTCCTAGATATTATATGCAGAAAGATAAGGTACTGACCTTTTCACATGTAAGAAACAATTTGCTAGAGTACTGTACCTTTTTAAAGATAGGGGCCCTTGTAGTTATGAGGAAAAACTAGTACTTAAGAAATAAGAAAGCCTTGATTGCAGCTACTGAATTGGGTTGGACATCTTTGCACTTCCACATTTTCTAAAATATTGAGCCATCACCTGTATCTGTGCTGCAGGTTTTATCATTAAAAGACACCAATTTTTGTTTTGGAAATCTTTTTTTTTCTTTTAATTCTTATTAATTACACTTTATTCACTTTGTATCCCCCCCCCATGGTCCCCTCCTTCTTCCTGTCCCACTCCCTCCCTTCCTCCACCCTCTGTATGCATGCCCCTCCCCAAGTCCACTGATAGGGGAAGTCTTCTTCTCCTTCCTTCTGATCCTAGTCAATTAGGTCTCATCAGGAGTGGCTGCATTGTCTTCTTCTGTGGTAATTCTGCTTCCCCCTCAGGGGGAGGTAATTAAAGAGCAGGCCAATCAGTTCATGTCAGAGACAGTCCCTGTTCCTATCACAATGGAACCCACTTGAATACTGAACTTCCATGGGCTACATCTGTGCAGGGGTCTTAGGTTATCTCCATGCATAGTCCTTGGTTGGGGTATCAGTCTCAGGAAAGACCCCTGTGCTCAGATTTTTTAGTTCTGTTGCTCTCCTTGTGGAGTTCCTGTCCTCTCCAGATCTTACTGTTTCCCACTTCTTTCCTAAGATTCTCTGCATTCTGCCCAAAGGTTGCTCATAATTCTCAGCATCTGCTTTGATAGTCTTCAGGGCAGAGCCTTTCAGAGGTCCTTTGTGTCAGGCTCCTGACTTGTTCCCTCTTTTCTCCTTCTTCTGATGTCCATCTATGCCATTCTGGATAGGAATTGAGCATTTTATCAAGAGTTCTCCCTCTTGATTAGTTTCTTTAGGTGTACAGATTTTAGTAGGTTTATCCTATATTATATGTCTATATGAGTGAGTATATACCGTGTGCATCTTTCTGCTTCTGGGACAACTCACTCAGGATGATCTTTTCCAGATTCCACCATTTACCTGCAAATTTCATGATTTCCTTGTTTTTCACTGTTGAGTAATATTCCATTGTATAGATGTACCACAATTTCTGCATCCATTCTTCAGTTGAGGGGCATCTGGGTTGTTTCCAGCTTCTGGTTATTACAAATAAAGCTGCTACAAACATGGTTGAACAAATGTCCTTATTGTGTACTTGAGCCTCTTTTGGGTATATGCCTAGGAGTGGCATAGCTGGATTTTGAGGAAATCTTGTCGATAAAGAAAGTGACCTTATTTATAGCGTTCTTTAACCTATTTAAATTAGGCAGGTTTTCTATAATAGAAATTTTAAAGAAGTGACATGTAACATTATGATTCATTTATAATGTTCATGTTGAGAAAGAGTGGTAAGAAAGAGCAATAAGGGTGTCACTTTATTAGTTCATGATACACAACCACCAAGTGGGCACCAGGAAAATGGTTGGTGGTACTGGACTGCCTGTATTTCAATCCTGTCTCTATTAGGTACTATTCAAGTGACATTGGACAACTGAATTAACTTCCCTTTGCATTCATATCTATCTGTAAGTGGGAAACCACTGCATAGATCTCTCAGTGTTTGGAAAGCAGCTTAAGCAAATAGAAGAATGCCTAGCATGTAAGAAACATTCATCACATGTCAGCTATTAGAATGGCAATATTTCAAGACCCTGAATTGTCTGTGGCATGTTGAATTTATGTCAGAATATAAAAATAAAACCAAGCAGTTGCCTCTCTGGGTCTAGTCTGGAGTCTTTGTGTTTCCCCCAAGAAACATTTAAAGGCAACCACATGAGTCTAGGGCACTTGAGAGAGCTCGCAGGCTTCTCTTTGATAGTAATTTTGACATGAATTAATAGCAGTCAAACTTAAGAAGTTGGTAAATATATACATCAAGAATTTCAAACACCATTTGGCTTGATAACAACTCAACTTTTAGAAATTTGAATATATTCTAATATGTTTTATTTGTATCTCATAAAGATGCTATATGACACAAATATACCTCTAAACAACAAAATATAACATATTTTGTTATAATACAAAATATAAAATTAATATTCCTGAGGCTGTACTGATATAAATAAAGTAAAATATCAATAAATGAGAGGAAAGAGACAACTTTCTCATGCAGAAAATTTTCAAATACATTATGCAGCTATTCTGCTTTCAAAAATGGTAGAGGACAACTCACCACTCTAAAGTGTGGATTGCACAGTGAATTCTTTCCGTGGAGAACAAGTAGTCAAAGGGGAGAGGTAAAAATGTAACTTCAGAGAAACCTAACAAATGCTACTCTGACCAAGGGACCAATACTAGTAGCAAAAGTCATAAATCATATTGAGTATATATACTCCCTGATATGAGACGATAAAAATAACGTTTTTGTGATCTTCCTCCCCAAAACTTGTAGCTCCAATTTAACATGAGACAAAATATCAGATGAACTGTAATAAAAGTAAAGCCTCCAATATGCTAGACTAATACTCCTTATAACTACCAAGGTCATCCAAAACATGGAAAGTCTGAGAAACTTACACAGCCAAAGGAGCCTAAAGAGACTTGACAACTAAATAGTATATGGTGTCTTGATAACCAGAAAAATGGTATTAAGCAAAAGCTAAGGAAATGTAAATAAATTATGATGGTTAATCTTGAGTGTCAACCTTATGGAATTAAAATCACCATGAATACAATGTCTGGGAATATTTTCAAGGCATTGTCTAGATTAGGCTGAAGTTGGAAGGTCCATCCTAAATATGGACAACACCATGGTCAGAGTCCTAGACTGAAGACAAAGGAGAAAGTGAGCTGAGCACCAGCACTCATCACTCTCTACTTCCTGACTGTGGCTAAACTGTGATCAGCCACCTCAGACTCCTGCTACCATGATTTCCCCGCCATTATAGATTATGCCCTGAACCCGCCCCCCAACAAGACAAAATAAAACTTTGCTTCCTTAAGTGCTTTTGTTAGGGTACTTGAAAATACAGAACCATGAAAATAATTAAGGCAAATGGACTATCATTAATAATAAGATTATATAATAATAAATAAGCTTGTAATAAAAATGTTTATAATAAATGCACCATACTTGTTTAAGGGTCTGTAATCAGGGAAGCTGTGTAGAAGTATAAGAACACGTTGTATTACCTGCTCACCTTTCACAAAATCTTAAATTGTTCTAAAACAAAAAGCATAAGCAATTTATTATTAGCTACATTAGTTATGTTTTATGACGTCATTAAGAACATCAGGTTACTGCACAGAAGTAGTCCAAGGCAGCTCAGTATCCAAGAGGGTTCCCCAGTAATAGGACCAGGGGCCATCTCTGACATGAACTCATGGGCTGGCTCTTGGATCACCTCCCCCTGAGGGGGAGCAGCCTTGCCAGGCCACAGAGGAAGACAAAGAAACCAGTCCTGATGAGACCTGATAGACTAGAATCAGAAGGAGAGGAGGAGATCCCCTATCATTGGACTAGAGAGGGGCATAGGAGAAGAAGAGGAAGGGAGGGTGGGATTGGGAAGGGATGGGGGAGGAGGCAACAGCTGGGATACAAAGTGAATAAACTGTAATTAATAAAATAAATGAAAAAGAGAAAAAAAGAAAATTGGGCTGGAGTATCAGTCTCAGTAAACATCCCTGTGTCCAGATTTTTTGGTTCTGTTGCTCTCCTTGTGGAGCTCCTATCCCCTCCAGGTATTTCTATCTCCCTTTGCTTTCACAGGATTCCTTGCACTCTGCCCAAAGTTTGGCTATGAGTCTCAGCATCTGTTCTGATACCTTCCTGGATAGAGTCTTTCAGAGGCTCTCTGTGGTAGACTCCTGTCCTGTTGCCTGTAGAACCCCTGCACAGATGTAGCCCATGGCAGCTCAGTGTCCAAGTGATCACCTCCATCTCAGGTGGGGGCAGCCTTACCAGGCCACAGAGGAAGACAATGCAGCCCCTCCTCATGAGATGTGATAGGCTATGGTGACATAAAAGGGGAGGAGGACCTCCCTTATCAGTGGACTTGGGGAGGGGCATAGGTGGAGAGGAGGATGGGAGGATAGGATTAGGAGGGGAAGAGGGAGGGAGCTACAGCTGGGATACAAAGTGAATGAACTGTAATTGATAAAATCAAATATTAAAAAATAAAAAGAACACTGGATTGGTGAATGCTGAATTATTTCTCCTGGTTCGAACTTCCAAGGAAATCTAAATATTATGGGATGATGGTTAATCTTGATTACCAACCTTATGGAATTTAGAAATACCATGGAGAAATCTCTGGACGTATTTGTAAGGGATTATATAGATTAGGTTAATTGAGGAACAGAGACCTACCCTGAATGTGAAGAGTCCCATTTCATGGGCAGCAGTACTAGATGGAATAAAAAGGGAAAAGAGAGCTATTTCCACCAGCAAATACCGTTTAAACATGTTTTTAAGCTCAAAGATAGACTGCATTTAATAAATATGTTTGTCAAGTTAATCTTGAACTCACAGCTAACAGCTGTAACTGTTGACTGGCTGAATTTTATCAAGCACATCTTTTCTCCAACGAAAGTTACAACCTCCTTGGAGCTATATACACTATGTCACACTGCAAAACTTGCTTGAGAACTTGCGAAAACTATGGATCTAAATAGACCAGGAGAAGGATCCTTATTTACTTCCTGAGAGCTAAAACCAGAAAGAACTTTACCTTGCTTGACTTTAGTAAGGAAGGAATGTTTGCATTGGGCAGTTCAATTTTAAAACGGTACTGGTGTACATTCATTGTATGCAGTGATAGATTTCATAGAAATTTTTATTCAAGTATACCATGTACTTTGAGCATATTCACATCCTCATACCCTCTATATTTATCCCCACTCACACTAGCCTCCTCCTTCCTCCAAACAGCCTTCTTTCTGCTTTCATATCTCACATATGCGATTTTATTTACTTAATTAAAATTTCATATCTACAAAAGAGAGAAAACATGGGTGGGGTATTTGTCTTTCTGAGTCTAGCTTATTAAACTTGATATGATGATTTCCATTTTCTACTAAACGACCTAATTTCATTCTTCTTTATAGTGGGATAACATCCCACTGTGTAGGCGTGAGTGTTACACTTTCTTTATAGATCCATCTGTTAATGGACATCTAGGCTGATTCTATAACTTAGCTCTCCATTAAGCAAACAAAGGTTGGTGAGGATGTGGGAGAAAGAGAACATTGTACACTGCAGGTGAAAATGAAACTCTGAAAAACTCTACCCTTCAGGGTATCAAAGCAGAGGCTGAGACTCATAGCCAAACTTTACGCAGAGTGCAGGGAATCTTATGAAAGAAGGGGGAGATAGAAAGACCTGGAGGGAAAAGGAGCTCCACAAGGAGAGCAATAGAACCAAAAAATCTAGGTCCAGGTGTCTTTTCTGAAACTGACACTCTAACCAAGAACCATTCACGGAGATAACCTAGAACCCCTGCACAGATGTAGCCCATGGTAGCACAGTGTCCAAGAAGGTTCCCTAATAAAGGGAATAGGAACTGTCTCTGAAATGAACGCAGTGGCCTGCTCTTTGATCACTTCCCCCTGAGAAGGACAGCCTTACCAGACCACAGAGGAAGACAATTCAACTACTCCTGATGAGCCCTGATATGCTAGGGTCAGATGGAAGGGGAGGAGGACCTCCTCTATTAGTGGACTGTGGGAGTGGCATGAGTGGAGAAGAGGGGATGAGAGATGGGGCTACAGTTGGCTACAAGTGAATAAACTGTAATTAATAAAAATAATTACTTATAAATTATATAAAATTATATAAATTTTATTAACTGTAATTAATAAAAAATAAATTAGAAATGACAGGAAATATCATCAACATTCATAACTGCTACAATTAGTACTAATAAAAACTTTAAATAAAAAAATCTAAAATATAACTACCATCTGGCCAATTGTATTAGAGTACTTTGGAGGAATAATACCAATAGAATGAATATATGAATATTTCACAAAAGAGAAGTTATTAGATTGGCTCACATCAAAAGGGTAGTGTAATCCAGCATGGGTTGCTGCATGCTGTAAAGACTGAGAATCTAGGAGCTACTCAGTCCATAAGACTTGATGCCTCAGTAGTCCCAATCTGATTCTGAGAGCCTGGAGATTTTGTAGAACTTGTAGAAGGCAATAACTAGTCTTCAGTGTTTTGATGACAGTGAATGATGTTGGCAGCAAGAACTGTAGAGGTGTACTCATCAAATAAGCAAAGGCAGACAAGCAAATTCCTGTCTTTTTTCTTGGACGTCTTTAGATCTGGGATGCTACCAGAAGGTGTTGCTGGCTTTGCAGGAAGGGTCTTTACTCTCAGTTACTCCCTTTTGGAAATGCCCTCACAGACCCACCCAGAGCTCTGTCTCTTAGTTGTTTCTAGATCCAGTCAAGTTGATAACCAAGATTAACTGTCACACTAATTAAACTACTCTTGGACACATACCTGAAGGATACAATTCATAATTCAATGCTTTTCAGATCTGTGCATTTGTATTTCCTCAGATGATAATGCAGTACTAATTTCAGGGCCACAAATGAATTTTAGTGAGCAGAAAAAGTCACAAATGCAAATTCCCATTAATAGTAAGAATCAAATATATGTTCAGTTTTTATAAAACTTTGATCTGTCATTCTTTATAACTTTATCTTTCTAAATTTTATTTACTCATTTTTTCTGTTTATTTATTTGGCTCTTGTTCTTGGATTGTCCAATATGGTAGCCATTGAGCTATTTGTGATTATTTGATGCATAACTGTTGCTAGTCCAAATTGAGATGTGCTGTAAGAATAAGCATCACATTTTGGAGATTTCACACAAAATAATGTAACTCATCCCAGAAATGATTTACTATGATTATATGCTGAAGTGATGATATTTTAATGCAATTGTTCAACTGAAGTGCATTATTAAAGTTCCCTCCAGCTATTTCTTTCAACTTTTATTTGTGGCTACTACTATCCCAAAATTGTACATGTGACTTGTGTTTTACTTCTTCTGGACACGGCCAAGCTATAAGAGCTCAGGGGGAAACAAGTTCCAAGTAAATGTTAGTAGCAAGAACATAGAAGCTTAGAGTCAATTTCTCCTGTTAGCAGCCTTTGAAGGCTCTACTTTTGGGAAAGTAAGGCACAAGAAAGTGAAGGCTCAGTCAGCTGGTGATCTAGCATCACTTTCCAGTGCAATACCTTTCCCCTCCTCATTCTTCTTTCCCATGTGCCCCCCCCCCGTGCCCCATAATTCAAAGTCCAAGGCTTTTGAGAGAGAAAAGCAAGACTGGCTGTACCTGAATTAGAAAAGAGCCTATTTCATAAAACCTGATTTTGTTTCTCTAAGCCAGTTTTAGCAAAACGACAAACACAAAAATGTGAGTTTCCCTGTGACAATTTGCCTTTCAGATAAACAATGTATAACATTTAAATATTTTCCAAATATGTGGTGAGATATGTTTTCACTCACACACACACACACTACATTGTTTATGTGAAAACCGACTGGACATACAGGTTTTAAGTATTAAGTTTATCCCATGCCTTATTTGGGAACACACACTGAAATGCATTTGCTGTTTATTAATCTGAAATGAAAACTTACCCTATATTTAATATAGCAGCCTTACTGAGAGCCTTTCAGGAGAGAACATTTTCACTGATTTCCTCTAGGCACTCATCTTCCATATTCCTCCAAGGAAGAACAAGAAGAGTGAGTCATTCTTGAGCTCTGTAATAAAACCGGAATCTCCAGCCTTGCCTTCCCATCTGCAGGCTATCTCAGCTGTCACTGCTATCTTTCCAAACAGCCAACTTCCCTGGGAATCAAGCTGCAGATCTCAACTGTCCCTCCCAATCTTTATAATCAATTTGAGTTGGGCAAGATGCCAGCTATATAAAAAAATTGCACAAACCAACTCTTGTAACTATGGAGATAAGAGGGAAGGAATAATCCAAGGAAGACGGCAAGCTTTCCTCTTCTTTACAGAAGCTTTTAAATGAAACAGGCGGCAATCAGCACAAACATGCCAGCCATTTCCTGAACATGTATGTATACACAGCAAAGAGAACAAGGCAAAAGCCAAATGTTTTCTTTCCTTCATAAGTATTGTGTTGCATATTAATGGAGGAGGTGATGGAGGTGGTCTTTGGTGCAGGCAAAAAGGGGGACAGGCAATAAGGGGTTCATCTCTTATACAATTTAAAAACAATAATAAAACTGACTAAAAGCTGCTCTGCTTTTTTATTACAAAAATGTTCTGGCAATTCTAAACAGTGTCATTGATAAAATACTCCTCCCACAGCACACACACTCCCTCCCCAACCCAGACTCTTCTTGTTTTTCTTTTTAAAGAACACTGCTTTATAAAACTTCTCTTTTTGTTGTTTTTGGAGGCCTGTAGGATATGAAAAGCAGGAGAGGAGCTGGATGGAGATTGGATGTTTAAGCAATCAAAACTGCAAGAGCTATGAATTTCAATGAGTGGAAATTTCCTTCTTGTATCAGATTGTGTCTTGAGGCTTTCAAAGAGGGGAAAGTGATATAGTGAAGGGAATTCTAAGAGTCCAAAGATTTGGATTCAAGGTGTGTTTGTTTTTTCTTTCTATCATCATAGATATATATATGTCATGCAAGTGGATACTCTAGCTACTCTTGTACAGCTGAGTGAGAAACATGCAAAAGTATTTGTCAACTGGAAAGTGCTTTATTGTGACAAATAACAACTCATTGCCGCTATGGAGGCTGGGAAATGTAGTGCCCAGCTGGGCAGCCATGTATACAGCTAGAACTTGAAGGTTCTATTGCTCTAAGTTGAGAATGGATGTAGGGTAATATTATTGAGATAGTAGATAAAAGATTGTTTGTTTGTTTGCTTCTGTTTCAAGGAATGAAACAAAATGACAAGTTACATATTTCCTACATGACTGATAAATTTTGGGAACGTGTTAATGTAAAAATCCCAACTAAAATGGACAAATATATTCCTAAAGCAGTAGATTTCAAAACACTTCTAGCTAGAGTCTATCTATGACTATTCCCCATCGACTTTGCTGAATATGAATACATCTTATAAATATAGCCCCGTGCTTCTCAGTGTCTAGGCTCCAAGCCCAGGAGAAATGTGGAAATGACACCACCCTGCCATTGTTCGGACTCTTTCCAGTCACTCAGAGAGCTTATAAGTGAGAAAGTGGTACATCAGCTGGTTAGTGCCCAGTCTTCCTAGAGGCCTCGTGTCACTGGCTCCATAATTAAACGCAGACCATTAGCTCTAACCCACTGCACGCGCATCAATTATGCCAGTTTGGATAACAGCCCCAGCAACCCTTCTTTTCTGTCTTTTGCCTCTCTGGCAATGATACAGGCCAAGTTCCTGGGTATTGTTGGAGTTACCATGGCTTTTATCAGATGTCAGATCAGCAAGGCTAACCCCATGATGGAACAGAAGCATTTATTCTTTCCCATGCTGATTAAAAGGTAATTTAACCTCTTCCAAAGGTGGTCCAGCCAATCCCCAGCACCACTGACATTATGTTAAGGCGAAATTGCTCTCCAGAGTGACAAATTAGCCTTCTGAGACAAGTATGAAAACCCATCTTTACTGAATGGCTCAAGCTTAAAAAGGAAACTCGGTTTCATACCCTTCAATTAAATCAGCATGGAGTGATGCACTGCATCTGAAATCCTGGAACTGTGCAGAGTGAAATGTACACTTACAGCCTACTCAGAGTGCTAACTATCCTAGCACACGCTGCTTCCTCCAGTGTGCTAGGTCAAGTTCATTGCAGCTTAGCCACAATGGGGGATGATTAAACCACCTCATTTCTTAGAGAGAAGAAATACAGTTCACCACAAGAAAGGATAGAACAAAACCAAAAGGTCCCAGAGGGTGGGAGAAGGGTGCTTTTGTGTTCGCTTACTCCAATATTTTCTTTTTTAATGGAGAAACGGATGCCCATAAAGATAAACTAGAAATCTTTCTTGATACTACCTTGCTGTTTGGTTGGTTTGTTTGTTTTACCTGCCTCCATTTGTCCTGCTGACTAACTACACACCTGCTGTCACATCATCCACAGATACTCATTCTGCTCCCGTTACTCTTACCACATGAAGGAAAAATGCATCTCGCTTAAGAATAGAAACCCAACTTCATGTGGTTCTCAGACATACATCTTGATCCCCAAATTCATGTAAGAAACATCGAAATGTCTTCATTTCCAAGAATCCCCTCCCATGGTCTTCTCAAGCTGGGGGAAGTTTTAGCTCCAGACATTCTGAGGCCGTTTTCATTGCTCACGAGGGTGTGCCTTGGATCTGGGTGCCAGGTAGTGCTGCAGCGTCAGGGCGATCCTGTCGAGCCACTAGCCCACAGGGTTCAATCTT
Organism: Psammomys obesus; assembly: GCF_907164565.1. Taxonomy (NCBI): domain Eukaryota; kingdom Metazoa; phylum Chordata; class Mammalia; order Rodentia; family Muridae; genus Psammomys; species Psammomys obesus. The sequence goes on along the minus strand of NW_026592776.1, from coordinate 2,781,967 downwards.
CAGGTTATTGGCTGCCGAAGGGACTGGGGAAGCCCTGGCTGCTGGAAGGCTAATACTTGGCTAACCTCCAACCTTCGTCTGAGCTGTCTGAAATCCACCTATTTTTCTTTAAAATGTCAGTATGCAAAATATAGATAGCTGTAGCTCTCCAGGCTCTCAGACTCTCCTCTCTTGTTTCTGATTAGAAGTTCTTTTTAGAGAATCTCTTGCCTCACATTTTCAAAGATACTACTACAATTTTTGAGAGGGTGAGGTTTTTTGTAAACAATATCCAGGAATGGAAATATTTTGTAGGTAACTTTAACCCTCTGCCCACCTCCAAACCTTTGTCCTGGCAAGAAAGCAGGGTGGAAAAAGAAAATGGGAAGTGCAGGGAGAGAAACTATAAATTATTTCCCCAAATTTAGGCCAGACATGACCTTGCATTCCTATAATTCCAGTACTTGGGAATCGGACCTAAGAAGATTAAACGTTCAAGGCTATCTAGCCCCGGCTATGTGAAACACTGTCTCAAAAAGCCATTAAAAGGTTACACAGTGGACTCCTTATCTTCTCTTTCACTTTGCCCAATGTCAGTGACCAAGAAACTACATCAGGGAAATATTAAATTGAAAGTTCCAGGACTGAATTTTTCAAATGTTGTCAACTGCATGCCATTCTGAGGAGCATGATGAACTATCACATCATTGCCATAGTCCATCCCACCTGGGATGTGAGACATTCCTGTGTCCAGATAACATGTGTAATGATTGCCTATTCATCACTTGGTAGTCATCTCAGTTTCCACATGCACTATTTTAGTTTTTCAGGTGCTCAGATAGATGAGCAGATGGTTTGCTACTATTATAGTTTCAAACATTTACTGGGGTCTTGGAATATATCCTGAATATCATTGTATCTTAATGTGGCATAACATCATATTGAATATGGTTATCATTTTGACCTTTTTATTTCATTTTTTTCTAGTCAAATATGTATCTTTACAGAAAAGGAACCATTGGTTTTGGAACTTACCTTGTCACGATGCCATAAACATTTCCCTCTATCATTAAATGTTTATTCCTTACAGTGCTCTTAAATTTTAAATGAGTATATCAGAGTGCATTTGTTAAAGATATAGTTCTTCTTTCTTTCCCTAAGTATATTTGTCATTGGTATATAAAAGGAACTGGAAGAAGTGAGGGAGTGGTGTTATGGAACATCACTTGGAGTGGCTCTCTTGAATTCGTGGCAGCTCTTTTCACAATACTGAACCTGTCAACAACTTGTCAAGGAGGTGGGAAGAGCTCATGAAGCTTCAAGAGCCCATGTGTATTTATTCATAATTAATGCATGATGGGGAAAGTAGAGACATTTGTTTCAGTGCTGTAGTCATTGGTAAGGTACCCATGATTCTGTAAAATAAAATCCCTCACTCATTCTCCTGTACACAGGCTAAACGTTACTGGGCAATGTTAAAAAGGCATGAAAACATTCTGGAAACTAGTTGGGAAGAGAAAAAGGATAATTAGAAGTGGGAAGGAGGTAAAGAGGGTAATGGGCAATGAACATCATCAAAATATATTAAATGCATGCATGAAAATGTCATAATTAAATTATGTGCAATTTATTTATATTAGTAAAAAGGATTTTTCTTCCTTTTTCCTTCTCTAGCCTTCCCTTAAGACTACCTTTTCCTGTTGCATGTTCCCCTGCCTACTGTCATGACTTATATAACCACATACTTGTATAAAATATGTGACTTGAAGGCAAAAGAGGGACCAGTGAAGGAAAGAAGGGAACCATTAAAATGTGGCCGGGAGTTGAGAGAAGAAAGTTAGGGGAAAGGCTCAATAAGAAGAAATTCTGAGTGTGTATTACTTAGGATTCTTTCGTGGAACATACAGCAGAATGAATATATATTAAAAGAAAATAATTTAGCTTGGCTTACACGGTACTACTGGAGTAGTCCAGCAATGGCTGTCTCATACCACAGAGGGAAGAAAACACTAGTTGCTCAGTCCATAAAGCCAGGTGCCTCAGCATTCCCAGTCTGATGCTAAGACCCTGGGAGATGCCTAGAGAGCTACTAGTCTTTAGTCTTCAGATTTTTTTTTTTTAATATGGGAACTCTGAAGCTCTAATCTGAGCAAAGCAATAAGCGGCAGCAGCAGCAGAGTAGATGAACTTGAGAGTGCAGGACAAGCATGCAAAGGCCAAGCTTTTCTTCTTCCAGGTGCTTTTATCTGGGCCACTACCAGAAAGTGCCATCCACACTGAGGGCAGGTCTTCCCATGTCAATGAAGGCAATCATGGCAACACCCACCTACACACTCACAGGTCACCCTGTTATTGATCATCCTTCATTGAGGCTCTCTTCCTGGATGATTCCAATTTAAAACTTACTACTACATTGAGAAAAATCTTTTTATTTCTTTTCTTATTTTTATTTTTTAATATTAATTACAGTTTATTCACTTTGTATCCCAGTTGTAACCACCTCCTTCATTCCCTCCCAATCCAACCCTCACACCCTCATCTCCTCCCTTGCCCCTCCCCAAGTTCACTGATTGGGGAGGTCCTCCTCCCCTTACATCTGACCTTAGACTATCAGGTCTTGTCAAGACTGGCGGCATTGTTTTCCTCTGTGGCCTGGTAAGGCTACTCCCTCCTCAGGGAGAGGTGATCAAAGAGCCAGCCATTGAGTTCACGTCAGAGACAGTCCTTGTTCCCATTACTAGGGACCCACTTGGACACTGAGCTGCCATGTGCTACATCTCTGCAGGAGTTCTAGGTTATCTCCATGAATGGTCCTTGGTTGGAGTATCAGTCTCAGAAAACAACACTTTGCCCAAATTTTTTTGTTTCTGTTGCTCTGCTTGTGGAGCTCCTGTCTCCTCCAGGCCTTTCTATCTCCCTGTTCTTTCATAAGAGGCCCTGCACTCTGCCCAAAGTTTAACTATGAGTCTCAGCATCTGCTTTGATACTCTGCTGGGTAGAGTCTTTCAGAGGCCCTCTGTGGTAGGCTCTTGTCTTGTTTCCTGTTTTCTCCTTCTTCCAATATCGGTCCTGTTTACCTTTCTGAGTGAGGATTGATCATCCTACCCAGGGTTCTCCTTCTAGCTCAGGTTCTTTAGGGGTACAGATTTTAGTATGTTTATCCTATATTATATGCCTAATATCCATTTATAAGTGAGTATATACCATGTGTGTCTTTCTGCTTCTGAGACATCTCACTTGTAATGAAATACATTACTTTGCATACTGGTTTTAGAAAGAAAATGTATTTTAAAATAAAATGATATGTATACACACATACATATTAACTGATATAGTTTAAAAATGTGTGACCCTGCACTGTGCCTGCACACTCTGATTTAGTAGCCTGTGAAGAATCTGAGAACCTGTATTTGACAGTTTTATTCATTTTGGTGTGTATGTGTGCGCATGCGCACATGTGCATGCTAGGTGAGTATACTCACAAATGTGGAGGCCAGAGACCAACAAAATCGATGTCAGCATCTTCTTCAGTCACTGTCCACCTTAGTTTTTGAGACATGGTTTCTCACTAGACCTAAAGCCAATGCATTCTGCTAGGCTGGTTAGTCAATAAGCTCCAAGGACCCACCTATCTTCACTCCCCATCACAGCTCTAACGTTTGAGACACCATGCCACTACGGGGATGCTGGAAACCTGAACTCTAGTCCTCATGTTTGTACCACAAGCACTTTACAGACTAGATTAACCCATCGCCTGAGCACCATAGAAATCTACATTTTTTGAACCAGCCACCCAGAAAATTCTATACAGTGGTTTTTCAGTTCTCATTTTGAGAAACGCTGCTAAAATAGAGCAATATTTAAGGATTGCCTCACTTTCTTGTTATATATTTTATAAGTTTGGTACCAAGCTCCACAAACATATTTAGACTGATTTTTTTTTATTATGTAGTACTATTACTTCTAGGCTGTCTTTACCAGTCTCTTTATCTACTCATACATACAATTCTTCTTCAGTGTTCATTTCTAGAAGTAGAATTTGGGGTCTATAGGATATGTAAAATTATATTATGTAATACATTGTACATTGTTGCATCGCTCATTACATAAAAAATATGTTACCCACAGCATATATAATAATATATATAATGCTATATGCTATAGTAGTACATATTAATTTAGGTGGATGTATTAAGTATATAATAAATAACCTGATATAATATATTAATTTGCACATGGTTAGGTGGTTTTGCCTAGATCCTTGCACATGATGTATGTTTATCAATGTTAATTTGATCTGGTTATACTTCACTCATTGCTTCCAGGGCAGTGATAGCTTTTCATTCAAATTCTTTGTTATTTTTCTAAACACCCACATATTTGCTATGTGGCTTCTATGCTTTCATTCAAATCATGTGTGATAAATAGTAAATGGGATAAAAGCAATAAAACCTTAGTGTTCCATCACAGAATTTATTATTTCATACTTATAACCATTCTTCAAACATTAATAGCAATTTAATAATAATGAGCTTATGATTCTCTGTCTCATCTTTAAGGTTGCAGCAAAAAAAATTGCACTATTTGGCAACATTCACATCCCTTGCCATCTACTGAGGGCTCTTGTTTACTTATCAAAGGACAAAAATAGTGTGTTGATTTTCTGTATTCATCTCCACACTATTTATTAAATTCAGAACACCATGAGGCTTATGACATAAAATGTATGCATTAAGCTCTTGTGTTTAAAGGTGAATTGGGTGAATCTGTTAATCTATTCTGGGCTTGCTTTGCATCTTTTGTCAGCTAACCTCAGCTGGAGTTGGCTAAGTGACTGTGCTTCAGGCTATGGTGACTGGTAGTTCTGTTTTGCATTTCTCTTATTTTTTTTCCCCGCTAAGGTTAACAAACCTCTAATACAAGAATGGAAGAGGCAAAGGAGAGCAAGTTAAAGGGCACAGGCCTCTTAAAGCCTATGCACAGAATAGACACATGGGCCCTTCTTCCTGTTCTACTCTCAAGACATACAACATGTGCAAACCTAAGTCAAGAGTAGAGGAAATAAGTGGCTAGGGAGATAACTCGGTTGTTAAAGTGATTGCCTTTCAAGAATGAGGACCTGAGTTTTGTGCCCCAGGTCATATGGAAGAAGTGTGGTGTAGCAGCACACCTTTAAAATCCCAGTACCAAAAAGGTAGAGACAGAAAGATCTCTAGGGCTGTCTGGATAGCCAGTCTAGCCTAATTGGTTCGTTCCACATCAATCAGAGATCCTGTCTCAAGGATGGATTGCATTTTTAAGATGACACCAAGGTTGTCCTCTGACCTACACACACACACACACACACACACACACACACACACATTATAATAGAGGAGACACACTCTACTTATTGGTCAAAGGCACACATGCCAAAGGATGTGGATCCACGCAGAGGTAAAGAGCATGCTTTCCATAGTGGCATTTCTTGTCTAGATTTTGTTCATTTGCTTTATTTTCTGAGACAGGGTCTCAACTGTGTAGCCCTCCATGGCCTGAAACCTGCTAGGTAGTGCTGGCTGGCTTCAAACTCACAAAGATCTGCCTGCCTCTGCTTCCCAGGTGCTGAGATGTATTCAAGGTCTATAGCCCAATGTCTGTCCCATACTCTCCTAGATTGTAACAAGCCATGTTGTCTCAGAGTTTAGAAATGCCTGATTAATAGCTCAGTCTTCAGTTTATTGAATCTGGTTCCCTCATCCTTATAAAAAAAAACATAACTTGGTTATTTTCAGACTTTGGATGGTAGAGTGAATAATGAAGTGCTTTAGTCTGTAAAATCTCTTGATTTTTAGGATTCCGCTGCAACGTCACCAAAGGTTGATGCTTTCATAGTTTCACTTAGTTTTATCAATGTTGTCTCTACATTAATAACTAAAAAAGTAACTAGCAAAAGAGAGTTAATAGGCAAGAGATATTTGCTTCTTCTAATATTTTCTATGCAAATTTCCTATTTGACCTATGCTGAATTTGAAGGCATCTCCAGGAGACAGACATATTCTACAAGGGATAGAACCTTAATTATCTGCCAAAATCACACACACACACACACACACACACACACACACACACACACACACACA